>NC_077227.1:4333540-4636040 GCF_027887165.1 Monodelphis domestica | reverse complement strand
CTCCAGTTTGGTAAACCTTTTGGACCGACATTTGCACCATGGAAATGCTCCCATTGAGAGCTCATCAGAGATTGTTTGTTGGTTGTCTACACTGAGAAGCAAGGGGAAAATGTTAATAATGCAGATTAAAACTGAGCATGTTGCATTTTCGGAGAGCCAGCTGTAAACCTTGAAATTTCTCAGACTTGTGAATGTTAAAAATTTCCCCATTGGACTGGGAACATTCCCCATTTTGATGAGAAAACTCCTGCTATGGGAGGACCTCTACTCCACCCATACTTAAGACTGCTTTAGGGGAGAAAACTCCTTGCTAAACAAAGAAAGTACTTGGACCCATGCTTATAATAAGGCAAGGAGTTCTTTGAGCCATGCCTGTTTTTTAGAATTGATACAATGAGATGCTAGGTACCTAAAAAGGTCAGGCAAGTTTTCTCTTAATGAGATTAGTTGACTCAGCTGTGTTTTCACTGGTTCAGACTTACTGAGGAGATTAGTCGACACAGCAGCATTTTTTTCTGGTTCAGACTTACTGAGGAGATTTGTCGACTTAGCAAGAATTCAGATGGGCAGTCCTTTGGAAAACGTCTACAGTGATTGGTAGATGTAAGGACTTAGGGGAGGTGACATAGGAGAAAAACCTCCTATATAAGAAGTAGAATCTCTTGAGGAGAAAAAATCCTTTTGGAGGATCTCTGATGAGGATCGCTTGGGAAGAATCTCTTGAGAGAGGCTCTGGAGAAGGGAAGCTCTTGGAGGACAATCTCTAAGGAGATCTTGCTGGAGCTCCTCTGAGGGGACTCTGTCCCTCTGGAGGCTCTGGAGAGAGACCCTTTGGAACTCTCTCTGGTGAAGTCAGCTGAGATGGAGCTGGCCTGGTGTCACTAGAATCCTTGCTTAGACAGACCTTGTGGTGAGTGTTAAAAGACTGACTGACTGATCTCTCTCTCTCTTAAGACTCAGGTCTAGGCCATGTTGGCTTGAGGCCCTTCATACTTATTTCCTTTTTCTCTCTTTTCTTTCTCTCTTTTCTTTAATTCCACATTTGTATTAATTAAAATCTCTATAAAACCCAGTTGACTTGGGTATTGAATAATTGGGAATATTTCCCTGGCGACCACCTTATATTTGATTTAAAAACCAAGACACTGTAGTGAAACATATTTTCTGTGGTCAAATTTACTCACCCTCTCTTATATATATCACAATTTATATCTTCCACTATTTTAATCACTACAGTTTAAGACCTCAACCATTTTAAATCTAACACAGTGCACCTCTGAAAGCCACTGCAAGTTGGTTGATTATAGCCAGCCTGCCTTTGACCCTTTGGAAATGCAAAGGCTAAGAAGACCCAGTCCAAAGACACGGAAAGGAGAAACAACTTTGAATACCAGGATGGGTTGTATTTTTTTCCATTCACCTCAGTGACTTCATGGGGAATGTTTGTGTCTCACCGTCTCAGAGGCTGCCGGAGAAACTAAGCGGCTAGCTGATTTGACAAGGGTTGCCCAGCCTTTATGGAGATGCGTGAGGCACATTTTGAACTCTGGGCTCTCCTGACTCCAGGGTCCCTCCGGATGAAATGGTGAAAGCCCAAATCCAGCAGCAGCAGACTGTTTCTGACTAAGCTCCAATGAAAGGAGGGGGAATCCTAGATTTCCAGAGCTACGAGGGATTCAGGAGATCATTTGATCCATGCTGCAAATGAATTCGCTTCTGAAAGGAAGAAATGATATTCCTGGCCTTCAGGAAGTTTCAAATCTGGGTATTGTGAATTTTAGACTTACTCTACCCAGCTTAGTCTTTAGAATTCTAGCAACCAGGAATGTCGACACCCCCACTTAAGGATTAACTGTGAGGAGGATGGCTTATGACCGACATGTGCTGGCAAGTGACAAATCAGAAACATCCGACAGACCTCCTGGGCTGTCCTAAGCCAAGCTTAAGCCACCATTGGTACATGTGAGACACAGGAAGTGATGTAAAGAACTGCCTTTATATTTCGTGCCACTTCCTGTGAGGTCTCTCTCTTGGCAGCATTGGGAGCTTTTGGTGGTGTTTGGTGTGCTTGAGGCTTTGGGGGACTTTGACGGTGGAGTTTACTGGGAGGAGCTCTGTAGTGTGGTCTAGGTGAGGCAGTCTCCCTGAACAGCCACTTGGTGAGTGATAAGGCTGACTCCCCTTTTCCTTGACCTTCCAAAGGCACTATCCTCCTATCTGAAGGCCCCTCATCTCGGAGGAGACCTCGTGGCTGGAAGCTGAGCTAGATTAATCTTCTGAGAAGGCCCCTTGGCTGAGGCCTCTGAACTCCCCCTGGCTCAGGCCAGGCTGGAGAAGATCTTCTACCCTTTCCCTCTTCTCCTTCTTCTTAATTTCTTCCTTCTATTGCAAATAAACCACCATAAAATCCCAAACTGACTTGAGTATTTCATTGGGATTGAAATGAAATCTGTGGTGACCCCTAAATAATATATTTGGTCTCAACCCCTAAATTTGACCCCGAACAGTCTTAGTCTAAGGAGAAAGTGTTAGAAGAGCTTCTGTTTCTCCAGTACTCTGAAATTTAAAAACAATAAATAATAGTAAGAGCAGTTAATGTTTTTATGGAGCTTTCAAGAGTTGGATCCTCTCTCCTGGAGCTCCTCCATAACCCCATGATGAAGGCTCTCCAGGGATAACATTCCCTATTTTATCCATGAAAACATCAGACGGAAGAGGTTAGACAGTCAACATTTGAAGTAGAATTAGAACTCGGGATTTTCCCTCTCCAAGTACAGCATTCTTACAACCCACGCCCAGTCAGGGAGGGTCTTCTCATGTCTGCTGGGTGGCAGGAAGAGTGGCCACGGAAAGGACTCTATGCCCTTCCTCTCTCCTCCACCCTTCTGCTGACCCTGGCCATGCTGGCCACCGTCCAATAGGAGCTGGAGGCAAGTATAAGACCAAGAACAACAAAATGGCATTTACAGAGCACTTCAAGGTTTTCAAAGAGCTTTACAAATATTATCTCCTTTATCTGTGCTCTTATTATCTCCATTTTAGAGATGAGAAAACTAAGGCAGAGATAGATGTTCAGTGTCTTGCCCAGGGACACACAGCTAGAAAATGTGTCAGAGGCTGAATTTGAACTTGGTTCTCCAGACTCCGGGTCCACTGCAACATCTAGCTACCACCCTGGAGGGGAACCCTTGTATTTGTCCCCTCCTCTCTTCTGATGCTATCCCGCCTTGGTTCATGCCTAGCTTTCTGGTGGGTCTTTGTGTCTAACCTACGTCTCCACTCCAGCTCATCTTCCACTTAGCTATCAAAGTGATCTTTCCAAAGCACAGGCCTACTCTCTCGACCCTTCCCCCACACTCAATAAAGTCCAGTGGATCTGAGGGGGCAGCTAGGGGTATGGGGATAGAGCACCAGGCCTGGAGTTAGAAAGAACTGAGTTCAAATTCAGCCTCAGACACTTACTGGCTTATCCTCTTTGCCTCGTTCCTCGTAAAATGAACTGGAGAAGGAAATGACAAGCCTCTTCGGTATCCTTGCCAAGAAAAGCCCATCAAAGAGTCGGACGTGGCTAAAAAGACGGAAAACAGCACCAAAGTGGGCCCCTATGAGCTTCGGGACCCAATAGGAGTTCTCCGTTTGGCTGCCTCTTCACACTTCTTCTGCCTTCTTACCTCTCGCTCCCCTCCAGGCGTTCTCTAATGCCACGTTCCTGGCCCTGGGCTCTTCTTCACACAAGCTCCTCCATCCCCTGACTCCGGTTTCCATTGTTCTCATGCCTCCATCGGGCCTCCCTGACTTCCTTCAAGGCCCAGCCAAATGCCACCTTCTTCCAGAAACCTTTGCTGGGCCGTCTTAACGTGACCGTCGCCTGCCATGAGATCATTTCCCATCTGCCTGGGCATATTGCGTTTGGAGCGGGATCTGCTCGTGGTCTATGAGTCGGTTCAAGGCGAGATCTCTCGGGGTCTTTCTTGGTATCCTCAGCTCTTCATCACTGCCGGCCTGCCTGCCTCAGCCCATCGCCCTGCCCGGGCTGCTGGACTGCGCACAGGGTTTGGATGAGACGGGCGCCAACCGCGGCGATCTTCTGAGGAGCTTCGCCCCTGCTCTGCCTCCCTCCCCGCCGCGCTGGCGCAGCACCCTCTGAGCCTTGCCACCAGCCCGGGAGCTGCATGTTCTTCTTAGTGCTCTCTAGCCCAATGAGAGCGCGAGCTCTTGAGGTCGGGGACTGCCTCCCTTCTGACTTGCATTCACGGCACTCGGGACTGTGGTTGGCACGTCGCGGCGGCTTCATCAAAACTTCCTGAACGCTGTACCGAGCATCCGCTTGGCCCATCCCCTAGGAGTGGGCGGCTTGTCATTAGTTCGGACAAAATGCTATTGGATTTCCAAATCAAGTACCGGGAAGAGGGCTGGTGCTGCCACCGCGGTAACGTCGGGGATCTCCAATTGAAAGCCCCATGGGTGCCATGAATGCCCTTGTCCTGCCCGGGTGAGGTGTGCCCCATGACCGCCCCAAAGAGCCACTGTCTGCCCACTTTGCCTGGGGCACAAAGATGAGGGCAGGAATACCTTGGAAGAGAGGTACCGTGGTGGCCGCTGGAAAGGGAAGTGGCCTTGGGCTGCCCAAGAGAGCATTACACTGCACAATGGAAAGGGGCAAGAAAGCAGTTCCCCTTGTTGGCCCACCGGCACAAAGCTCCGGCTGCCTTCACTCTGCTCGGACAGAATCTTCCTTCGGGGGGACCGCGGCTGGTTCACAACGGAGAAGGGACCTCAGATGGTGTGTTGATGGGCAATCTTGAACCCTAGAGACACATTTCCCACAAGCCCCTTTGCCTTCTCCTGTGTGTCTCCCTTGTTGTGAGTCTTCAGCCCGTGCCGGCGCTCTGGCTGGAACAGCAGGAAGGAGAGAGCTTTTGGGGTGCTGGCGCTTCATTTTAGGTCCTCTTTGCTCCAAATAGCCCTAAAACAACACTCGGAGATTTGGATATTCTCTCCACACTATCAGCTCGCGCAGTCCGATCCTGGGCCAGAGGAGGAGGTGGGAGTCTTGCGGGAGGAGGGGCCTTTCCACTCATTTCACTCAAAGGAACAACGTAGTAATGGCAGACGCGGGACAGGAATGCTGCGCGCAGCCACGGTGCTTCTCCAGAATGCGGGGCGAGCCAGCAGGCACAAAATGCTGCGGTGGTCCTGGAGAACACCACCTTCTATAGGACAGCAGGATTCTTCTGGGGCTCCCAAGGCCCTGAACTTGACTTCCTTTAACTCATAGGAGGCCAAAGCCTCACCTTCCGCCTTGGACTCCATACTGCGCATGGGCTCCAAGGCAGAAGAGTGGTCAGGGCTCGGCCATGGGGGTCAAGGGACTGGTCCAGGGTCACCCAGCTGGGAAGGGTCTGAGGCCACACTGGAACCCGGGACCGCCCCTCTCGAGGCCTGGCGAGCCGCCCAGCTGCCCCTTCGCAGGAGGTCTTTGCTGGGAAGATGTGCTGGGAAGCTTTCTGCGGACTCCCGGTGATTTTAAAGAGCGGCCATCCAAATGTCCGTGGAGGGTCCCAAATGAACAGAAGCAAGCCAGGGCAGGGCTGGGAGCAGTCCCAGGGCTCGGCGGGGTGCTGTGACGGAGGCTGGGAAGAGCAGTGCAGTCCGGAGTGTCCAGAGGGGCAGCCATGAGGCGATGGACGTCAGAGCCTCATCAGAATCCCTTAAGGGATGAGAAAGAGGCTGAGGAGGGGGGGGGGGGCGCACTGGGGCCCCGAGGGCAGCTCAGGGCGGACTGGAGCAATGGGGCACAGTCAGCTTCCAGCTGTGTTGGGGCTGCGCCCGCAGCCTACCCAAGTGAGTTCAGTCCGCAGCCAGCGGGGGCGTCACAAGAGGGAAACAGCCCGGGACGACTCTTGGCTGCCTCCAGCCGCCCTTCCTGCCATGGAAATGGGCCAGCCAGGGGAGAGGAGGCGCTCGGGCTGAAACCCCCCCGACAAGCACCCTGGGGGGAGGGGCCGTCGTCACCCCCCTCTGCGGGCAGGACCCAGGGGAAGAGACGGGCCACGGGGAGTACAGGTGGCAAGGGCCGAAGGCCGGGGCTGACCGGGCCTTCCCAACTCTGGGCCCGGCGCTCCCTCCAAGGAGCCCTCTGGCTGCCTCCACGACTTGCTGGATTGCCTTTTCAGAGCTTCAAAGAGACTTCCAGGCGGGCGCTCGTTCACTGCCAGGAGGCTGCGTTAGAGGCAGCCCAGGGACGAGGGGCTCCTTCGGACGGCAACTCTGTTCATTGGCCCTCCGGAGTCCCAGCAAGTTGCCAGATCTTGTTGTGCCGGGAACTCCCTGGGAACGGCCACAAAACCCTGAGCCGCCATTTACCAACCACTTTAGTCTTGTAGAGGGAACTGCTGACCACCTGGGCATTCCGAGGGGCCCCTGGAGCAAGCCCAGACCCCCTGCCCTGGGGGCCCTGCGTACCCTATTAGAGAGGTGAGGGGACTCCCCTTTGATTGGCCACCTATCGAGGACGGCTTTGCCTTTAAAAGTAGGCAGACCGAGACTCTCTCTGCGTCTCTGTCTCTCTGTCTGTCTGTCTCTGTCTCTCCTGTCTCTCTCTCTCTGTCTCTGTCTCTCTCTCTCTGTCTCTGTCTCTGTTTCTCTCTCTGTGTCTCTGTGTCTCTGTCTGTCTGTCTGTCTCTGTCTCTCCTGTCTCTCTCTCTCTCTCTCTGTCTCTGTCTCTCTCTCTCTGTCTCTGTCTCTGTTTCTTTCTCTGTGTCTCTGTCTGTCTGTCTGTCTCTGTCTCTCCTGTCTCTCTCTCTCTGTCTCTGGCTCTCTCTCTCTCTCTCTCTCTGTCTCTGTTTCTCTCTCTGTGTCTCTGTCTCTCTGTCTCTGTCTCTGTTTCTCTCTCTGTGTCTCTGTGTCTCTATCTGTCTCTCTTCTCTCTCCTTGTCTATCTCTGTCTCTCTGTCTGTCTGTCTCCCTCTCTGTCTCTGTCCATCCTCTATCTCTCTCTGCCTCTCTTCTCTCTCCTTGTCTGTCTCTGTCTCTGTCTCTGTCTCTCTCCCTCTGCCTGTCTCTCTCTGTCTCTCTGTCTCTGTCTCTCTCCCTCTGACTGTTTCTCTCTGTCTCCCTCTCTGTCTGTCTCTGTCCATCCTCTGTCTCTCTCCCTCTGCCTGTCTCTCCCTGTCTGTCTCTGTCTCTCTCCCTCTGTCTGTCTCTCTCTGTCTCCCTCTCTGTCTCTGTCCATCCTCTATCTCTCTCTGTCTCTGTCTCTCCCTATCTGTCTCTGTCTCTCTCTCTGTCTCTGTCTCTCTCTGTGTGTGTCTCTCTCTCTCTGTCTCTCTCCATCTCTCTCTCTCTCTCTATCTCTATCTCTGTCTCTCTCCCTCTGCCTGTCTCTCTCTGCCTCTCTTCTCTCTCCCTGTCTGTCTCTGTCTCTGTCTCTGCCTGTCTCTCCCTGTCTGTCTCTCTCTCTCTCCCTCTGCCTGTCTCTCTCTGTCTCCCCCTGTCTCTGTCCATCCTCTGTCTCTCTCTGCCTCTCTTCTCTCCCTGTCTGTCTCTCTCTCTCTCCCTCTGCCTGTCTCTGTCTCTCTCTGTCTCCCCCTGTCTCTGTCTGTCTGTCTCTGTCTCTCTCTCTGTCTCTGTCTCTGTCTCTGTCTCTGTCTCTGTCTCTGTCTCTGCCTGTCTCTCCTCCTGCATCCAGAGGGTGCAGATCTCAGCTCACTGAAGCATGGACGCCATGCACTAAACCAGGGAGAGGGGAAGGACTCACTTCCTTGCTCGGAGATGTTTTGTTTCTGGGTCACGTCCCTTGTCCTTCTCCGTTTCAGGTGCCTTTAATGCCCCACTAGGCCTGGAAGCGCAGGTTCTGGTGGCCTGGAGCTGAGTTGGCAGCCGGCAGCCCAGCTGGGAGGAGCCAGGAAGCTGGGCCTGGAACTTGACGCGGCCTTTTAGGCTCTGCTCCATGGGGGGAGGGAGAGTCCAGAGACCCAGAAGGTGGTACAAAGAGGAGGATGAGCAGGCCCTAAGAAGGGGGCGCGCAATCGTCTGCTTTGTGGGTATTTCCTCTGAGGGGATGTCTGCTGGCTCGTTGGGGTTTTTCTGGAAAGGCTAATCCAACTGTGGGAGGTCAAATGGAACTGGGCTGGGGGGGACCTTCTTTGTACTTGGGGGAGCCATTTTTCAGGGCCGAGCCAGCGACAAGTCCTTTAAGGGAACTGGGAAATCCTGGGGAGTGGCAGGAGAGCCTTTAGGCAGGGGGGCCAGGGAGGAGGGGTGACCCCAGCCTCCCTCCAATGGGCACTACACCTATTCTTATCTGCACGCCACACAGGAAAGCCCTGGAGGCTCAGGAAGTCCAGCCACCTGGCTGTGCTGGGGACTAGAGGGGAATTTGAACCCAAGTCAAAGGACTACCATTTCTCAGCAAATGACTTCACAGCCTCCGAGCAGCTGCCTGGACAGGGCCACAACCGGCTCACTCTTTCCCTTCCAACCCACTCCTGCATCCTTCCTGCCTTTTACATTTCCAGTGTAACCCCCACATCAGTTGGGGGATGGGTTGATCTTTGGATTGGAGGGACGCAGACTTGAGTGTGAATCCTGACCCAAACTCTTACTCGCTGTGCAAACCTGGGCAGGACATCTAACTTCTCTCAGCCTCAGTTTCCTCGTTTGGGAAGTGGGGGAAAGCGTGGCACGGGATGCTGAGGCCGATTGCGCTCCTTTCCAGGAGCTGCCCTACACAGATAGCTCTTGTCTGTTTGTCTGTTTGCCTCACCGTGGGTCTGTCCACACGCCTTGGTTACGCTTTCTACCCGCTGAGCTGCCGAGCACAAAGCGGGGAATTCTTGGCCTTTCTGTCGGCAGGAGCTGCGGAGGGTCGGCCGCCTCATGGCGGCTTGGGGAGGCTAGAAGGGCTTGGCCCGGCCTCAGCAGAGACCATCCTCCACCCCCGACGCCTCCCTTCAGGCCACGAAGGCTCTGAAACTCCCCGCCAGAACTTTTAATGTGTTTGCCGCGTCCGCTCGTTCTCTGTGCAGTCATCGAATGCAGAGAACACGCTCCCCCTTTCTCTGAAATGCAATTAGAAATGATGATGTTTGTAAGGCTTCTGGGATTCCGCGGTCGTCCAATTGCCAGGCAGTTTTCCCTCATCTGAAATTTGTCCCCCCTCGCGGCCCCAGAGGCTCTTTGCCAACTATCGCAGCGTCTAACTGAGAATTAGAACCCCGAAATGTCTCCGAGCCGGGAGATGCCAGGCACGGACTGGAGGTGCAATATTAAGGCAATAAAAGCACTTCGGGCCCTATCAAAATAAATAAGAGGGAGAAGAGCGCCAGCGCGGAACAACACGCGGAACAGACTGCTGTTGGAGCTACCCAGGGAGGGGCCAAGGCTCGATGGTGCCACAAGGGGAGGCAGAGCTCCCTGCGCCACCCCCTGGGCTCCGGGCACTTCTCCTGCCGCCTTCAGCGCCAGGCCTTCCCCTACAGCCCACGTCCCACGGCTCATCGACCTTCCACAGTCCTCCTTCTGGCTGGCCGGAGTCCGGGAGAGACAGTTAGCCGCCGAGCGTGTGGGCGGCCCCGGGCTGGCCACGCACCGCGCTTTGCCTTGGCTTCCCCCGGGATGGTCAGAGAGAGGAGAGCAGCCCTTCACGGTCTGACGGATGTCCTCAGTCTGTCCGCCAGGGCCGTTTCCGGACATCCGCTGGACTCGGTGGCAAGAAAGACGACAAGCCACCTGGCCACAGATCACGTCCTGTCCGCCCCGTTTTCACCTTCCCACTGACCCTAGTGAAGTCATTCGGTGTCTTCTCATCTGTTCAGCCACATCCTCCCATTTTCTCTGAAGTTATCCCATTCATCAAGCCACAGCCATGTTCCTCTGTGCCCAAAATGACAATTTGGGGCTCCTTCTTCGAGGGGGCGAGGCAGGCTCGGCCACCATGAACAGTGCTGCTCTGAATGGTCCGCAAGGCCGTTTCCTTTCGGTCCTTGGCCTCTTTGGTAGAGATTCATTTTTTCACGCCACTTATAAGAAGAAATAAACGTTTAAAAGCACTGAACACTAAGAAATGTTCACCAAGAAATCTCAGGAAGGCTGAAACGTATTTGCGGAGAATATCAATATCAAAGGAGTTTGCTCTGCTAAATATAGCTGTCATAGGGACAGTAGGAATTAAAGCAATTTATAGACCCAAACCCAAATAATAGGCAAGCACAGAGGATTTGTTGCTAAGGTGGAAGCAAAGCAATTAAAAGACAGACTTGACTTAAAGCCTTCTTGCCATGCTGGCTGGGTGCTAATATAGATCTGACTCATAGAAGAGTAAAAACATTCCTGAGGCCATGGACTAGCTCACAAAAGAGTTGTGATGACTACCAAGCCAGGAAAAAGCTACAGTTCAACAGAGGGCCATCAGATGACAGTGGTGGTACATTAGAGAACCAGCAAATAGCCATGCATTTGTGGGAGATGGCCCAGCAGAGGACATCAGCAGCTTGTAGCTCAACAGAGAAAGCTCAGTAGCTGGAATTAGCAGTAGTGAAGGGAAGCAGCAAACAGCAGCTTCAGAAGCAGGGAGGTGTTCAAGCCCTACGAATGTGAATTATATGGGCTACTTTGTTTGCCCCATGTATATTTTCTATGTTACTGGCTGCAAGAGAATCTATGGGGTAATACGTCCCTTGTGCGTATGGTTTGAGATATGGATCTTTATTGCTATTTCATTCAATGAAAAGACTTTGCTTTAAATTTATGTGTATATTGGTTTCTTCTCATTAAAAAAAGAAAAGATTTATCTGTGTGAGCTGGGGTTTTAGACAGAAGTTAACCCAAGAGATAATGTTTTTTGGTGTTTTTTCCATTCTTTCTATAGAAAATACCTGGTGCTTGATGTTAGACTCCAAGTGTGGTGATTCCATTATGTTTTATTTGGAAAGAATTTTGTGTCTTTTCCATCTTTGTATATTGTCCTCCTTCCAGTTGGATTTAAAAAAAAAAAACCTTACCTTCTGTATTGGAATCAATACTGTGTATTGGTTCCAAGGCAGAAGAGTGGTAAGGGCTAGACAATGGGGATTAAGTGATTTGCCCAGGGTCACACAGCTGGGAAGATTTGAGTCCAGATTTGAACATAGGACCTTCCATCTCTAGGCCTGGCTCTCAATCCACTGAGCTACCCAGCTACGCCACCAGTTGGATTTTTAATAGCCCTCAGGACCAGTGATGAAACAGATTTTCCACCCTTGATAGTGTATAATTGAAAATCTGTTACCCTAAAAAAGAACTACATATCCCAAGAGCCCTCTGACTTCCTGTCATTATATACTTCCTATAGAAAGAGGATAAAGGGAGTGGGCATTGAGGCTCTTCCTCTCTTAGGGATGATACAGCAATCAGCAGTGATGGTGGTAAGGTGGGAAAATTTGAAAATGGCTAACCAGCCATGGGCATGTGGTTTTCAATTTGTATCCTCTTTATTCCTTGATTTCTAATGATCATTTAATAAACCTCATAAAAATAATATTTTTATTATTTGAGATATAAATTTAATTATTACAATAGAGAGATGATGGACTTAAGGTTTCAGAATGAAAAATATATTTTCAGACAGCCAACAGAAGAGTTTGTTTTGCTTGACTATGAGTGTTTGTTCCACAGACTTTCTTCTGCTTTTCTTCTTTTTCACTTGGAGGAAGAAATGGTCTAGCAATAAAGAAGAAAAAAAAATCGTTGATGTATTTTTAAGTGTTCAAGAAGAAACTAGGACAAGCAAGACTGCTTTGAAGGTGACATGATGAAATTGGAATGTCCTTAAAGGGAAAAGCCAATGGTACATAGTAGACATTCAATGTTTCATACAATTTTCTTTTTCTCTTTTACTTTGTTCATGGTGATTCTCATTGTATTTGGTGCTTGCTAAGTTCAGAATAAAAATAAATAACATTCAGACAGTAAAATGACATCAGAGTGGCATGATGTAAGTAGGTCTCCTGCCAAACTATTTTAGAGTTCCCCCTCCCCTGACTGCTTCTTACTCTTTTCTGAGACAATGTCAGTTTTAATCTCCCACTCCCCTTCTCTCCTGTGTGTTACCAATGAGTTTATATTCTACACTATTGTGTCCTTCACTGCCAAGCTTCTCTCCTTGGGCATTTCAGTCAAGTCTTTGATGGTTAAGGTGCTCTTTCGACACTTTTGGTTTCTTCGTGATAGTGATTGTCCTGCATTTTCAGGGTCGATGCTCATCATTCCATCCAGTTCACATTTTTGGACACCACTAGTGTACTTAAATAGGTTGAGTTAGAATGGTTTCAATGACCTACCTGCCCTTTTCTTCTCGTTTTGTATTTTTTCTAGCTTTGCATTAATTTCGGTTTTTGCTTTACGAGGTAGAGATAGACAACTGGTTCAGTAATGACTCCCACACTGGTGGTGAATTGTTTCCTGTCTGTTATCAGTTTCACATTGTTACAAGGGAATCACTTTAAAAGACTGATATATATTAATTTAAGGTCACCAAGGAATTCAGCTATGTAATTCCTAAATGAAAACTCAAGCCAGCAGTCAATCTTTTATGGAGTTTAATTACAATAGGAGGAAGAAAGGAATTAGAGATAGAGAGAGAGAAAAAGGGAGAGAAGGGAATAGGGCTTAAATACCCCTTCTGTTTAGGCTGGGCCAAAAGGCCCAAGCCCTTAGATAGCTGGGGCAAAGAAAAAGAGATCAGTCCCTATTACTCACGTGACCAAAATGGAGAAACAGTCTCAGAGGCCCCCACCTTCAGCTTCCTTCAGAGCAAGCTTCTCAGAGTACACTGCCACCACTCCAACCAACTCCTCAACCCCCCCTCCCCGAGCCTTCAGACCCCCCTGATCTTTAAGGAAACCATCCATGTTGCCTCCCCTCAGTTCTCACATCTACCAATCACTGTCCATCAATTTCCCTGTGCCAATGGAGGCTCTAGCTTAACCCAGGACCGCCCAGAGGCTTTGCACATGTCTGTTGAAGGTCATATTTTCAAATGATTAAATCTTTGCTCCTTTGCTACAGCCCTTTCTAAATCCTGTTAACCTGAGTAGGGTAGAGATTGGAATAATTAAATTTTGATCTAGGCTGCAGCCCTTACTCAATCCTGTTAGGACTGAATAGGGTGGAGATTGATTCCAAGTATCTCCATTGTATCAATTCTAAAATCAATCATGACTCAAAGAAATTCCTGTTCTATGCTTAAGCATAGGTCAAAGTCCTTTCCATTGTTCAGCAAAAGGTTTCTGTCCTAAAGTAATCTTAAGAAGGGAAGAGAAGGAACCTCCCATGCCAATGGGGTTCCCATTCCAATAGACTATCAGTAAGAAATTTTCCAAGTATGAAATATCCCAATGGTGAAATTTCCAACATTTATAAGTCTAAGGAATTTTGAGGTTTACAACATCTTGTGACGTCATTTGGGTTGTGCCATGTTTAGTGTCTTCCAATTTTTTTCTACAGAAAGTAGAAGGTAGAGGTGTGAGGTGTCTGTACAGTCTACAAGGTTTTGATGATTCAGATCCCCTACTCCTGAACATATCTTTTTTAAACCCTCACCTTCCACCTTAGAATCAATACTGTGTATTGGTTCCAAGGCAAAAGAGCAAGAAGGGTTGGGCAATGGGGGGTTAAGTTGGGTTTGCCCAGAGTCACCCAGCTAGGAAGTGTCTAGGGTAAGTTTTGAATCCAGAACCTCCTGTTTCTAGACCTAGCTCTCCATCCACTGAGCCACCTAGCTGCCCCCAAAACATCTTTTCCAACAGACCTTTCTCCATTGGCATCTCTTCCCATCTTTTCATTGAAATCACCAAGTATCAAAGAACACTCAACTGCATCTGTGATCTGACCAAGGCTGGATTCCCCTCCGGTGATGTAGACATCATCTCTTTCAAAACTCACCGATGCCTACCCAACCTGCCCACTCATTCAGGACTCCTGGAATGTCCTCCCAGAAGTTCTCCACAGGAGCTCCAACTCTTCCTCACTTTCTCCTGACATTATGAGGTTGCCACAAAGCATGTCAAAATATTCATTGATTGATTAGATCTGCTAAATGCATGATGGGATGTGAGTGACATCCAACCTCCCTCAGCACCTCTTGGAGCCATTCACCGGTCCCATCATCACCACTCCTAGAGCTTCTTCTTACCCCCCATTAGCATCTGATTGTCTTTCTTGTGAGCCTCCCCACCTCCAGCCTCACCCTCGTCCAGTCCATCTTCTCCACTGATAGTCCTACACACAGAGCTGACCACGTGTGCCGCCACTGCCACAGCCATGTCAAACTCAAGTAGAAAGGGGCCACTGACCCACCCATACCCCAGAAGTCCTGGGGATGGAATATTCTCTTAGAAAACCAGCTGACAACATTCTCTGTATTTTTGCCTATATTGCGTCTATAATTCTTTTGTTCACTATTTCCCAGTTCGATTTTAAACTGGCTCCTAGGTAGTCCTTGGTATTCTTGCCCCTCTGCTCCACTGCAATGGTCCCCCATTGCTTCTGAATAAAACACACTGAATTCCCTACACAGTCTGGCTCCCAACTACCTTTCCAGTCTTTTTTCATATTATTGCTGTTTATACTGCTTTGTTCTGGTCTGAATGGCTTGCTTGTTATTCTCTGTATCCAGAACCCCACCTCCCAACTCTGTCTGTCTATACAAGGGGTCTCCCATTTCTGGAATGATCATCTCTCATCTCTGCCTTGAAGAATTTCTGGCATCATTCAAAGCCCAGTTGCTGAACTCCCTCCTCCAGGAGGCCCTTTTGGATTTCCCCAGCTAGCAGCCCTCCCTGCCTCCTGAAATTGCTTTTATTATCTTATATTTACTCCATATTTATTTTGGGCCGGTTGCTTTTCCACAATAGAGCATAAGCTATATGAGGGCAGGGTTGGATTCCTTTGTCTTGGTATTCCCAGTGCCCACCACTGTGACTGAGATGCTGTAGTTACTTCACAAATCTTTGCTGAAATGAATGGATGGTGAGATATTAAATTTAACTCTCCCCTGATTGTGAAAATCAAGTTAACTCCCCTGCCCATTTTAGATTCAGTCACCAAAGATGTGAGCCCCCCATTCACACTTGAGTGGGGGAGGTCTGTGAGTCATGTGTGTGATGGTGGGAGGCGAATCAGAATTAAACTGACTGCCCCCAGGCAGTCCTAAGGCAAAGCTTCAACTGTGCTCCATATCTGTAAAATGAGGGGAAGGCACAGGAAGTGACGCAAAGAAAGTGTCTTTAAAAGGGAGTGACAACGTCCTGAGGGCAGTTTTACTTGGAGTTCTACTTGGAGTTGAACTTCCTGTGAGAGGGAGTTGAGGCTGGAGAAGAATCTGCTGACTGGACCTGAGAGCCTGTTCCTGGTGAGGCTGTTCTTCAATCTCTCCCTTTGGACTGACACGGGGTGAGTGAAAGGCTGCCTCCTTTCCTGGATTTTCTGAAGGGACCAGCCTCAGGAGAGAGCTACCTCTTGAGAAAAACTTCCCCAGGTCCTCAGCTTTGCCGAGGCCAGCTAAGAAACTAACTCTTCCTGCCCGGGTTGAGCCAGTGGCCGGGAGTAAATGACTTAGTCTCAGGCTAGATATCTTACCCCATTCTCTCTCTCTGGTTTCCTATTTCATTCTTTCTATGTTTTGTAAATAAAATCTCTTTGGAATAAATTAAATTCCTGGCAATGCTACATTTAAATATAATCCAGTCCAACCTATTTCCCTTACAATGGGAAGGGAAGTGAACTGAGGGGGAAGTTGTTAATGACACAGAAATGAAGGGAGGCGTCCTGGAAAGAGCAGCAATTCAACTGGACCTAAAGAGCTGCACAGGTGTTCCTAAGTTGCTCAGTGGTCAGAGCACCAAGTCTGGAGTCTGGAGGACCTAGGTTTAAATCTGGCCTCACACCCTTCCTGGCTAAGTGATCCTGGGCAAGTCACTTAATGCTGTTTGCTTAGTCCTTGCTACTCTTCTGTCTTAGAACTGTCATTAAGACAAAAGTAAGGACTTAAGAAAAAGAGGTACAACTTCAACAGAGAAAAAGAGGAAATGGTACTTAGAGGGCGGCTGGCAGACAAATGAGCCAGGGGTGTAGGAGAACCTCATTCGGCCCAGTTCTGATAGAGGGCCTCCCTCCTATTGGCCATGATGCCCAGGCCAGATGGCACACACACACACAGAGTGACCACCCACTCCTGGCTCACTGCCTGAATTTGGGGGAGGGCCTCACCATACCGGGTCTCCCTCTCCACCCCAGCCATGTGGCTTTGAGAGACCACCAGCTCCCACCCAACCTCTGGGGCTCCTCATGTACTAACCAGAAACTCCTTCACATCTTGTGGGCCCTCTAGAAGCCCCCATGGACCAGAGACCTCCAGGAAGAGGGGAGAGAGGAGCAAGGTGATTGCCAGAAACTAGGCCTCCATCGAGGTTAAAAGCCCCCCAGATCCAGCCAGTCTGGGCTGCTCTGGGGGACACTCCCTACAGAGGGACCCCTGGGAAAAGGAGCAAACACAAATCGGGGAGCCCCCAGGACAGCACAGGCTGGAGAAACCGAGAACAGGCGTGTGTGCATTTTCTTCTGCAGAGGGAGGCCAGGTTTTCCCTGCTGCACACACTTCCAGGGCTCGAGAGCCGGTCAGCACGAGGGGAGCCAAGGATGGACCATTCTCTTACAAGGCGGCCCAAGAGCCGCCCCTCTGAATGCCCCCTGGCAGAGCTCATACCCGCACAGGTTAAAGCGAGGCTCAGCAGGGTGACGAGCATTTACGAAGCGCCTACTGTGGGCCAAACTCTGTCCTACACGTGGGGGTACAAAGAAAGACAAAAGCAGCCCCTGCTCTGAGGGGGGCACAAGCGTGGCCACCTCTCAGCTGCAAGGCTCCAAGTAAAAGGCGGAGCATTCCCAGGGACGCTGGGAAATAGAGATCCGGCATGAGGAAGAGCCGGGAAACGCTCGGAGTCTGGAGATGAGCTGCCTGGTGTGAGCCGCTGCCAGGCCTCGGGAGGCTGGTTCAAAGAGAAGGTGGAGGCGAGTGGGAAGATGTCAGAAGCCGCGAGAGGGAGGAAGGGACTAGGCTTTATGAAGGGCTTTACAAGCCAAACAGAGGATTTGGTGTTTGATCCTAGAGGTAATAGGGAGCCACTGGAGTTTATTGAATGGGGGAGGGGTGCGCTGACATGCTGGGGCAGACTAGTGACAGGCAGACCCACCGACAGACTCCAGGAGGCGGGATGCTGGCTGAGCCAGGATGTCAGCAGGTCAGAGGAGAGAAGCCTCCCAGAGACCTTCGAGCTAGGCTCGATGGCGCCGCTGCAGCCAGGAAAAGGGACGAAATGAAAGCAGGACGGTGTCCGCAGAATGGCCACGCTGCCTAGGAACAGACGAGGACGCGCACCTCCCTCGCGGTGCACCCGCAGGGAGAGATCCTGCCAGGCTGGCCGCTCTAGTTGCTTTTTCTTCTTTTGAAATCGTTGTGGCGAGGGAGGACTCGTGTGGGAGGGGCTACCCTTGACCCGGCCTCAGGGAGTCCCCAAACGCAGTGTAATTGATTTTTTTACTGATCCCTACAACGAAGAAGACGGACATCATACAGAGGGGAGTCCGTTGTTAAACTCTTCCCAGCACGCAGCATCCACGTAAAGCAGCAACTTCTTCCCAGTGTTCCGGATTCTCCCTTAGCTCTGGAATCTCCAAGGAACCCAGTAAATCTCCTTGGTCTGCCCAAGGCTAGCCTCCAGGATGAGGAAGAGAAACAAGAGCCGCCTTCTCCCCGCAATCAGGCTTGGGGTTCAAGAACGTGGTCCGGAACATTCTCCCTTACACTGAGTAACCAAATACGAGGCCCATGGGTCCCGACAGTTCTTCCGCCTTGCCCTGAAGGCTTTCAGCTCTGGGGTCCCCCCTCCCTCCCCAGCTTGTAGTGTCAGAGGCCTGAGGTTCAACCCTCTTGTCCTCGTGAGGCGGGGCCAGGCAGCTGGGAAGCAAGCAAGGAGCTGGTCTGGATCCAATCCAATCAACATGGCTGGATGCCTGGCACCGGGCCAAGTCCTCCAATTACCATACATCTCCTAAAAGGCAGTTCCCCATCTCAAGGAGCTTACAGTCTCAAAAAGGAGACAGACAGGGTGGGGAGACACCCAGGGGACCCAGAGTGAAGCGACTAGGCAGGGCAGCGGTGATGAGCCCAGAGTCCAGTTTCTGCCCTTTCTCCCAGCCTCCACTCAGAGAGGAAGCTGGTGCCCATCAGGGCTTGAGTTCGAGGCAGGTAGTGAGATTAGAAGTGATGAGCTGACCCTGGGAGGGGCGTCTCCCTAAAACCAGGCAGCTCAGCAGACACAACGTTGACCAGAGGATCTTTGAGATCCTTTCTGGCCCTAAATCTGTGGTCAAGATCCCCAATACATCCACAGTTCTGTGCTCTGAGGTTATTTGGCGGAGAAGCCTGGATGGATAATGAATGACCCCAATTGGGTAAGAGTTTTATGGTTTGGGCATGACTTAATCCAAGTGTGATGGTTGAGTGGCGACCACTGCAGAGCGCACACACAGCCAGCCCAGACTTAAGGAGGTCTAGTCCAGCCCACCGCAGGGCCCTGGCAGCTCTCTAAGAAGCTGCCTCCAGGCAATGAGATCACAGATCTGGCCCCAAACCAACAACAGCCGACCCTGGCTGTGTAGACGTCATTCTGGGTGCCACTGTGCAGGACGCTCGGTGGCCTGCTCAGGATCAGCCAGTCTCCAGGTCCTCCGGGCTCTGGTTTTTTCTCCCCTCCAGCAGAGGTGACCCCGCTGTAGCCGGCAAGCCAACGATAATGCCAAGTACAGCCTGAATGTGGTTGCAATGTTGTTCCTTGCGGATCTTAACGTGCTGATGTAGAAGTAAAACACGAAATCTAAGACCGTGTACAAGAACACGCATGTGTCTAAGTGAGTGTGCAGCCCTCATTTCCACTGAAGTTTGGCACCCCCGTACTCTGCCTGCCAGGCTCTGTCCTAAAGAAAAATGGATAAAGAATATGATGTCAAACCAGAAGCACGCGGACGTATTGGGAAGGAGCTAACTCACCTCTGCACTAGGCTGACTCGGGATCGAGTGGCCGACACATACTGCCTGGGTGACCCTGGGCAAGTCCCTTAAAATCTCAGTGCCCAGATTGTCCTGTGTAGCCCCTTTGCCCATTCACTTTGGTAAGAGTAGGTTTCCTCACTCGGAAGCTCCTCGTACTGATGAAATCATCGACTTGGACCAAACCAAAGACATCCAACAGACTCTTGCTTCTTGCCCGCCCGCTCACTTCATCTCTGTACACCAAGCCTGGAGAATTCCTGCATTCTCCCTCCTCGACACCTTCCCTGAAGGTCCCTGTGCCCAAACCTCCCACCATGGACAGTGGCTCAAAGGGCTGCTCTGAAGATGGCTGACAAAAAGAACCGGAAGAGGCAAAAGCAGGATCTCTTTGAAAATTTGGTCTTAGAGATTTTTTCGGGAGCTCCTCCGTGTGTGATAAAGGCCCCCAATCCTCCTGTCCTTTGAGAAGGGCTCCCCAGCTCGAGGAAACCCAGGTCCCCTGTGCTTGCCCAAAAGCCAACAAGAACAGGGCAGAGCCGTTATTTCAAGGATGGGATGCAAAGAGCCAAGCGGGGACTTGGGCTTCTCAGAAAAAACCTTCTAGGCACCGACTTCCCTGGTTTTATCCATGGGAGCCGCTGCCTGGAGGCCAATCCCAGACTAATCAGTAATGAGCTGCAGAGTCCCCAGAATCAGAATACAAGGATGGCCCATAAAAGGATCTGTCCACTGTGGCAAGGAAGAGTGCTCGCCTGTAAGTGGAAGCACCTCTGCTTTCCCCCTTTGCCCCCAGAGCGTGTCCTCCCCTTTCTCCCATGACCCTTTGGCTCCCGAAGCCACAGAAGGAGGTGAAATCAGCACCGCGCGGACACCCCTTAAAGACTCCATCGTATACATGCATCGCGTTATTGGAATAATATTAGATCAACACGCGGCCAAGTGCTTTGTCACAACAAGCAGATGTGCAATTATGAGGACAAAAATACTCGGAGGAAATCACGGCAAGTCTTATTAATATCCAGCCCTGCTGAAGACAAGTGTCAGACAATTGGTCAACAAGCTACCTTGTATGGGCTCGATGCGGACTAACCCATTATGATCTTTATGAAGTGTCCTTTTGGGGGGTCTCGATCTTCAAGACGAGTTGGAAGACCCTTTCCTTTTATTAGCTGCTAAGCTCTTTATACTTTTACCATATTGCGGCAGGTTAGAAGTCTAAGCTTTATTGTCTTATGTTATTGAAAATCCAGATTCCTGCAGCCTTCTCCCTCAGGTCAAGATTTGTCTGCGAATACATTCTCATTTTTCCTTGTACAAAGGCTGTCTGGAGAGAGGCAGAAAAAGATTATGACTGTAATATACTTAAATCCAATTTATTTGCCTGACCAGAAACTTCCCCACTTCACAATTGCTTCTTACCAAAGATTTTGTCTTTAATTCTTCCATAACAATAAGAAGCGAGAGTTCGTCTAGTTAGCCAACAGGTGACACATATATGTAAAAACCGATGCGTGCCTCTATTTACACACACCTATACACACTCGTGTACACATATGGCTATAGACACACGCACACGTGTGTAGATTTGGTGTGTCAAACCGTCTGAAAGCACAAAGAGCCTTGGTGGTAGAAGCCTCCGACTCGGAGCGATTTCTTACCCATTAACTTTTTCCCCATTTCCAAATGACTAATTTGTTGGGTAGAAATAATCGTTCGAGTCCCAGCTACGTGAGAGTATTTGTCTCTCGCTGGAGAATATGAAATGGCTCCGAGTCATTTTGAGCCAACTGCCTCCGCTTTGGTTTTATTCTGTCTCGGAGCGCCTTTGTCGTGGCCCCATCAGGAGTGACGAGCTTTGGTGACTGCCTCCCTCCTCGGCTTCCGTTAAGGGCTTTATTAGTCTGAGTTAATATTTCCCTCCTGGCTTGAAGTCAGTATCCAAGATTTCAGCAGGGGAGAGAAATGATTGGGAGGGAGGAGAATGGTTTTCTTAATTTGTGTTTACTCATTCAAAGTGAACAGACGGCACAGAGGAATCCAAGAGCCCCGGCTCCATCCCTCCATTTCCCCAAGGGGCTGCCCTTCACCACCCCAAGAGCCCAGTTAAAAGGGGGCCCTCGTGGATGGAAGCCTCCCGCCTTTTGCAGGGGCCCCACAATGGCTTCACTTAGGTTCCGGGGATGACCACTGGCTGTCACCAGGCCTGGGAGTAAAATGGTTGCTGAAGTTCTTGGCTCCCTTTTTTCTGACACCTATTTATCTATTTCCAGCACAGAAGTTCCCCTTTTATAAGCAAGGTATTGACACGAATTGTGCTGGAGCAAAAGGCCCAGTTTGGGTCCTAGAGAGCATGTCATAAAATGAATTTCTGTTCTCTCATGAAGAGTTCTGGGGCTGCAGCCGGGGAGTGTCCTGGCACCAAAATTCATGACCACTGGACCAACGAGCTTGATGGTTTTTTCTTGGTTGGAAGAGAGAATTCTTGGGAGGGAGATGGACTGAAGCCATATCAGGGACGAAACCTTTTTGTAGGGAGGTAGGGTTGATTTGGGGAAAATTATTTCTTCAGTTAGCATAGAAAGAAACGGTGCTTAGTCTTGTCATTTGTGTCAGTTCCGTCCATATCCTGGAAATCAGAATTTCTATTTGTGAAGTTTAATACCAAGATTTGTGAAGATTGGATTTGGCTCTCCCCTGATTGTAACAATGAAGGTGCTTCGCTCTTCCTTTATTGTGAAGATTATATTGTAATCCCCGGTCTATTTTTAGATTCTAACCGCCAAAGTGTAAACCCAGTACTTAAAGTAAATCTACCCACTTTAACCACAAAAAGGTATGAACTAACTACAAAAAGGTGTGGACACCCATTTCATACATTGAGTGGGAGGTCTGTGACCCACGGAGGTGACACAAAAGAAAAGGGTCTTTAAATACTGGAAACAGAGACACACAAGAGGAATCAGTCACTTAGAGTTGGACTGGAAGACAAATCACTCAAAGACACTTGGCTGTGGAATTGGACCCCTGGAGGAGTTCATGCAGGAGACTTCAGACTGCTTTCCTTTTAGACAGTCACTGTGGTGAGTGTAAAGGCTGACTTCCTTCCTTGCCCTTCCTGGAGAGGCATGAACCTTTGGGAAAGGCTCATCAACTTGAGACTCCTTTTCCCTGACTGGTACCTTAGAATTTCTAACTGGTTCAGAGGAAACTCTCTCTCTCTCTCTCTCTCTCTCTCTCTCTCTCTCTCTCTCTCTCTCTCTCTCTCTCTCTCTCTCTCTCTCTCTCTCCCCCCCACCCCTTTTCTCTCTTCCTTAATATCTTCCCTCTATTGTAAAAATAAACTACCATAATACCATTTACTTGAGTATTTCATTTTGGGATTTAGAAATTAAATCCCCAGTGACCACCAAATTAAATATTCAGGTCCAACCATAAACTAACAGATTTTCCCTGAGAGTTTTTTCTTATTCTATCTGCACTGATTTTGTTCATGCAAAGACTTAAACAAATTTAATATAATCAAAACTTCCTATTTTGTCTCTTATGTTCAGCTGGCTCCCTTATTTGGTCAAAAATTCTATTCCTAGTCATAGTTTCTTCCATCCTGATGTGACTTTTTTTTTGGCACAATTTGCATTTGGAACCTCTTGTGGTATGTGGTGTAAGATACTCATCTCAGACCAATATCTGCCAATCTGTTTTCCAGTTTTCCCAGCAATCCTCATCAAATAGGAAGGGTAATTAATTTATACTCACAGATTCATTTTATATTCATGTATTCATCAAATAGTGGATTGTAATTTTTTATTACTCCTGAATTTTGCTTATCTGGTCTGTTCCACTGACCTGCTTTTCTATTTTTTTAATGAATATAAAATAGTTCTGATGATTGACAGCTTGAATTACTATGGTTTGCAACCTGGTAATATGATTCCTCCTTCACTCTTCCTTTTCCCCATCACATCCCTTGAGATTCTGGAACTTTTGTGAATCCAAATGAATTTTCCAAAATTATCTTGTCCATCTGTCAGATAAACTCCTTTGGCAACATTGGAAGTTACACCATTGCTATTATGTTGGCTCAGCCCAACCAAGAGAACTGACTATCTTTTCAGTCATTCATCTTCCTTGGTGTCGATCAAGATGTTTTGTCGTTAGAGTTGCAGAAATCGAAGGTATGTTCATAGTTAACATTCACATAATGTCTAAATGGCAGAGTAATGTTGAATGCAGTCTCTCTTGTTATCATTCCTTTCTGGGTCTCATCAGGCCTGTATAGAAATGCGGAGGATATTGCAGATTTATGTTACCTCCAGCTTCTTTATTGAAGCTACTAATTGTCTCAACTAATTTCGTGGCAAATTCTCTGAAGAGATCATAAAAAAAAAGTCCAACTCTGAGTGAATGAAAACTTGCTAACAAACCATCTGAGAACAGAAATCATGGAACCTCCTATCAGCCAAGAGATGGGAAACAACAATGGCCGAGTGCTGGGGAGGGTCAGGGTCAGAGTCAGAGGGTGAGAGAGGCACTCCCCCTTTGGAGAGCATTTACTTAATTCTTTTTATTTTTTTGCAAGAGAGGATTCAGCTTTGGAGGGAGTGGAAGGAGAGAGAGCAATTTTCAACATTTTTGTTTTGGTTTTTGTTCAGTTGTTTCAGGCATGGTCGACTCTTTCTTACCCTATTTGGGGTTTTCCTGGCAAAGATACTGGAACAGTTTGCCAGTTCCTTCTCCAGTTCTTTTTATAGTTGAGGAAATTGAGATACATGATTATGTGACTTGCCCAGGGTCACCGAGCTAGGAAGTGTTTGAGGCCAGATTTTTTTGAACTCAGAAAGATGTCTTCCTGACTCTAGGTGGGGTGTACTACCCACTATGCCACCTAGCTGCCCGCTTTCAGAAATTATTTAAACATATTAATTAAAAGTATGACAAAAGCATACTACCAACAAAAGTCATCATCAAATATTTATTAAGGGCCTACTGTGTTCCAAGCGCTGCGTTATGTGCAATATGGGCTATAAAGAAAGACTAACCACTGCCGCTGCCCTCCAGGAGCGCATCATCTAATGGGGGAGACAAGATGCCTAGAATCACGGAGAGATGAGACATAGAGCTCCTTGCAAGCAAACATCCATGTGTCACACGTAGCAATATGTACACACATGCACTTACCCCACTGAGGATCAGCCCTCTCTGGTCTTCTGCACAAATACCGAAGAGGAATCTCAGTCATTTAAATAGCTTTGCAGTCTCCGCACCAACCCTCGGTGTTCAGATTTCTCCTGAGCCCGTCCCACATGAGTGTGACTTAGCGGGGTCGGGAGGACCTGAATGGCACTCCGCAGAGTCGTGCGAGAAGACTCGGCGACGAGAAGCTCGTTTAAATCCTAGCGATGTTGCCTCGGAGCCGATTCACCCTTATTACTGTGCTGTTCTCTCTTCATGCAATACCCTTGACGTCGGGATTCGCGTGTCACTCTATGTTGCCTGGCATGGAGTCCGCTCTGTGGCTGAGAACAAGCATTGATCCCGAGCCCCTGGGCCTGGGGGTAGCCAAGAAGTGGGTGGGAGTTAAAGGACACAAAATGGAAAGTGGAAATTCTTCCAAATGTGCCCCAGTTCTGGGGAGAGAGAGGTGTGGTGGGGGTGGTCAGAACATGGCGCCACTCTGTAGTAGACCTGTAAAGTCTCCTGCCTCATGGTGGAAATCTATTGAACCCAGAGCAAAGGGTCCAGGGCCAAAAGAACACCTAGCACACAGCAGGTGCTTCGTATAAGTTTATCAAAGTCACTCCACTTGCCTCGGCCTCAGTTTCCTCATCTGTACAATAAAATGGTAGGAGGAAGACATGGCTGAACTAAACAATAGCTTCTTGACTCCAATTCTAGGACTTTATGTGCTGTGCCACCACCCAGTGCCTGGACCTCCTATCTCATCATTCAGGGAAATGGCCTCAGCTTTGGTCCTCATCCCTCATCAGAACCCTCTGGCCCTCTGACTAAGAGCTCCTCCCAAAGCCTCCATGCAAAGGAGCATCACAGGCCAACCAGCTCTTATTTCCCAGCAGCTGTACTCCTTGGAATGAACTCCAGCATGCCGCTCTGCCTTTGTTGTGTTGATGAGTCTGACTTGAAAGCCCCTCTGGATCTCCTATATCTTAGCCCAGTGCCCCCATGATAAATCACTCAATCTCTCTGTGCCTCGGTTTCCTCATCTGCTAAGTACAGTAGTTGAACTCCACATGGCTAACTAGGCTTGTTGAGGATCCCCGCCTGAAACCTAGCAATGGGCCCTCTCCGGAGTCCAGTCATTCTAGAAAGGCCTATGATTGTCCCCAGCAAATAGACCTAACACCGTTTAGTGGGGCTTTTAACCGTCCTCCCTACTCCTTCCCGCTCCGCAGACGCAGCGTGCCGCCTCCTATTTCCCAGAGTTTACCCAGGCCAGGCAGCTAGAAGATGAGCTGGTAGCCAGCTTGGCCAGGCGGGCGCAGCTGCACGGGCTTGGCTGGCCTGGCAGGGTTGGGTTTGGATGGCTGCCATGAGCACATACCACGAAAGATTACGGCTCCTTTTCTTTGAAGACATCTAGGTTGGTAGCATGCCTCGATGGGAGCAAAATGGCAGTGACCCAGAACTTGGCTTTACAGTTCATGGAGGTCTGCTGCAGCAGGAGCTTTTCTCCCATGAAATGCTGGGGAGAGGAATTTGCCTCATTCATCTTCTTTCAGATCGGGAGGGTGGAAGCTTGGGGCGTCCTCGACGTGTAGCCCTCTTCTTTTAGGACTGTCAATGGCAGCTTCCTGGTCATCACCAAAGAGGACCTGAACCACCTCGGAGCAGCGAGCGATTTACCCCGGTCGTCTGACATGTGCCTTCTGGCCTCTGAAAATGCCCCTGAAGGGCTAGTGCTGGGCCTGCAGGAGAAGCAACCTGGACCCTGTGCCGTCCTGGATGGGGAGGAGGAGGGGACGTGCTTGACGCCCACGTCCCAAAGCCACGTTGGCAGCTCGTCCTTCAGCTTTGGGAGAGCTCGAGAGCTCCGTAGCGTTCATCTTTGATCCCTGCTCCTGGCCCATCTATCCAAGGCTCCTTCCCCTATTTCGAGGCAGCCTGATGAAGTAGTTTGATACCAATAAGCTGCAGATTAGATTCCGGGAAGCACATTTCCCTAGTAAATCCAATTTCGCCAGAGATTGCTTCTGCAGCGATATGAGTCACTCGGTAATGTTGCAGACAATGTACTTCGCCCGTTTGGGTGGAGGAGAGGAGAGGAGAGAGCGACTTTATCACAAGCCGGGAAGACGAGCCCAGGCGGCCTCCACATCCTCATCTCGCTGGGCCCGGCCGGGCATCTCTGCCACATGTGCACTGGAGGAAGCCCTGCCCTCGAGCAGCTGACCTGTCTGCAGGCAGCTTACCGTCTCACCGTCGGCTGCCCACTCTGGGCCCCCATCGAAGTGCCGACACCAGCAGGTTCGGAAATCTGTATGGCGGATAGAAGCTCTCCAACAGCAATTCGTTTTAATTATGTGGGACATAAAAAGACCACCTACAGATGAGACAATACAGCTGTAAGCCTCTCAAGGCTGCTGTGGGGAATACTTCATAACTGAAGTATGTTTTCCCCAAGGATTTCTACTACCATTTGATTTAATTTTTAATTTTTACATTTTAATCAAAAATAGATCAAATGGTATGGCTGTCTCCTGGGGAACACACTTCAGACACGAAGCAGTCCCGGGTTCTTTTTAAATATGTAAAGCTGCCATGTCAGGATAACTCGGCAGTGACGCCCCAGGTCGTCACCAATGCCACGTGGGGTTCTGGGACAGTATTGCTTTAATACTCACACAGGGATCACACCTAGCTCCCCCCAGCCCCACACACCTGCAAGTGGGGCCTTGTCAAGTCCTAGGAATGCAGAGACAGACAGAGACAGAGAGAGACAGACAGAGACAGAAAGACAGAAACAGCAAGAGAGAGGGGGGGAAGGAAGAGAGGAAGAGAGAGAAGAGGAGGAAGAGAGAAAGAGAAAGGGGGAGGGAGAGATGGAGAGAAAAAGAGAGAGAGGGAAAAGGGAAGAACCTACCTACAACTGGGGTCAGTGCTACATAGGTAACACATGTAGGTGTGTCTCCCATACAATACTCAAGAGCTGGGGATCTTTTTCTATCTAATTGACCCCAAAGATAGATTCTTTTTTTCCTCACTTATGTGGACATGTAACTTTTGTTCTCTATAGAAACAGATAGCTAGAATCACATATTCATACACATACCTATAATGTCTTATTTACTTTTTTGTTTTTATCCTTTTAAAATGATTTTGAGGTTTACCAAATTGGTAATATCAAAAGTTTTGAAAAGACCTATTCTCGTTTAAAAAAAATAATTTATTTATTTGGAATATTTTGCCATGGTTACATGATTCATGATTTTTCCCACCCCTTTTCCCTGCCCTCCTCCCCCCAGCTGATGAGCAATTCAACTGGGTTATCCATGTATCACTGTTCAAAACCTATTTCCATATTATTCATATTTACAGTTGAGTGATCTTTTAACACCAAAGCCCTAATCCTATCCCCATCAAACCATGTGATGGATCCTATGTTTTTCTTCTATGTTTCTGCTCCCACAGTTCTTTCTCTGTTTGTGAATAGAGTTCTATCTCATAAATTCCTCTGGATTGTCCTGAATCATTGCATTGTTAGTAGTAGCAAAGTCAGTTACATTTGATTGCACTACAATGTATCTGTCTCTATGTACAATGTTCTTCTGGTTCTGCTCATTTCACTCTGCATCAGTTCATGGAGGTCGTCCCAGTTCACATGGAATCCCTCCAGTTCATCATTCCTTTCAGCACAATAGTATTCCATCACCATTAGATCCCACAATTTATACAGCCATTCCCCAATTATAGGGCAGCCCCTCATTTTCCAGGTTTTTGCCACTATAAAATGCACAGCAATAAATACTTTTGTATGTAATAGTTAAAATTAAATTATGAGGCTGCTAGTAGCTGTATTGGTTTGATGGATTGAAGGTCACCACCAACAGGGGCTCCTTCAGGTTCCAAACTCCAGTCAGAAGAGCGAGAGAGAGAGAGAGAGAGAGAGAGAGAGAGAGAGAGAGAGAGAGAGAGAGAGAGAGAGAGAGAAAGAGAGAGAGAGAGAAGCAGAGAGAGACAGAGACAGAGAGAGACAGAGAGAGACAGAGACAGAGACCTTGGTCTCGCCTCACCTTATAAGCAGTTTTCTCCACCTACTAGCTCTGCCACATCACATCTCAGGAAGGAATCATAGTTCCTTAATTTGCCTGGCACTACCCAGAGGAGCAGTGCCTGTGGGATCAGTTTTCCCACTCATTGGTTTCAAATTCCTTTCTCTAAAGGTTAGTCTGTCCCTGCACATCTCAATGGTAAATGATCTCCAGGTTGCCGATTGATGATGTCAAAACAAAGTGACATAATGGGGAGGGGAATTCCCTTCCCACACACACAAGTATGTTTCCTTGTTATCTCTTTGGAGTACAAACCCAGCATGGTATGGCTGGATCAAAGGGCAGGCAATCCCAAAGATAGATTCTGAATGAATGCTTGGTGATTGATTGATTGGGTGACTTGGATGATACTCAAGAGCTGTAATGGTGCAGGCAGCCAGGTAGCACAGTGGATAGAGCCCCAGGTCTGCAGTCAGGAGGATTGTCTAAGGCCAGTTTCAAACTCAGAAAGAGGAGTCTTTTTGACCCCAGGCCCAATGCTCAATCATCTCTTATCCCTTGTGAAACCACCATTGCTTCTTCTTAGTCACTCGAGGAGAAAATGCCTATTTTCCCACAATCCTTGGGACCAAGAGAGCCTCCTTTATTAGGGGAGTTCTCTAAACTATATTCCCTCCAGGGCTCTGAATGAGTTTGAAGCTTGGTGGCATCACCAACTAAAGACTTTGGATGCATGGTGAAGCGTTCTCTGGGGGGTTTTAGAGAGCCTAGCCCTTCCCACTCCTCAGCCTTGCAACCCATTCCTTGGATTCATCCTAAGACACGAATGGGCATCTCTCTGCATGTCCTTGAAGGGAAAGTGCTGGAGAAGCAAATCGTGGCACATTCCACACCTCCTCTGGTGAGGCGAGAGGAGGCCACCTTCCCCAGGAGAGAGGAGGAGGCAGAGAAGATGGATGTCCACAGAGGACCGGCCACGGAGATTTTCTACTTAATTCACTTTGTGGTTGATACTTCAAGCTCATTAAATGCTGGCTCTGGTAAGACTTTTATGTCTCTGATGTCTTTAGCAATGATGGCAAACTGGGTGTGGGATGTGTACATGTGTGACACATGTGTGTGACACATATGTATGATGCACGGTGTGTGGTACACTTGCACCTGCATGATGAATGTGTGTGCCCGTGTGTATGGTGTGTGTGCGTACACACAAACTACATTTGCAAAGCCCCGACTGGAAGTGCCCATCCAGCTAAACTTGGAAAGAACCAGCAGATCCGGAGCCGTGAAAGGGGCAGAAGTGGGCTATCAGCCAGAGCCACACAACACCCCATGACACCCCTGGGTGGGGGTGGGGGACTTCTTATGTAAACCTGAAGAAAAGGGAGCCCTGTGGCTGCCCTGCTGTTCTGCCTGCTTTTCCTCTGGCTGTGGAATCGCCTCTTGGCTTTGGGTTGGGGGGTGGGGGTTAAACAATGAAGTCCTGGGAAGTTCTGGGAGCCCCAGAATAGTCCTTCCAGGGCTTTCTGCCCTCGGCAGTCTCGGGGTCCTCTGAGGAGGCCAGGGTTGGATGTCTGAGCCCAGGGCCAGGACCCTGTTCCAAGCCGGGCCCTGAGGGCCTCGCCCAAGGGCCCGCTGCCCGCACTAGGAGCCGGACTTCTCCATCCACAGCACTGTGCCTCCCGCCCAGCTCTGACCTGCCCTCGTGCCCATGACACTGGCTATACGGCAGTGTGGCCTTATTTCTACATCTGGGAAGTCTCTCTGGGTTTTAAGATACCCCCGTGTGGCCTTGGCTGAGTCACTGCTCCTTGTTTGGATCCGGCCTCCCCATGTCTTTACGATCTCACGACCCTGGTTAAAAAGACGACCTTCCAGGCGCCGGTTCCCTTACACTTCCTATCAGCTCTCACCATTCACTCAAAATGTTTGTAAAGTGGGGGAGCAGGTGGCTCGGGGATTGAGGGCCAGACCTCGGGTTCAAATCTGCCCGCAGACACTTCCCAGCCGTGTGACCCTGGCCAGGTCACTTAACCCGCATTGGCTGGCCCGAAGGGAAGGGTTTAGCCGGCTGCAGCAGGGCCTCTGAGCGTTGGGCCGGTCCTGCTTTTCTGGATGGAGATGGAGTGTGCAGAGGCAGCCGGCCGCTGTTCAGTGGTTAGATGGACAATCACAGCAACTTTCAAGAGTTTCCCGAAGGTCTCAGGAAGGCTGCTAGGAAACAGTGCAGCCGGAGGCAGTCCCAGGAGGGGCTGGGCGGTGCCGGTAAAGGTCCGGCTGTAACAAGATGACCTTTGACATTTGGCTTTGTTTGCTCCTTGGGGAAGCAGGGGAGGGCAGAGCTATGAAAATGGCGACCCTCTACTCCCAGGTACCTATGCAGACCTCCGCCCATCCGCAGCCCCCAGCCTTGCCTCCTGGGGCCAAGGGCTGCCCTTCCTCTCCAGAGCCCAGGCCCTGCTCATCTCCTCTGAAGCCACACTTGCATCAACCCCTCAACGCCCTGGCCGGCAGGGGATTCCCCACCCCCACCCCTCTGCCGCTTCCTCTTTTTGCCTGACCCTCAGAGGTAAGGAGGCGGAAAGGCCTCCTGGGTGGGTGGGGCTCCCCAAGATGGCCTTGAAGGGGCCCCAGAAAGAGGGCGGGAATTCGTTAGAGAGAGCATGCTGGGTACAAGGAAGCATCCTGCCCAAAGCCTGGTCTTTTCCCTGCACTCACCCCAGGCAGCGCCTAGAGCTTTCAGAAGGAAACAGCCACCCCCCACCCCCCACCCCAGCCCTTTCCTCCAGCCCCCGGAAGCATTGGAAAAGGAGGAAGGGAAGATCTCCCTTTCCTGTAAGCTCGGCGGGTGACCGGGCGCGTCTGGGTCAAAGGAAGAAGAACAAAGATGGAGCCGAGTCCTCCCAGCTTTATGTGGCAGGAGAGAACATACATTTTTGTCATACAAAAATAATTTCTATTAAAAGTGGGCACCAGCGGCCTGGCTCGCCAAAGGCATCCAGCAGGAGGGACAGGCTGCCTCTGGGAGGGGACTCACTGACCGCCCCGCCCCCCTGGGGAGGACCCAGGACGCTTGGCAGGGTGGGAGTTATTCCTGCGCGGAGGAGGCGGCGGCAGCGGCGCTGCTGCTCTTCAGAGCCCCGGAGAGGAGGACCAGGGAGCCAGGGGCTTCCCAGGAGGTAACAGCCCCGCGTTCTTGGGCCCTTCGATCCAGCTGGGCCACGTTTCCCTGAAGCATCCTGAGGAGATGGCGGCTCGGCCTGCGCTGCCTGCTTACCTCTTCTAGCAACTCATGGTATGGCTTAAATGGCCCTAGAATGAGGGACAAGAAAAAGAACAAAAAAGGGCTTCTGGAGAGGCAGGAGAGGACAGGCCGGATGTGGCCGCGACACCGGAAAGGTTCCCCCATTACTCAGCGGCACAGAGGACGGGAAGGCTGGGCAGAGCCGGCCCCAAATCCAGAGAAGCCTCTCAGCAAGGCATGCTCCAGAGATCAGACCGAGGGAAGCGGGGAGCCCACCCCCATGTCTCCCAGGAACCCGGAGAACCGAATCCTGGGTGGGGGCGGACCAGAACCCGCCCCTTCCTGCGCCGGAGCCAACAAGCCCTTCCAGCCCACTCTCTCACATGAAACAAGGCGGGGCTTGTGGACCATTTTCCCCCCTCAGAATTCTGTCCCTCCGCAGGTACAAGGAAACCAAGCTAGGGCCGTGGATGCCTTTAACTCCCACCTGCTCTTTGGGCCTGTCTGTAGGGCTCCCCAGTAGGCTACGGAGGCCACAGGGCCCGGAAGGCAGGGGCAGGGGGTGGAATGACCCCTAATGCCCAGCAGCCCCCAGGGGGTGCACCACCCTAGGGTCCCCTCCTCAGTCAGAGGGAAGGAGAGGTCTGGGTCGTCCTCCAGATGCCCAGGACTGCCTGGGCACTTTCCTGGGGGATGGGGAGCCCCGAGCTGCCGAGGGGGTCTTGGATGCGCCTCCTTGAGCCCTAGAAAGGCCTGTGTTGAGAGGCCTGAAAGAAGGATGTTCCTGCATGGCCTGGAGCTAACAAAGGCCTCCTCGTAGGTCTTTTTCCTTCCTCGGCCAGTGGCACGCATGACGGGGAAGAGCTTGGTGAGACAGAAGGGAAGCCCCGTTGGGGTTCCTCTGAGAATGGATGTCTGGGGGGGGGCGTGCGTGTGCCCACGTGTACGAGGGCCTCCAGGTGGTGTACGCCCTCCTCCGGTCCCCTCTTCAAGCACAACCCGAGAGAAGTCCGGCCTCACGTCTCTCGGGCCTGGCCGGCTCCTTTCCTCGGAGCTGCTTCGCCAGTTCTCTCTCCGGCCCCAGCCTGCCTCCCTCTGTGTGGCCCTCTTATCGATGCTCCTCATTGCTAGGAAACAGCACTGCGGCTTCCTTCACCCTGCTTTAGGGATCTAATGCTCGGAAGCGGCTCTCTGGGCGCCCCAGCAAGGAGGAGAAGGCACTTACGGACTGGCCGGCCAGGCATCGTGAGCAGGGCTGGGGGGGCCGCCTTCCGTTGTGGCCAGAAATCTAGAGAAGAAAGCAGAGGCGGGTCAGAACCCTCGTCGTGACCCCGCCTGGACGTTCTCGGGGGTGGCGGGCACCTACCGCGGCGCTCTGTCTGCCTGGGACGTCCGCCGGCACCATCTCCCGCGTCAGGAAGCTCTTGGCTTGGGAGCTCCGCTCGGTGGTCCAGCACGGCCAGTGGCCGGCATCCTCCCCGGATCCGGCCACGATGGCCCTGCAGGCCCGTTTCTGAAACAGAAGAGCACGTCACCTGGTCACCCTCAGCCTGTCTAAGGGAACTGGCGCCCCGCAAACCCCCGGCCCACCCTGAGGAGCTGCCCGAACTTCAGGGTCTCCGGCACAGCACGAGCTCCGCCAGCAAACCAGTCATTAGATTCCGGAGAAGGGAAATGGGCCCAAGCCACTGGCTTTGTTCCCATGTCCCGCATGCCAGCGGCTCCGCACACTTTACTGAAATGTTGCGGGAGTGCTGCGAGCGAGCGAGCGAGAAGCAGTCAGAGAAAAGCGAACTGGATCATTTCACAGAGGGACTCGCAGGGACGCCTGCTGCCCGGTTAACCTCTGTGAAAGCCCAAAGTTGGATGTTCTTATCAGAAACCAATTAGAGGAGATCAATGAGAGGAATGTTCTAACTTTGGGCTGGGGGAGCGGGGGAGGGATGAACCATTAACCCATGAAATATGCCACTGGGTCTGGGTGCAGGTCCTCCCAGGACAACGACACCATTTCTGTTTCTAATAAGCACAGCCACCACCATCGCAGATACAGGGCACTCCAGGAAGGCTCCAGCTCATGGAGGGGGTAGGGAGGTGGGTGGGAATCTGAGACTTGCAAGAGACCACAGGGATCAGGGAGACCAACTAAGCCCTGCCCTAAGCCCCTGCCCACGCCCAAGCATGAGGGGCATCTCCCTTGCCTGAAGAATCTCTGCTGAAATCTTTGGTCCAGGGATCCCCAAACTATGGCCTGAGGGCCATATGCGGCCCCCTGAGGCCGTTTATCTGGTCCCCACTGCAATTGGAAGGGGCACCTCTTTCATTGGTGACCAGTGAGAGGAGCACTGTATATGGTGGCACTGCAATGCGAGGTGTTGCTCACATACAGTATTACTTCTGGTGACATAATCCTTTGCACGGCACCTTGTTCTGAAAGTAACTGAATGAGTACGAGGTGCTGTGCAAAGGATTATGTGGCTGCACCATGGAAGAGTCAGCCTGGTGAGTGGTGATCTGGGGGAAGGGGATGATGCACTGTGTCTACTGCTGCCTGGTTAGGGTTAGGTTTTCATAGTCTGGCCCTCCAACAGTCTGAGGGACAGTGAACTGGCCCCCTGTGTAAAAAGTTTGGGGACCCCTGCTTTGGTCCCTGCCCTCCCCATCATGGACTCCAAGTAGAACCCCTTCTCCTCCCTCCCTCAGTCTCTGCAGAAGTGAGGGACAGAGGCAGGGGGTGGGGGAGTCCCGGGGACACTGTTAGGAGTACTTGGGGTCTGTTTGTCTGAGTTTTTTTCATGTCTGTTACAAGACATGGCACGCTGGGTAGGAAGTAGGCAAGGAATATAGATTTGGAAATGAAGGAGCCGCAAAAACCCAACAAAAACAAGGTGCTGAAGGAAACTTCACCCAAGACGGGGCCTTCTTTCTAACTGGGCAGCTCCAGCTCTCCACACATGCCTCCGTTTCCCTGTTCATCCCCTGAGCAAGGTGGAGTGAAATGGCCTCTCAGGTGCTCTCTGCTTGGCAATCCCATCTGCTGCTGCTTTTCTGCTTTTCCCCTCGCTCTCTCCAGGCTATTATGATTGAAGATGTTTTTTAAAGCTGGGGGTTTCTGTGTATGTGCTGGGCCAGGGTGAGAGGGGAGAGCCATGATGGCCGTGGGAGATGCGTGTTACATACATGTGTGCATATATGTACACACACACAGAGGGGGGTGAGCACGCGTAGGACGCAGAGGCCCAGTGATTCAAGAAGGGTCGGGGTGTCCACAGCAGGGACTAGAAGAGAAGGCAAAAGAGATTCTAGAGGAACTAGAGCTGGACCAGGTTCTGAGGATTTCAATGGGAAGAGATGAGGGGTAGCACAGGGAGGGGTCAAGCTGGAGAAAGGCAAAGAGGTGGGGGCTGGGAGGGGTCCTGAAAGGACACGCAGTCCAGGATAGGTTTGTGGTTCCAAGAAGGGCAATGAAATCATAGAATAGCAGCTTTAGAGAGCTCAGGGATCAAGGGTCCAATCACTTGCTTACAGATGAGCAAACTGAGGCCCAAAGACATGAAATGACTTCCTCAAAGTAGCAGCAGAATTGGGGTTTGAGCGAATCCAGGGCCAGGATCCATTTCAGTGCTCCGTGCTTAAACCTGCTTGAGATGATCCAATCCCAGGCAGCATGTGCCTGCATGTTCACAGCGAGAAGTAAAAGCAGAAAGGGACCAGCCCCGGGATCTGGGATCTGGAGCATAATGTCAATGGAAAAGGGAGAAAATGGCGGCCAAATGGAAGGGCTGTAGTTAGGACTGCTATGAAGGACAGTGAAAAGCCCTCGAATTTGGCTAAGAGGGAAGTGAGGGCCGGGCTGGATGGGAGCACCCCACTGCCTTACGCGAGTGTAGGTGTCGGATTCTAAGCCTCCTCGTCCAGAGCAATTGCGCCCCAGCATTCTGATAAAGCAGGCAAATGTGCCTGTGCATTATTGTTGGAAATCTGAGGAATCCTGGGAAATGGAGAGCCAGAGCCCAAAGCCAGATGAGTCAACACCAGAATTTCTGAAGAGAAGAAACTGTGGATCATGAAAACTAGGACGAAGAGTTTGATGTGGACCCCAACAAAATGGCGCACCGGTGGAAGGAAGTGGATAGGAGGGTGCTCTAGAGCCCTCGGGTGAGTACAAGGAGCCAGCAGGGGCTTTTCTTAATGAATAGTGCCAAGCTACCTTCCTTTCCTTTCCTCATAGGCCCAGCACACCTGGATTTCCACAAGAGGTGGAAGAGTCAGGGGCTGGATAACCCGGTTGTAATCCTAACTGGCTCTGGGACTGACGCTGTCCTTGGTGCTGAAGCTCTGCTGCTCTGAGGAATAACTTCATGAAGACACAAGGGCAGGCTGATACAAAGCCAAAGGGTGGCGAATGTGTGGGATCCAACAAGATTCTGACGGGCTGGATGACGGGTAAATGGAATTGAAGGGCTTAACCAAGGAATTCTGTGCTTAGATGTCACAAACACATTGTTTCATGGGGCAGACTTGGGGGTCTGTGCTGTACAGAGGACAGGAAGCTCACTAGGAATCAGCAGTGCAGATGAGCTCCCCCAAGCCCGAAGCAGGAGCAGCCGATAGAAAAATAAGCGCGGCGGGAGGATAAGAGGCTCGAAATAGTGGGCCTGGGCAGGCTCGGACCCTCGGGAGACCTTCTCTTCAGGGCTCACGCTCCAAACTGCATTGTGCCCAGAGAAGGCCTAAACGGAGGCCTAAGAGGAGGAGCTGAAGGCCGGGATAGAGTTGAAGCTGGAGAAGAGCTGCCTAGGGAGGAGAAGGGCATGACCAAAGGCTTCTGAATGGCTGAAGAGGTGGGGACAATGGGCATGGAGGGCAGATGAGGAAGAAGCTTCTAGCAATTGGGGCCCTTTGAAAAGCAGCCCGGGGAGGGGCCTCAGCTCCTCATCATTCCGGCAGAGTTGGGGTGACAGCATTTCAGGAGGCTTTAAGGCAGGGCCCCCCAACTTTTTACACAGGGGCCAGTTCACTGTCCCTCAGACCATTGGAGGGCCGGACTATCTAACCGGGCAGCAGCATACACAGTGTCGGTCCAAGGTGCCATGCAAAGGATTATGCCATCAGAAGTAGTACTATAGGTGAGCGATGCCCCCCTAGAGGTGCCCCTTCCGGAAGTGCGGTGGGGGCCGCCCGAGGGCTGTCCTTTGGGGACCCCTGGCTTAGAGGATCCATGGACAGGGCAGTGCTCGGACCAGATTTGCACTGCCACCACTCAGCACCTTTCAGCAGGGCCTTGGGGGGAGGATACGTCCGGCCTCTAACATCTCCAGCCTCCACAAAACTCCCCCAAGATGACTGAATCCGGCTCTCACCAGGGCACACTCCTTTACTCAACCAGTCAGTGCCTTCTCAGGGGCAAAATCTGCTGCCTCAGGGTTCCTCCATCAAACATTTGAAGCCCTCAGCAAGCCGGTTTTAACCTCCTCTTGCTAGCCCAGAGGCATCAAATGCCCACAAGTCGCCCCAGGGTGGCCAGAACCATTCTAATATTCAAACAAAAACTACAACCTAGACAAGGTGAATAGTTGGGCTTCTGACTCAACATGCATCCATCCGCTTGAGTGCCCTGCCCCCCTCTTCTACTGGACACCACCGCTCTAGGCCACCAGGGTTTCCTCTGCCCCATCCCCATCTGGAAAGGCCATCCTTGTACCCCTGCCTGCCTCTGAGCATGCCCAGAATCCTACAGTATCTCCTGCCTCCTCCGCGGCCCTCCCCACACCTGGCACACAGTCCCTCCCGCCTCTATCCCATGAACCCCTTCTTTCCTTCAGGAGGCCACTCAAGCCCCACCTCCCTTGTCTGTTCTGCTCATATTTCTAGCCCTGTTCTGGAGAAACACACATACATACTTAGGTCCGTATGCGTGGACACCCCAACATGCACGCACAATCTAAGACCTTGAGGGTAGGAATCAGTTCGTTATTTTGGGTCTTTGTACTGTTGATGCCTGACCTGGTTAACACTTAATAAGTGCTATGGCAAACCTGGCTCCAACACATCCTAGCCACATGACCCTGGGCAAGTCATCTACCCCCCATTGCCCAGCCTCCTCGCTTTCTGCCTTGGACCCAATATGCAGCATTGATTCCAAGATGGAAGATAAGGCCTGTTTTTAGAAAATGAATGCGATTGGTGGGTGGGTGCGACCCTTTCTCGACCTGCCTCTACTTCAAACAGCCCCTTGAGAATGCTGCCCGCTTTCCCCTGGCTGTCCACCTGCTCTAACACGTGAGCTACATAAATGCCACCCCCCCCCAGTCAAATGGAAGCCCCCAGCAGCCAGGAATTGTTTCATATTATTTTTTGTCTCCCTGGCACTTTGCTCACAATTATGATCTCATCTGAGCTTCACAACAACCTATGAGGTTCCCATTTTACAGATGAGGGAATTGAGGCAAACAGAGGTCAAGTGACTTGTCCAGGGTCACATCTGAACTTGCACCTTCCGGACTCCCTGGCTGCCCAGTGTGGACGCCAGTGGCAGTGGCAGTGGCCATCACTTGGCCTGGTTTCCTTCCATTAACAGATCCTGCATAAACACTGAACTCTGGGACTGCGTGTGGGAAATAGTTTATTGAGTCCCAATCACTCCTCCCAGAGATCTGCCAACCTTCATGATGGCAGATGAAGATTTACCTCCAAACTAAGGAGACACTTGCAGTGTATAAACCAAATTAAAACCCTGCGTCTACACCAAGATCCCATTACTTAAAAATAATTGAAGAAGATCAATAGAACAGCCTCCTCGCCCGAGACCAGCTGAGAGGGAGCCGAGCAGAGCGGGAGAAGGGATTTGGGAAGATACATCAATTAGAATGTAAAATATGTGTCATGGCGCCCGAGCGAGAGGAGCCCAAAGAAACCCACCCCAAGGTCCTGGCCAGGCCAGGCGCCCTCCAGTGGGACAGCATGCTCAGCCCTTTGTCAGGTGACAGCTCTTCTTTATGGGAAGGGCTGCGCCTCCGAGGAGCTTACTGGGCGGAATACAGTCGAGGGAGGGAGCTTAAAAAGTGGCCGGAACACTTTACTGGAAATTAAATTCAAAGCGCCGGTTTCCATTTTAATGAGAGTCAACACTAAAAATCAGACCGCGAGTATTGTCACGAAGATCCCACAGCATGTGGGCAAGTCCTGGGGAGCCTCGGGTCTGGGGGAGGGTCAGCCGTGGAGTCCTAACAGGGGCGCCACCACGGGGAATCCTGCACAAGCCAGACGCGTTTTCTCTATCTTCCTGCCCTCTTTCCCACGGAGGCGCTGCTCGGCTTCAGTGTATCGTAGGGTTCGAGCAATCCAGAAGGGAAAGCTGCTACAAATGCTATTGGCCCTCTTACCCAAGGAAGGGAGGAGATGGGGCCAGGGAAGAGAGAGTGACCCCCGCAGGCATGCACACGCCTATGGGGAGCTCCAGTTCTCCAACGATCAAATACAAAATGTACTTCATTGTGAGTTCAGGAAACAGTGGAATCGAGTGGGATTCTCCAGGGCCTGAACACCCTTTTTACCTGATCCCCAAATACTCCTCTGCCGCTTTCCCAGAATGTGAAGGGGCCAGAGGTGCCTAAAGGTGGCATCAGTAGCATGCGGGCTCCAAGGGGCCCCACAAAGATGGCACAGAGATGTGGGGTCACTTCGGAAACAAAGGACAAACAATCTTTCCCCATTCGAATATAAGCTCCTGAGGGGCTCCATGGATAGAGGCAGACCTGGAGACAGGATGTCCAGGGTTCAAATCCGATCTGGGACACTTCCTAGCTGGGTGACCCTGGCCAAGTCACTGAGCCCCAACTGTCTGGCCTTACTGCTCCATGCACAGGGTTGACTCTAAGGCTGAAGGTAAGGGGTTAAAAAATCAATTGAAAAAGAATGGAAGCTCCTGGAGGGCAAACACTGACTTTCTTTTTCCCATCAGCATCCCCAGAGCCTGGCACCTAGGATGGGTTTAGTAACTGCTTTTGCAATCGACCTGAATCTACTTGGGAGGGCTGTGGCTTGAATCAACTAGTTCTGTTTGGGTACAGAGCAGGGCAGGTGGCAGGCACCAGCTCCCAGACTCTCCCCACTGGGCACTCCACTTCCTGCCCTATCTCTAGGCCTTCGGGGTTTCCCTCGGGCCTCAGCTATACTCTCACCTTCTTCCAGCAGCATTGCCTCTGGGGTTGCCTCTGATGGGTCCTGGCAGGCAGCTGGTCTTTCTGTGGATGGCTGACCCATCTGGACTCCTTGTCCTTCCACTGTGCCCCCATTGGGGGTTTTCTTGGCCAGGGTACTAGAGCTCCTGCTCATTTGACAAATAAGGAACTCAGGCAAGCAGGATTCAATGACTTGTCCAGGGTCACACAGCACAGACATAGCTGAGGACAAATCTGAACTTGGGTGCTCTTGATTCCAGGTCTGGAGCTCCATGCACCACAGGGGCACCTAGCAGCAGCCCCCGAGTTAAGTCTTACTCCAAAGGAGGCAAAGCGGATGGAGTGCCAGGAGCACTGTCCCTTGTCTGCCCCTCATCCTCCCATTCCTCAGACCTCAGGAAGCCACCATGGCTCAAGGTCCTCAGCGGGGACTGGAGGGAGGCAGGTCACATGACTTCTTACATCCTTTTCTGCTCTAAAGCTGTCTAGATTTTGTCCTTTCTGCATCGCCCTCTTCCCTCCCACCTGTCCCAGAACCAGCCCTCACCTGCCTCCCCCTCCCCACTGAGCCTCCTGGCTAGTCATCCCACCTCCCTCTAGCTGCTCCCCACACAATCCATTCTTCAGTGCTGCAGAGTGGCTTTCTTTGGGGGAGAGCCTGACCGTGTCACACCGGCCTCACCCCCACCCCCACTCATTCCATAAACTCCAGGGGCTCCCTGTCACCCCACCATTAAATATAAGCTCCTCTGCTGGGCATCCAAAGCCATTGGCCCTCTGGCCCTTCCTGCCTGTCCCTCTCCGAGTCCAAAAATCCAACCACACTGGCTGCTTCTTATTCTTCACACGGGAGGTTTCATCTCCCATCACCATACTCTTGCATTGGCCATACCCCATCCTTGATGCCCTCTCTCCTCACTACTGTGTCTTAGAAAGCCTGGCGTCTCCCCAGACACGGAAGATCCACCTTCTCTAGGAGCCCCTTCCCCTCTCCAGCGAGAGCCAGCTGCTGGCGAACATGAGAGGAGGCCAGCTTCTCAAATCTGTGCCATCCTGAGTTGTAATCTGATCGCAGGTTCCAGCCCAGTGGCACGCTGGGGGGCGAATCCAAACGCAAATGCCTAATTCAGCTGACTCAGGAGCTGGGGGTAGCCTCTACCTACTCCGTGTGTCTTATATGTCTGCGTTCTCGTGAGAACACGGATGGGCGTGCTGAGGGATTCAGGGAGACCAACATCTCTGATGCGAAGGCTTGCCAAGCCCTCCAGGGCTGCTCACCGGCCATTGGCCATTGGGATCCCCGCCCTCAACTCCTCCCTGTGGCTCCAAGAAGCGGTGGCACGCTCGGCCATCCCTCCACCGGGGCCACCCCCAGGCCTCACTTGTCCTGCCACCAACTCCCACAAGGCGGAGGGCTTCGGGCCACTCCGCCTGGCTTCCGCCTGGCTTCCATCCAAGGCACGCGCACGTCAAGACGCTGCCCGTAAATCCTCCAAAAACAGAACCCAATCGCCAAACGGCGCCTGCACCGCTGGGCGGGAATAGCCAGGACAGCCAAATCCTTTCTGACTGATGACAAAGGCGCCATCTAGAACGTGCTCAAGGCCAGCCCCAGGGCAGGAACTGACTGCCCTAAAGCCGCTTCCCCCCAGGCCAGGCCAACTGGGGCTCCTGGGGAGAGCTTTGCAGAAAGACGGTTTCCAAACTTTCTGGCAATATGACTCTCGAACTCGGGTAAGAAAGTCGTAAGAAGAAACTTGACTCTGTGTGTGATTCCAACCCATTAAAGGCCTGGAAAGCCCGGCCCCATCATCCAGTCATGGGACCCCCCCAAGCCCAGAGAGGCCCCGAGGTAAAGGGGGACCGGAAATTCCTTTTCTTCTCCTGCATTCCCGTAGGCGGACCCTGGGCAGGGGAGACCCATGATAAGTGATAAGGAAAGATGGCGGAGGAGAGAACCACCCCCCTAGGGGTCCCGCGCCCATAGGCCCCTGCCAGGTCTACTCTGATAAGCATCAGGGTGTAGCCTAGACGTCCCCTCTTGGTCTTCAGACACAAACACCAGCCCATCCCCGGTGAAGCAGTGACCGCCCCATCCCGACCAGGTCCTGCCTGTGCTCCGAAGGCTACATTCATCCAAGCCCGCCTTTGGGGGCAGACTGTGCCTACTCTTGCCCTGCCTGCTGGCCCTTCCCCGGCACTCGATCCAATAAATCTTTATTTTTCGGTGCATTCTGGGAGCCTGTCATGCCTGACAAGGGGGCGGGCTTTCTGGTCAGCGGTCCTTCGTCAGAGGACAGCGACAGGGTCATCCCAGCCCTTCTGGAGCCCAATTGGCACACGTCAGCCCTTCTTGGTCCTGCCGTTAGGGGTGGATCCTGGTAGACGTCCTGGGTAAAAACTGGTGAAGCTTTTTAAAGATTCGAACTGTACAAAACGTAGTCAGTCATTGCCAGCCACAGCCTGAACAGATTCTGTGGAAGTGAAAGGCCTGGCAATGTGTTCTTCATATTTTACTCTCCTAAAATCTTGGACTCCATACTGCGTATTGGCTCCAAGGCAGAAGAGTGGGAAGGGCTAGGCCTGAATCCAGATTTGAACCCAGGACCTCTCATCTCCAGGCCTGGCTGGCCATCCACTGAGCTGCCCCTACACACAATCTTGACTATCAGCTGGACTCCAGTGGAGCATTGGTTTGGCGTTGGACAGGGCGGCTGCACTTTCCCCAAACTGATGTTTCAACCTGAAGCTTTTCGGGCAGAAGCTGCCCTTGGGTGGGATGGGGTGGGGTGGGGTCCAACAGTGGCATCACATCACTACCAAAATGGAGTTTACTGTCAAAATATTTCTAGATGGAGACCAGAGGTCCTGGGTTCCAATCTGACCATGGACACTTCCTAGCTGTGGGACCCCCTTTGCCTCGCACTTCTGCCTTGGCAGCTAGAATGCTGGGATCAATTCCAAGATGCAAAAAGGGCATTTTCTTCTCCTGTTACAGGCTTCCTGCGTGTGCCGGCTCTAAAGGTGCGGCATCCTTCCGGCACCGGGCAACCTGACATAGTCCTGGGAGCCTGGATTCCCCCAGAGCCAAGTGGGAGCCCAACCCGGGCCCACGGCCAGTCCCTTCAGCTTCTCTGGGTTTCTTGCCTGGGCCGTAGCCAAGAACTCTCCAGTCAGTCTGTCTCCATCCCGGTCTACCCTTCTCACCCCCAAGCAAAGGGCTGGGGAGGCTCCTTCATCTTTCTTTCCGGCATTCAAAGCTCCTCCCAGTCGGCCTCTTCCCGGCCTTTCCAGTCCTCCTCACACCCATCTCCTTTGCCATCACCAAGCCCTGCCAAATGGAGCCTCCGGGGACAGAGAGAGGAAAAACGGGCTTCCGAAGAGACCCTGAGCGGAGCCCGGAGCAGAGCCAAGTCCACGTTTTCTTGGGTTTGCCTCGGGTCCTCCCACGGAGCAGCGTATCTCCAGGCAAAGGCCGGAGGGCCAGCGGAGGGCCCTGACCCCCTGCTGGATGGGACTCTCCGGCCCTGGAGCCTGTGAAAGTCTGCCCGGCCGCTCCCTGACCAGCAATGCCCCGGCCATCCCCAGGCCGTCCCCAGACCGTCCCGGAGCCTTGTTCGTTCTAATAGTGAAGCAAACTCAATCCTAGAATTATTGACGCCATCTGAGGGGAAACTGCAGGGAATGGCAAGGCGCCCAGGGGTCCCCCTTCTTGGAAGTTTGTTTAGGCGGAAGTGCTGCGGTACACACCTCCTTGGCCACCTACGGAGGAGGCAACCCCATTGTACAGAAGAGCAAAGCGAGGCTCCGAGGGTGGTACACAGCCAACAGGTCTGCCTACGCGAGTCAAGGCGGCATGGGACCCGGCATGCACTGCGGCCACCTTGTGGGCCGGGCACTGAGCTAAACGCTGTGGGGGCCAATGGGCCAGGCTTTAGGGGTTGGAGGCCAGTGTGGAGCCCTGAGCACCCCCTCCCCGGGCCTCAGTTTCCTCTAGGACGACAAGTTCCATCCCGCAGCCTCCCAGCATCCCTCACGGGCTTTGCTTAGTGGAGGGCAAGTGCTCAGTGGACCCGAGGGAGGCCGGGATGCACCAGCCCAGTCAGGAGGGGGAGGGCCACTAGCACTTTCACTAAGGACAGGAAATGCGAGAAGCCACTCCTCCAGGCCTCCGCCCCCAGCCAGGGTGCTCACTTAGCTGAACGCGCAGCTCAGGCGGGGGAGGGGCCACACGGAGAAAGGAGGGAAAGGTCGAAGTCCGGCTCCTCCTACTCCCACCTCCTCCCTCGCTGCAGGCACTCCAGGGCCCGCTGGAGGGGGAGGGGCTGAGCTCCGGCCCCGCCCCAGAGGCAGAGGGGGGGGGGTCTGAGAGAGGGAGAGAAGAGAAAGGGGGAAGGGGAGAGGAGGAAGAATAAAAGAAGGGGAGGGGGAAGGAGCCCCAAACGTCGCCCTCCCCCAGGCTCCACCCCGTGCCTCACCGCGTCCCCGGGGCCGCCCCACTCTTCCTCCGCAGGCCGCCGCAGGCCGGCCAGCGAACCACGATCCATGCGGCCAGAGCCCTGAGCTCTCAAGCCTGGGCCCCGCCCCCACGGCTCCTGCCGCCCCGGCCGCACGTCCCCTCCCCTCTGCCTGCCCCGCCCTTAATGTGCCAGGGGCCGGCGGGGAGGGGAAAAGCGGGGTCCCAAGATCCGGCTCCCGGTCCGCCCCAGTAGGGGCGGTTCTTCCGCTGGGCCGGGGACGCCCCTCCTGTAGCCGGCTGCCTCCCGGGGTGAAAGGGGCCCTCTCTCAGCCTTAGTTTCCCCCACTTGAAAATGTGGGAGTGGACCCCGGGGTCTGGAGCTGGAAGAGGCGCCGGAGCCGACCAGAGCTCTTCCTCCTCCCCTCCCCTCCCCCCTTTCCCAGCAGCCTTTTCTTGTATTGTACTTCCAGCCCTGCCCCGCCGGCCAGGTGGTCTGGGCCTGCTAACCCCCCGGGGGAGGGCTGCCCTGGGGCTCCCGGAAGCTAACCCAGCCGAGGAGCGCCGGGGTGTCGGTGGGTGCCCGGCTGGCAGCTGGAGACTTCCCGGGTGGCAGGGGCAGAGGAGAAGTTTGTTCTGGTGGTCGGGCCTGTTGGCTGGGAAAAGCCCAGCACTATTAAATGGTCACCATGGCTCTTTAGTCCAGGGAAAGGGGTTCAAGGCGGTACGAGGCCTCGGCCCAGACTGACCCTGGGAAAGCCAACCGCGCTAGCCTGGACATCCCGAGGAGCCCTTAACGTAGGGGAGCTCCAGTACCTTTCTAGGGAACGCCAATACCCAGGATGCGAGGGATGGTTGATTGACTTTACAATGGTAAGAAAGGAAAATGAGCTCCAGAGGGGAATACTGATGGCCCCAAGGGAAAGACCCAGCCCAGGGCCCGCCCCCTCGATAAAGGACTTTGGCCTGAGGGGAGAAACCTTTGTGACAAAAGAGATTCTCCACATCTGAAAGTCTGGTTAATCCGAGATCCAGGAAGCAGGACTTTCCCTGGGGCGGAGCTCTCCGGTGTCGGTCTAACCTGAGGTCTCCACCTCGGAGCCAGATAAACTGGGGATCACTAAATCTTTCTGGGCCGCAAATTTGGGGCTTCTAGACTCCACGTGGAGCTCATGGGCAGCCCTGCCCTCTGCCCCCGGGCTTGGACTAGAAGAAAGAGTATTTGGGCAAGTCGGCCTCACATCTCCAGGCAAAAGATGTCTAGGAGGAAGGACCAGGGGGCAGGCAGCAGGGCGGCTCAGTGGTCAGAGAGCCATGTTGGCTGGCTTCCAGTGTGGCCCCGAGACCCTGTCACTTCCCCCCACTGCCTAGCACTTGTCTCTGTCTTGGACTTGAGGAAAGGGTTAAAAGAGGTGTGGAGGACTGAGATGTGAAGAAACAGGAGGCGGGGACCCCATTATCTGGCTTTGACATTGCCACTCCCCGAGGATAGAAGCCCCCCTGGCTCGTGCACCCCCAATTATGGAAGTATTTCAGGCAAACTAGAAGCAGACTACTAACCCGAAGCATCTGACTAACCCTCAGCCACAGCTCTAGTCTCAGAAACCTGCAGAAAAGGACCCTGGCACGGGCTGTTGTCATTCTGCAGAGCTCTTCCTAAAGGGATTTGTACAGAATGCGAATTTGCCAAAGAACTTGGGGAAGGGAGGGATGGAGACAGGAAGGAGACCTCTCATCTGTGGGGAGGAGTCAGGGCAGGGTTCCTCAGGGTCCAAGAATGGACCTGGGGAAGGGGCCAGACACACTGGGTCTCCCTCCTCCGTTCTTTCCTTGAAAATGTCAAAGTACCCCCTCTGACCACTACTAAAAATATGACAGGAAAACCATCACTTCAAGTGTCATGCTTTATTGAGAGAGAGAGAGAGAGAGAGAGAGAGAGAGAGAGAGAGAGAGAGAGAGAGAGAGAGAGAGAGAGAGAGAGAGAGAGGGAGGGAGGGAGAGAGAGAAGGAGGGAGAGAGAAAGAGAGACAGAGGGAGGGAGAGAGAGACAGAGAGGGAAGGAGGGAGAGAGAGAAGGAGGGAGAGAGAAAGAGAGACAGAGAGGGAAGGAGGGAGAGAAAGAAGGAGGGAGAGAGAAAGAGAGACAGAGGGAGGGAGAGAGAGACAGAGAGGGAAGGAGGGAGAGAGAGAAGGAGGGAGAGAGAGAGACAGAGGGAGGGAGAGAAAGAGAGACAGAGAAGGAAGGAGGGAGAGAGAGAGAGGGAGGGAGGGAGAGAGAGAGACAGAGAGGGAGGGAGACAGAGAGACAGAGATGTGGGGGCACTGCCTCAAGTCACTGACCCAACACAAAAACCCCTAAAGCGAGAGATCTGGCGAGTCCGCCTCAGATGCGCCAGGGGACAGACCACAGTCTATTTGATACAAAAATGGCATCTGGCTTCCAAAGACTCCCAACTTCTGGGAATGAACTTTTCAAGAGGCTACAATGGCCACATTCAAGCAAATTAAGATCTTCAAGAAGTTGGGAGATGAGCTTTACAGAAGGTACATTCAAGCAAATTAATATTTTAAAGTGTCAACGTGGAATCTAGAAACCCCCAAACTTGGAGCCTAGTAAGATCTGACGAGCCCCAAGTTTTAGGTGTCCCTTGTAAGCTGGAGACCCAAGTGGTCCCCTGAGAATCCACCCTGAAGGGAGTCTCCAACTAGCAGTTTCAGACTAAACAATAGATATTTAATGGATTTAGCTAGGTGGGGTTGACAGATTTTGATCAAATGCTAAACTCTCCCCTTATCCCAGTATCTTCTCCCATTGTATCCCAGACCTTTTCCCAAGAATGCCCAGACCTGTGCCTGGACAGCCCTTTAGTATCCCAGATAAGCAGCCCTTCCCTTACACCCTCGCCCCTGGCTCTGGCTGCTTTCCCAAACCAGCTGGCTAGGTAGAACACTCCATTTCCTTGTAGCCATGAGGATGTCAATCAATCATCTTTCCTGCCCCCTCCATTCCCCAAATGGCATAGAAGCCCCCCGTCCCCCCATCCTTTGGTTCCTTGGAGTCATCATCTTGCGGTGGTGCTCTGTGAGGAGGCCCAACTGAGTGCTGAGCTCCCCTCCATCAGTAGAGAGGGTCTTTGGACTATTTAATAGTTCTTCTGGTTTAACAAAAGAAATGGTCCAGAGTGGAGCCCAGGGTTTTAATTCAGAAATAAAAGGGCAGGAACATGATACAAAGAGAGGAGGAGGTCAGGCCTGGACTATCTAGTGGGGCTCCTGTCTAGCCATTGGGCTTGTGTAAAAGAGAGAATGGAAGGTTCCTTTTTGATTGACAGCTTCTGTCCTCTGCATGCATGTATATTCTCTCTTTTACACTTGCCTACCTGGAAGAAGCCTCTGCTCTAATGGAGGAGGCATCTAGGACAAAAGATCGCTACTACAGACTCAGCTTTGCTCTTTCTAAACTCTTGGTGGTTCTGTGTTTCTCAAGGTTGACAGGATCCATTTATGTAAAGCAACAAAAGCAAATGAACACAGAACATCTGAGAGGTCATCTCACCCTTATCAGATGGGCTAAAATGATTAAAGGACAAAATGGCAAATGTTGGAGGAATGGGAAAAATGAGGGCACTAATATACTGTAGGTGCAACTGTGAACTGATCCACCAATTTTGGAGAGCAATCTGGAATTATGAACAAACAGTTATAAAATTCTCTATACTTCTGACTCAGCAATACCACTATTAGGCTAATTTCCTAAGGTGATTAGGGGAAAAGGGGGAAAAAATTCCTTTGTATTCTAAAATATTTATTGTCATTTGTGTGTGTGTGTGTGTGATGGCAAAGAATTGGAAATTAAGGGATATTCTTTAATTGTGGAATGGTGGAACAAATTGTGACAAGTGATTGTTATGGAATCCTACTGTAGGATAAGAAATGATGAACAGATTAATTTTTTTTAATGCTCTCCTCTCAGAATTAGACAAATCAAACCAAAAAAATAACAAGAAAAAAATTAAGGGGGTGAATAGAATTTTAGAAAAACTAGACTTGAGAGACCCCTGGAAAAAACTGGGAATAGAAAAGAATACATCTTTTCCTTAGCAGTACATGGGACCTTCACAAAAATTGGTCATATATTAGGGCATAAAAGCCTCAAAATCAAATGCAGAGAAGCAGAAATATGAAATGCATCCATTTTTAGACTATACTACTTTAAAAATTATACAAAGGCAGCTGAGTGGACTAAGAGTCAGGCCTAGAGAGGGGAGGTCCTAGGTTCAAATTTGACCTCAGACACTTCCCAGCTGTGTGACACTGGGCCATTCACTTAATCCCCATTGACTAGCCCTTACCACTCTTCTGCCTTGGAACCAATACACAGCATTGATTCCAAGATGGAAGGTAAGGGTTTAAAAAAAAAATTACACTAAAAAATGACAAAATTAATGAGAAACTAAACAACTTTATCTTAAAGAATGAGTGGGTCAAGAACATATTATAGAAACAACCAATGATTTTTTTTATTTAAAAAAATTTGTTTAGAATATTTTTCCATGGTTACATGATTCATTACCCTCCCCCACTTCTGTCCCCCCTCCTGGAGCTGACAAGCAGTTCTACTGGGTCATATATGTATCTTTGTTCAAAACTTATTTCCATATTATTCATATTTGCAGTTGAATGATCTTTTAACACCAAAGCCCTAATCCTATCCCCATAGAAACATGTGATAGATCCTATGGTTTTCTTCTGTTTCTGCTCCCACAGTTCTTTCTCTGGATGTGGATAGCATCTTTCTCATAAGTCCCTCAGGATTGTCCGTGGGTCATTGCACTGCTACTGGTAGAAAAGTCTGTTACATTGGATTGTGCTACAATGTATCAGTCTGTGTATAATGTTCTCCTGGTTCTGCTCCTTTCACTCTGCATCATTTCCTGGAGGTTGTTCCAGTTCACATGGAATCCCTCCAGTTCATCATTCCTTTGAGCACAGTAGTATTCTATCACCAACATATACCACAATGTGTTCAGCCATTTCCCAATTGGAGGGCATCCCTTCATTTTCCAATTTTTTTTGCCACCACAAAGAGCAGCTATAAATATTTTTGTGCAAGTCTTTTTCCTTATTATGTCTTTGGGGTACACACCCAGCAGTCAATCAATAATTTCTTAAAGAGAATGACAACAAAGAAACAGTATACTAAAAACTTTGAGATGCAGCCAAAACAGTACTTAGGGGAAATTTTATATTTCTAAGTGTTTACATCAATAAAAGAAAGAAAAAAAAGATCAATGAATTGACTATACAACTAGAAAAAATTTTTTTTAATTAAAAAAAATTATGAAGAGTGAAATGAGCAGACCCAAGAGAATATTATGTACAGCAACAGAAATATTGTTTGAGGGATGACTTGTGTACATCTACCTTTTAAAGAAAGAATTGAGCAATAGAAACTTGAAATAAATGAAAAGAATTTTATATATATATATATATAAAATGATCCCTTCTCTAGTGAGGGGAAGGGAGAGGGAGGGAGTTACCTGGGACTTTTAATGTAACAAACAAATTAGTTAAATTAAAAAAAAAAAGAATTGTTTGTACTCAATTTTCCAACTAAGGAAAGTAGCTGAGCAACTTCACCTTGGACATCTGCCTCTAGTTAGTAAACAATGTCCTTTGTACTCCAAGAGAACCAGAATGAAATTGATAGGTATAAATTGGATTTAAGTGAAACAGAGTTGGGCAGCCTATTAGCCTCACTCTCTCTAAGGCTGTGTAAAACTCTATGTAAAATTTACTGTTAAAGGGATTTTCTTAATCTGTCTCTCTCTCTCTGACTCCTGGAGAGACTGGAGAGCAGGATTTCCAAGTAGATCAGAACTTACAGGTTCAGTGTGTCAGTAAGCCAGAGTTGAAGATTCTGTTACCTAAGAGACCAGGACGTGAAGAAAAGGAAGTAGCTTGCCCTCTGACAGGAAGTTATGGGGGACAGTTGGTCAATGAGGAGAGAAAGGAAGCCACCACTGACAGTTGGAGGGGTTTTTCCTCTGGGAATCTCTAGAGAGCAGGAGGTCTGTCTCTGAGACAAAGATCTGCTAGCAGTTGGCTACTGACAGTTGGACTACTGTAGAAAACTGATTGAAGGAGTGAGTGAATAGTGGCTGTCTATTATTTTAGGGAGTTAGTGAGTTAGTGAATCATTTATAGATAGTGTAGGTTAGATAGGCCTGGTGTGCTAGACAGAAGAACTTGTCCTGAGAAGACAGAGATAGGTTTAGGAAATTTTAGGTAATATTAGGAATTTTAGGTATATTTCTAGGGTATAAGATTAATAATCTCTCTTTCCTCTATTCTGTCTTTCTATCTGTACTTTTTTCTCTTAATCAAACAAAGTTTCTATTAAACTGCTCTACTTACTTTGTTGAACTCCTTAATTTAACCCTTAAATTACCCTTTGTTGGAATTGTTGGCCTTTGGGCAATTGCCCAGCAGCAAATGCTAATTAAAATGTGTTGATCTCCAGTCCATTGGGCCCAGGTGGAAGGAATTACTCTCCTAAAGGATGTTGGGAGCTGAACTGAGAGATTCCCAAACATTTCTCATGAGTAAGATGATGCCACTTCGCCCAAAGAAGCTATGTCTGGTTAGGAACCCAGTGTGAGTATGGGATATCCAGAGGTCCCATCTAAAGTCCAGGGGAGGTCAGAGCAGAATGCTCACTGGCTGATCTCTATTAGGTTTTCCATCTCTGATGTGACAAGGAAATCACTTTAAAAGACTGATATATATAAATTTAAGGTCGCCAAGGAGTTCAGCTATGTAATTCCTAAATGAAAACTCAAGTCAGCAGTCAACCTTTTATGGAGTTTTTAATTACAAACAGAAGGAAGAAAGGTATTAGAGAGAGAGAGAGAGAGAGAGAGAGAGAGAGAGAGAGAGAGAGAGAGAGAGAGAGAGAGAGAAGAGAGAGAGAGAGAGAGAAGGGAATAGGGCTTAATTACCCCCTCTGTTTAGGCTGGGCCAAAAGGTCCAAGCCCTTAGATAGGTGAGGCAAAGAAAAGAGATCAGTCCCTATCACTCACGTGACCAAAATGGAGAAACAGTCTCAGGGGCCTCCACCTCCAACCTCCTTCAGAGCAAGCTTCTCAGAGCACTACCTCTCAGATCAAAACCTCTCGAACCTCCTCCAGAGCCACCTCGCTCAGAGCAAAACCTCCTCCTCAGTCCTCAGACCCTGCTATCTTTCAGGAAACCATCCAAGTTCCCTCCCCTCAGTTCTCACATCTACCAATCACTGTCCATGTCTTACCTGTGCCAATGGTGGCTCTAGCTTAACCCAGGACTGCCCAGAGGTCTGTAGATTTGCACATGTCTGTTGAAGGTCATATTCTCAAATAATTAAATCTTGATCCTTTGCTGCAGCCCTTCCTAAATCCTGTTACCCTGAGTAGGGTGGAGATTGTAAGTTCCAAGACCTGGTTCTGTCATTCCAAGTATCTCTATTGTATCAATTCTAAAATCAATCATGACTCAAAGAACTTCCTGTTCTATGCTTAAGCATAGGTCAAAGCCCTTTCCATTGTTCAGCAAAAGGTTTCTGTCCTAAAGTAATCTTAAGTAGGGAGGAGAAGGACCCTCCCATGCCAAGGAGGGGTTCACATTCCAATAGACTATCAGTAGAAAATTTTTCAAGTATGAAATTTCCCAATGGTGAAATTTCCAACATTTATAAGTCTAAGAAATTTTAAGGTTTACACTGAGCAATGATAGATGGTCTCTGTGGAACATGTCCTCTTTCTGGGCATCACTCCCCATCTGAGCTTCACCTTGCCTCAGTCATCTCTGCTTACTAAAGTTCTTTCTGCCACACCTACTTGACTCCAACTCTTTAGGTCCCCAGAACCAAGAAAAACAATCTCCCACTGATTACCATGCCAGTGGTCTGAATGAAAACATTCCCCAGATGCCTCAAGCTTCCCAGGGTTACTTCCAGACTGGAAGACCTATCATGCCTGTGTGTTCTTGTTATTTTTCTCCCCAGTAGTAGCTACTTTCCCCCTCTGCCTCTAAAGCAGGCATTTACTGATTGTTGTTCTTGTTCAGTGGTGTTCAACTCTTCCTGACCCCATTTGGGATTTTCTTGGCAAAGACACTGGAATGGTTTGCCATTTCCTTCTCCAACTCATTTTACGTATGAGGAAACTGAGCCAAACAAGGCTAAGTGACTTGCTCAGGGTTGCATAGCTAGGAAATGTCTGAGGCCAGATTTGAACTCAGGGAGGTGTCTTCCTGACTCCAGGCTGCATCCTCTATCCACTACTCCATCTAGATGGCCACCAAGCTGCTATTACTCGGTTCAGAAGTTGTCATCTGTTTCTGGGACTTTTTCTCTAAAGGGCAGAGCATTGCTTTTCTGAGACTTTCCCGACAACATACCTAGAACTCATCAATTCTTTCTTCACCTGTTTTGTCAGGTGCACAACTACATCCCGCTGACATACAAAAGGGAGAAGGCAGAGACAGGGAGCTTTGTTCTGCATTCCTTTCACTGGATTTAAGGTTCTGTCCCCTTTGTGGGTGTTTTCCTTCAAGACTCAGCACGGCGGCTGCCTCCTCCAGAAAGCCTTCCTTGGTCCTCCTGATCTTCCCATTCTCACATTACCGGGTATCTAGTCATCCATGTTTATGCTGACTCTCCCTGTCTCTTGCCCCTTTTGGTGTCTGTCTCCTGCACTGAGCACCATGCCTCACACAGGATAAATATCGAGTGCTTGCTAAGAGAAGGGAAGCTTCTGGAGGGCAGGGTTTATCTCCTGCCTTCTGTGCAGTCAGTGCTTGTCGAATTTGATTGAATCGCTGTTCCTCTGCATCATTTTTGAATGAGGAAAGTTGGGGCAACATGCCAAAGAGAAGGTGAGAGGAGAGGGACGGGCTGCTAAGGAGGTGACCTCAGAAGACCCAGTGGTGTGGCAGGTTCTCTTCCTCTCTGCACTTGGTCATCAGGCAACCAGCATTTATTAAGTGCCGACTATATGCCAGACCTTGTGCTAAGCCCCAATTCCTTCTCTCACCCGACCGGGCCATCCTCTCTTTTGAAGAAAATATCAACCCCGACCTCTAAGTTGATCTCTTGGAGTGAGCTCCTGGAAGCTTTGGTTTGAAGAGGATTTGATCGGCATCCCATCTGTTCCAGGGCTCTGGGCAAACAAGCAGATTATTTGCACTCTCAGGCCTATGGTCAGTCCCTGGGAAGGCATTCTCTCTTACTGAGGTGCCTCAAGGTGCCTCAAGGTCCATTTCTACTAGCCGTGTGACCCTAGCCGCATCACTTAACCCTGTTTGCCTCAGTTACCTCATCTGCAAAATGAGCTGGAAAAGGAATGTATGTATAGCAAATACTCCAGTATCTCTGCCATGAAGGTCCCAGCGATGTCATGAAGAGTTGGCCGCCACTGCAAAATAACTGAACAACAGCAACGTTTCCAGGGTCCTGGGTGCTTTTCTGCTCCATATCACATGGCAAAAAGGTATATCTCATACAACTACTTTGCTGTGTCACTAGTTTTAATATGGAATCAATGGGATACAGTGGAAACATTCTGGGTTCAAATCCCTCCCCGCTACTTGATAGCTGTGACATTTAGCTCTGACTCTGCCTCTAGTTCTCTCCACCATCTGGAAAAAGAGCTGCTTTCCAATGTCCTCTTCAGCTTGGGGGTCCTTAGACTTAAGGCCAACGGGCTTTAGACCCGACTGTATTATGATTGTTATTCCTCCAACAAGGTCAGTCCCGTAGAGACTTCTCGATCTTCTCCTCTGGGCTAAGCCTGTGTGAGGGGCCAGGACACACAGGCAAGAGTCAAGCTTGCCTTCCTCAAACAGATAGAGCAAAGTCCATCTGACTGAAGGACTGCAACAGCATTTCTGAAGCCATCAGTGCGTGCCAAGCACTGGGCAAGCAAGTAGGAAACCAAGACAGTTCCTGTTCTGGGAGCTCACGTTCTGATGGGCCAGGTGAGAGCAGATGGCACAGGAATAACCCATTCGGGAAGCTTTGGCCAAGGGGCAGGTGGAATGCCCCAGTGGTCTGGCATGGTCATTTCCACTGATAAAACCATTCCATGGGGCCAGGGCTTCTGGGGATGAGCCTTCCTTTCTGGGTCTTCTGTAGTAGGAGAGATGGAATTTGTAGCACCCGCAGAGGCAGGTTCCAGGTCCTATTCCCCCAGGTGTGGAGGGATGGGGTGAGAAAGGACCTCACTCTATGTGACCTGTTGGGCTTATCTGCCCTTTGGTGTAAGGTGGGGGATTGGTGGCCCCAAGTCTGAGGTCAGAGGTGTCTTCTCTGGAGCCGGAGAGGAGGTTCTGGGACATCAATGAAGGCTTTACCGTGTCAGCATGGAATCTAGAAACCCTAAACTTGTAGTAAGATCTGATGAACCCCAAGTTTCAGGACTAGCTTGTAAGTTGGAGACCCCAAAGCTTGCATTTGTTCCCTGAGTATCCACCCTGAGGGGATCCCAGGCTAGCAGTTTCAGACTGAATAATGGATCCTAAGGTAAATGACAGAGGCTAAGCCCAAGCCCAGTGACTCTAGTGCAGCAGGTAGTGCTTCAGTCTCATTGGCTGAAGGTCCCACATTTGATCCTGGGAAGGAGAGTGTGATATGCTGGGAGAGGCTTCTGGAGACAAGAAGAGTCACTTGGCTTGGGCTTAGCCTCTACCTCAAGTGGATTGTTTTTACCTTAGGGTCATTCAGTCTGAAACTGCTAGCCTGGGATCCCCTCAGGGTGGATACTCAGGGAACAAGGACAAGCTTAGGGGTCTCCAACTTATAAGCTAGTCCTAAAACTTAGGGCTCATCAGATCTTACTAGGCTACAAGTTTGGGGTGTCTAGATTCCATGTTGACAACAGAGAAGCTAGCATTTAAGCTGAATGTTGAACACTGAATCTATTTTTATCTGCTTTCTAGAAACTTCTCTCTGCACTTTTGTGTCCTCTGACTAGAATATAAGCTCTCTGAGGGCAGGAAATGTTCCACTTTTGAGTTCCAGTCACACACATGGGCTTAGTTCAGTGTCTCCTTAGGGTGCGCAAGGTATTCAGCAAAGACTAGTGCCTCTGCTGTATGGGATTGCGGGGCCCTTTTCAGGGCTGCTTTCCTCCTTCGGTGTCTTTTAGGCAAATATATTTTGGGCACTGAACATGGCCAGCCTTTTGGAGTTGTGCTTTTCGCAGTAGTGTCTGAATGTCTGGGAATTCCGCTTGAGAAAGGACTCAGCGGTCAGTACTGTATCTCACCATGTGATCTTTGGAATCTTCCTAGACCATATTCAAATGGAATATGCAGAGCTACCGTTTCTAGTGTTGATAATTCCAAAGATCCAAACTTGAGGGGAAAGAACTCGCCATTTGACAAAAACCCCTGGGAAAACTGGAAAGCAGGATGGGAGAAACTAGGTATAGGCTAACGTCTCTCACCATCTGACAAAATAAGGTCAGAATGGGTACACAATTTATACATCAGTAGCAATGTCATAAGCAAAGAAGAGTATGGGAAAAATTACCTGTTGGATCTATGGATAAAGGAAGAGTTTGTGACAAAACAAGAAATAGGAAGAATCACAGAAAGCAAAATGGACAATTTTGATTATACAACATTAACAAGTTTTTGTAAAAACAAAACCAATGGAGCCAAAATCAGAAGGAAAACAGGAAAGTTACAGGGAAAATTTCTCTGGTAAAGGGCTCCTTTCTCAAATTTCATAGGGAACTGAGCTATATTTGTAAAACAAAAAAAAAAGCCATTCCCCAAATGATAAATAAGCAAAAGATATGAACAGGCAGTTTTCAGAAAAAGAAAGCAAATTTATATTATATATATATATATATATATATATATATATATAAATATATTTTATAAATTATAGTCATATGAAGAAAAATGCTCTACATCACTAATAATTAGTGAAATACAAATTAAAATAACTGAGGTATCCTCTTACAAGTGGATAAAATGACAGAAAAGGAAAAGGAAAAATGCTGAAAGGGATAGGGAAAAACCAGACCACTAATGCACTGTTGGAGTTGTGAACTGACCTAACCCTTCTGGAGAACAATTTGAAACTACACCAAAAGGGTCATAAAACTGTGCATAGCCTAATGCAGCAACACCACTAGGAGGTCTGCAACCCTAAGAGATCAAAGGCAAAAGGAAAGGACCTATGCATGCAAAAATATCTCTAGTAACCCTTTTTGTGGTGGCCAAGAATTGGACATTGAGAGGATGTCCATCAATTGGGGAATGGCTGAACATGTGGTGGAATATGTGCTAAAGAAATGATGAGGGAGATGGATTCCGAAAAACCAGAAAAAGACTTACATGAACTGATGCAAAGTGAAATGAGCAGATCCAGGAGAACATTGTACCCAATAACAGCAATATTATGGGATGAGCAACTGGGAATGACTTAATTACTCTGATCAATAATATAATACAATGATCCAAGAGTATTCTTAAGGACTTATGATGAAGAATGCTGTCTCTTCCAGGAACTGATGCACTGAGTGCAAATTGAAGCATACTTGTTTACTTTATTTTCCTTACTTTTTTTTCACCATCACTACTATGGAAATGTTTTATGCGACTTCACATGTAGAGTGAGTATTCTTAATGGATGGGGGAGAGCCTAGAGGCGCTCAATTTGGCATTCAGAATCTAAAAATCATTGAGAAAACCCCACTGCTCTTCCACATTTTTCAGTATTATTGAAGTCACGCATCCTTCTTCCCATCACTCAATTTGGCCGTCTTTGTGCCATCCTCAGCTCCTCACTCTTACTCACCAGTCAGTGACCCAACCTTGTCACTTCTACCTCATGTGGGTCCCCTTCTCATTGCTCGCACAGTCATTGTGCTCAGGCCCATTCCTTCTCTTGCTTGGACTATTAGAGAATCTCCTGTCAGATCTCCCTACCTCAAGCGTCTCTCCTCTCCTCCACGTAGAGGCCAGAGACCTTCCTCAGCAACAAATTTTAGGAGATTATTATTAGCTGCAGGACCCAAGGATCCTAAGGCCACAGAATCTGCGAGTTGGAAGAGGAATCTCTGTGACTCCCCACTATTCCATCTCCAACAAACCAGCCATTCAGCGTCTTCCTGAAGAACTCCAGAGAAGGGGAAACCACCACCGCCCAAGACAGGCTGTGCCACGCTGAGATAGCTCTCCTTGTTAGGACAACCATTCTGGAATTGCTCCCGATTCTGACCTCGGAGAACCATGAACAGAGTGCGTGATTTATCTGAAGAGGATCCAAAGCTCACATTAGTGGGCACAGTTCATTTCAGATCAGGTGGTTTTTTTAAGGCAGGAGAGGTAAGGGCTAGGCTGGTGATGGTGAACCTCTTAGTGGGGTGGGTGTTATGAGAAAGGTCCTTAAGCCCATGTGGAGAGGGAGAGGGGAGCAACTCGCCCCATGCTTTGCTCTGGCTTTCTAGTAATGAACTCTGGCAAACTCTGTGCTGGGGCTATGGCACAGATGCCTACTGAGTGACCCCTCTGGCACACGTACCATAGATTCACTACCATGGGGCTAGGCAATGGGGGTTAAGTGACTTGTTCAGGGTCACACAACTAGGATCAATCTGAGGTCAGTTTTGAATCCAGGACCTCACGTCTCCAGGCCTGGCTCTCTATCCACTGAACTAGATAGCGGTCCCATCATGTGTTTTTTAAGGACATACATTGGTGCAGGATTCTCTAAGCTATGGTGCTCACTTGGGCTACAGAAGACATTCTCAGCTGGGAGATGCCATTGGAACATTTCAAAGCAAGAAGCTTCTTGGCTTTGTCATTTCAAGCCAGCTTCCTGGGTTACTTTATTTCCTACTGTTGTAAGCAGCAAAGAGCTATTGAACTGAGGAATGTTTGGGGACGCCTGGTGGCTGCACAGATAAAGCAGCCCCCTTGCATGAGTTTAACTTCAACTCTTTAGTGCCTAGAACGGGTGGGCTGTGAGGTTTGCTCTCTTTCCCTAGACTTCCTAGGAATTATTTGCCCAGAAACCGCCACCGAAGAGCCACCGCACGTTGGCGGTGAACTCTCAGCTCCTGTTTACGTTCCCCAGTCAAACATTCCTCGTGCTCACTGCCAACCTCTCTTGGCCGTCACTAGTGCCCAGGCGACCCCAATGCCACAGTCCAGCTGAGCAAAAGATGGCATTTTAGCAGGAGGTTTCAGATTTCATTTAAGCGGTTCTTCTTTCCCGGAGTCGAAAGCCAGGTTGGGCGGGTTATTTTAATCCGTTTTTGCATGTATTTTCATATAAATTATAGTCTGAATCTTGTGCCTCTCGGCTCTCCCCACCTAGTAAGGGGAAAATACCAGGTGGAAATATGACTGATGCTGGCTGAGTGTGGGGGTGGGAAATAAGCAGGATTATAAATGACACACCAGCCATAGAGAATCGGAAGACTTATCGAGGAGAAGTAAAAAGCGCGCAGCCTAAAGAAGGCATCGTGAAAGATATATGGCTCGTCAGCCGGCTTGGATTTCTAAGGTGTTTTTTTATTAACCCCTTTTTATCAATCAAAATAAATTGATAGCCGGCAAGTACGACATGGAAGCTGTCTGAATTACAAAACAGACACACGCACATGCTAACAACTCGTGAGCGCCGAGCAGTGTCAGATAAAGAGCAACTTGAGCGAATAAAGGAAATGTTCAAGGCTGGGATAAAGGGGCAACGGCGGGATCCAGCGAGGGCTCAGGCTCGGCGTTCTGCTCCCCGACGGGTTTGGGACCAGACACGTCGGAATGGCGTCCCCTAATGCCCCCATGACAACAGCAAGGAATCGCATTGGGCGGCGCCACAGGAGTTACGCCCAAGAAGAGCTCAGGTCTTGCTAAGACAGCTCAAGGCATGGGCTCATCAAGCCAGGATGGGGGGAGTCTTCAGCGGCATTGGAGGCCAATCTCCTCATTTTACATCGGAGGAAACTGAGGACCAGAGGTCGGAAGAGTTTCCAACTCACACGAGTAGTAGGTTTGAATCCATCCTCTGAATCGAAGTCAGGGTCGCTCTCGATGGCCGCTTGAAGCATGGGGCTTAGTGAGGTAAACCAAGAGAAAATGAAATTAGACTTGATAGATTCATCTATGGCCAATGAGAGGCGCTGTGGCATAGGCAAGCGTGCCACTACCCTCAAGAGAAGGAAGCAGTGGGAAGGAATTGGAGCTACCAGCTACCATCTTCCTTCCCTCCTTCAAGGACTGTTGAATACTCCCTCTGCGGACTCACATCTCACCATCTTCCTGGCTTATGTCTACCAATGGCGTACCTGTTGGCTTTCCATTGGCCGGGGGATGAACCCGGGCGAGCTTAGTTAGGCTCTTGTTGGGTCAGACCACAGAAAGGCCATCCTTTGCTCAGCTAGCTGGGCATTCCAAGCTGTGCCAGATTGGCAGAGCCCCCCAGAGCTGGCATGGCTTTAGGGAATCCAAGGCCGCCATCACCCCACCAGCTGGCAATCAAGTGGAACCATTTATGGAAATGAGCCCTGCCTACCCACATGCCAACCTGATTTCCTGCTCCCCACCCCCAAAGTCAGAGGACAAAACTGTGTATTTAAGATGTGTTGAACACCTTGAAACATTGCATAAACCCCAGGGCTTGTTTCTCATTGTTTCTGTTGCCGTTGTAGTGACTGGTGTTCTGCGCGCTTTTTGTGACGGAGTGGGCTAGTGGGGTTTCTGATCATGACAGAGCCCAGGCTTGGCGGTCAGTCAGGCCACAGGCATTTCTTAAGGACCTCCTGTGTGCCAGGCACTGTGCTAAGCGCTGAGAATACACAGAAGGCTAAAAGGGGGTCCCCACAGACTATCAACTGCATATAAACAAGCTTATATTGGCTAAATGGGAGATGATCACCAGAGAGAAGGCCCTGGCATGGAGGGCGTCAGGAAAGGCTTCCTGGGGGAAAATGGGATGCTGGATGGGCCTTGGAGGAAGCCAGGGAGAGCAGCAGGCAGAGAGGAAGACCGAGCGTGCCAGGCATGGGGAACAGGCCCTGGAAACGCTCAGAGGTGGGAGGCAGCCTTGGGAGAGGGGAGACGTGTGCTCTGAGGAACGAGGAAGCCAATATCACCGGATGGCAGAGAGGAAGATGGGCTAGAGTGGGGAGACCTGCCAGAAGGCTACTGCAGTCACCTAGGAAGGAGCCAGTGATGGCCTCAGCGAGGACGCTGGCAATGTCAAGGTTCATGAGAGACGTTCCAGAGGCAGAGTCAAGTGGATTGAATATGGGGAGGCCCAAGAAAGTGAGGAGTTAAGGACGATGCCAGCGCTTTGAGCCTGGGTGCTGGCAGGATGGTGATAATCTGCACAGTAACAGTGAAGGCTTTGGGACATGTTGAGTTTAAGGTGTCTAAAGGACATCAGTCCAAAAGGTCTAATAGGACACTGGAGATGGAAGGTAGGAGTTGGGTGAGAGGTTAGGGCTGGGAATCATCCGCAGAGAGGTGATGATGTGGGCGCTGATGAAAATGGCCACGTTGGACAGTAGAAGGAAAGGACAAAAGGGCTCGGGGCAGAACCCCGTGGAAAGTCCTGGTTAGCAGGCATGACCTGGATGAAGCCAGCCAAAGAGAGTCAGAAAGCCTGGTAGGAGGAGACCCAAGAGACAACGGTGTCAGGAAAACCGAGAGAGATGAGAGGATCAAGGAGAAGAGGGTAACTGGCACCATCCAAGGCGCCAGAGAAAACGGAGAAGCCTTTTCTTTCCTCCCCAGCACAGCTGCAAGGTGGGGTCACCACAGCTGTGCCCCAGGATGGAGAGGGTGCCCATCGTCTGTACACATCTTCTCCCCTCCCCCTCCTCCTCTTTCTCTTCTTTCCTCTTCTTCCTCTTCTTCTCCTCCTTATCTCACCTTTCATCTCAGAATCAATACTATGTATTGGTTCTAAGGCAGAAGAGCAGTAAGGGCTAAGCAGTGGGGGTTAAATGGCTTGCCCAGGGTCACACAGCCAGGAAGTGTCTAAGGCCAGATTGGAACTCAAGTCCCCCCGCTCCAGGCCTGACTCTCTATCCACTGGACCACCTTGATGCCCCCATATATAGGTCTTCAGTAATACACCCACCAATGAGCCAGATTAACTTGTTAGAGGAGAAAAGCCCGAGCAGCTTTCCTGCACTGCTTCTTATTGGTTCAGAATCTTCCCAGGCCCTCCCCGTCCCCATCTTTCCAGGCACAAAGAAGGCCAGTGTCAGCTTGCCTTGCCGGGACGATCCAGGCTGGGTGCAGGTCCGGGGGCTCGGACGGGTGTTCCTTTGGTGGCAGGTCAGGCACTCCTTTTGTTTAATTCTTCATCCTACCAACAGGCCAAGCCAAGCCAAGTCAGGGGGACCGACAACCCAAGAGCAGCCCTGGTGCTACTCAGGCAGATCTCCCGGGAAGGCTCCCTTCGGGACAAGCCGCAGGCCTGAAGCCCGTTTCAGGGGAGGGACTAGGCTCGGACTTGGGGCTGTCCCGAGGGGAGGTGGCCAGGATGGAGGTTGAGGACGCAACGGAGGCTCCGTTGGCCAAGGAGGGGATCCTGCGGCAGCTGTCATCGTCCGCGTCTGCCTGGGACCGGCTTGGCCAGGGCGCTGCCTTCCTTCCCTTCCTGAGCCCCAACCCACTGACCTCCTCAGTTCAGGGCTGTTTTCTGGTCTTAAAGCCTTCCCTGGGAGCTGCGAGCGGAGGCCGACGACTGGTCTGATTGGCTGTCTCCAGGCGTGCAGGCCGGGCAGGCCAGACAAAGAGACAGCCCTGGAAGGGGGGAGCTCCATGGAGGGCAGGTGGGGGATATCACAGCCAGGGGCCCAAAGCATCAGCACATGCAGGCCTGGAAGCGCTCCAGGAGAACAGGAACCGGCGGGCGCAGAGAGGACTCCCGAGAAGCTCGAGGGATCTTCCAGCTTGGCTCCGGGGTGGGACATGAGCCCTCCTTCCCTTCTACTTGCAAACGCTTGTTCCTGGAACTCTGCAAAGCCTTCCGCGCTCCTCCGTTTAGCGGGCGGCTCGTAAAATCAAGGCGATGCAGCCAAACGCTCCTCCTCGGGTCCCCCAACGCGGGGAGCAAGAGTGCCGAGCTCGCCTTCCTTAGGCGCCTGCTATAATCCAGGCCCGAGGCTGGGCAGGGGAAACAGGGCTGCAGACAGAACTTCTGGGCCCTCCCAGAGGGTCCGTTCTCCAGTGGAAGCCTCGAGGTTGGGCTCAGTTTGGCGTTCTGGCCAGGCTCCTCCTCTTCTCAGCATCCGCCCGGCGAAGGCCATGGCCTCGGAATGGGGCAGGTGGCTTCCTGGGTGCCGTGGCGGAGGCCAGCTTCCCCCCTTCCCTTTTCCCGCATCCATTTTCCCAACAACAAGAATAGGTGACGCCTGGCTGGGGCTCTACGGTTTGCTGTGTTCACTTCCTTCCCGCAGCCTGTCTCACTGGAGACTCACAGCAATCCCCATCTTGGGGTTGGGAGAGAGCTGGGGGTCCTACCTGTGACCAAGGGATCGTCTCCTTGGCTCCCCAGGCCTCCGTTTCGTCATCTGCGGGTTGGGGACAGCAATACCAACCATAGTCTTACTTTCTCTAGGCTGGGTCGAGGTTAGCCATGATAACATAGGAATGATGGGGCGGGATGCAATGGAATAAGCACCGACATAGCACCCACTCTGGGCTAGGCTGTGCTTTGCATAAAGATTATCTCCCTTGATCCTCCCAAGGACAGCTGGGGGATCTGAGGCAAACAGGCGAAGGGACGGCCAGCAAGGCTCTGAGGCTGTTTTCGAACTCTGGTCTTCCTGACTCCAGAGCCAGTGTTCTAGCCCCCCTGGCACCAGCTGCTGTGCCAGTGCCAGTGCCTCTCGTTAGTCCGGGGTGCAGAGCCCTGGGGACACACCCGATGTGGCCAGCACACAGTCTGTGCCACAGGGGAGCTCGTGGTGACTGCTGGGGAGGGGGAAGAGGCACGAAGACCACATCAGCAGGGTAAAGATTTTCTGCCTCTGGCTCACTGCCTCCTGCCCTCGGCCTTCAGGGCTCGGCTGCTGCCTAGGAGAAAGGTGCCCTCTAGGCTTCCATGGCGGACACTGCCATCACCCCCACCCACTTCCCTGCCAACCCTCCCGTGGTTTAGAGTCAGAAGGAAGAGATAAGACTGACCCCTACGTGACCATAGGCTGGACAGCTGAAGGGATCTTCAGGGCCATTGAGTCCAGCCCTGGGTCCTGTTTTACAGAGGAGGAACTTGCTATTCAGCCAGGGAACATGATATGCCCTACATCACTTAGATTCAAGATGGCAAACCTATGACACGTGTGTCAGCAAGGACACACATAGCCATTTCCAATGACATGTGACCACATGCAGGCTCAGTGAGCCTCAGGCCTGGGAGCTACGCACCCTCAGCCATGGCTGTGGCCATACCCTGGCCCGATGGTGGGGGGGCAGCGGCAGGGGTGGCTGGAGCTTGTGGGGCTCCCAAGGAGGCACAGAAGGAGCGCACATGGGCAGGCAGGCAGGCTGGTGTCAGCCAGGCCTGCTGGCTGAGGAGAGGTGGGGTGGGGCCAGGTCAGCAGAAGATTGGCCCACATGCAATGGAGGAGTGCCTGGAACCAATTACCAGACACTTTTAGCACCCTGAAAAATATAGCAATGGCTTTACTCACAATTTTTCCCTCTATGTACTTTTGTGAGACCTTATTCTCAGCGTTAAATAATATCAAAACCAACAAAAGAAACAGATTGACCAATGAAGTTAGTGGAGCTTGCTTGGGCTTGAAATGTACAAAATACCAATCTTCAATTGAAGATTTAACCAATGAAATTCAGCAACAAAAAAGTCACTAATAGGCAGGTAAGTTAAAGAATTTCCCCCTCCCTCTCACTTACCTTAGTTCACGGCACCCCACACAAGTTAAATAATATCAAGACCAACAAAAGAAACCGACTGACAGATGAACAAAGAAGTCACTAAGCAGGTAAGTTAAATAATTAGTTTTTGGTTTATTAAATACAGTTATATATTATAATTATACATTTTTGTTATTTAAGCTATACATATCACAAAATTATGGGTTTTTTTTCTCCTAGTGACACACCACCCCAGTTATGCTTGGTTTTTTGGTGAATTTTGACACACCAAGCTCAAAAGGTTGCCCATCACTGAGTAAAGAGCAGAGATTTGAACCCAAGTCTCCTGGCTCAAAAACAAGCCCTGGCCCAAAATCCAAGAACTCTTTCCACTTTAACAGCTGTCAAGGATGCTTGGAGGAGCAGTGCTCTGTGTCAGAGTGATGGGTGTAGATAATGAAGGTGGTGACAAGGTCAGAAGAGGGAGATCAATACTCTGTGGCTGGAATGAGATGGGCTGGAAAAGGTGTCTCCAGTTGGCAGACAGGTTAAGTTTAAGAAGAAAAACCCTAGAGTGAATGGAGCCCCCCAGCCCACTGTTCTGGCGTGAGCACCTCCTTCTCTCTCCTGGAAGTCGAAAGCCCAAAGTGGATGTTCTGAGCAGATTAGGCAAGGCCTGGCTTTCTGAATTCAGAATTGTGGCCTCTCCAGCTGTAATAAAGAGAGGATTCAACAAAGGATGCTTTTTTTCTCCTGCCTGAAGAAGCTACTGACGCCATCTACAGCCCAGAAGCTCTCTCTACAATCCCACCATCAGCCCCAGAGCATGGGGGGGCGGAGGGGGGGGGGCGCAGCCCTGGATCAGGGGGTCCTGCATCTGGGGCTAGAAAACTTAAATACTAAAAATACATTCTAACGGATGATTTTTGCCCCCTGGAGAGTGTAGCAATTGAGTTACAAAGGGATAAATCAAAATATTCCAGCAGCGGGCTAGCTAGGCTATTCGGCACTCTGCTGGGGAGTCTCTTATCTGCTCTGTCTCCTGATACCCCAGACCATTTTAGAGAGCATCTATCTAGCCAGGTGGGTTTTGGGAACAGTGTAACTACGTCCCCATAAAGCCACCAGATACAATGTTCTTCTCCAGAAAAGAAATGGAATCTTTTTCATTGGCAAGAAGAATGCCAAGATGAAGTATGCCCTGAAATCTATTTTACAAATAAACTTGCACATAAATTTTCCATTCACTGCTTTGAAAAATTTTTTCACTTTCTGAGGGGCTGTCAGACATCCCCAATAAACAGTAAGCCTTATTTAGTTTACTGGATATGTAATTCTTCTTTTCTTTGAAAATAATTATTTTTCAGGCAAGTGCAGCAAAAATACTACCAATAAAAATCTCGCTATGACAGCATAAACCACATTTATGGCAAACATATACATACAGGTCTTCTAATAAAAGCAATTCTTTGTCAGGGAGCCAACAGAGGAAATTGTAGTCCTTGTGTTTTTTGATCCAAAGTTCGGGATTCATGGGTGTTATGAGAAGCCAAATAAAATATGCACCTTTCTGGGTCATCGACTGATTCTAGGTGCTAAGATATGATCTCGGTCACATGAATTGTCAAAAGTGTAACAACGGCCACAATGGACACAGCTTCCAGTTTGGAATGGACATTGCCATTGGCAGAGTGATCTAAAGAGACTCCAAGAGATGTGGTTTCTTTTTATGGCCACCAAAAAAATCTGCAGTTAAGTCTAATTAGCTACCTAGCCAAAGAAACCCATGTTTCTAGTGTGGTTCACCTGAGACGGCATTTCTACATAAAATATGTCCATCCCAGCTTCTCTGCTGCCCTTCTTTCCATCCTTCTGGCCTTTCCTTCATTTCTTTCCATTTCTGTTTCCAATTTTTTCTTCTTATGTATTTACAAGTGAGTGTTCTCCTGGGTCTGCCTCTCTTTGCATGGCATTACTACAGAGAAGTCTTTCAAAATTCTTTTTATTCTATTGACTTAATGGCTTAGTAGGATTACCTTCCACTGTCAGGATATGGTTCATCCAGCCTTCATCAACTGTTGTTTCATGTCCATTTTATAGCTGAGAAAACTGACTACTGAAAGGAAAAGACTGATAATGGATCCTTGAGTCTGCCACTCTGACCTCTCCAACATGCCAGGGTGAGTTTTTCTTGACCTTTGGGTTTCATTCTTTATTAACATCTCCATAGCTACCTTTATCCCAAGTCTCTTCAACTCTATTGTCTTGGTCTTACACTCCAAAATGGGGCGGGGCAATCCTTGATGGAAACCCCCCCCCCCCCACACACACACACTTTCCTAACCCATTAACTTCACCTCCTTCCTGGGCAGCTTTGAGAGACTGAAGCTACTGGGTCCACCCTGAATGCCCCTCCATCAGTCCCAGCTACTTGCAGGATGGTGCTCCTGGCTAATAGTGATGGGGCATGTCAGGGGTTGGTCCCCAGGTGCTGCCTGCGTTCTCTTGGCCCTGGTGCTAATGGACTCACTGTTGAGTGTGGTGTTAACAAGTTCCTTGTGGAGATCCTCTTGCTCATTTATGCTTTTTATAGTCGCTGGAGAAGATGTTATCGCAGCTTGAGAACAGAAATTAAAATATGTTTCCTTCAGGTGCAAATCCGCAGCACTTACGGCTGGACTGCTTCTCTGCAGGGGGCTCTGCTAATCTGGGAAGAGTGAAATTCCGAAGGAAATTAATTCCCTCCAGTTGAGATGATTCTCAACTGGTCTTTGGGGGAGGAGTAATTGGGATGGCCAAGTCTTTCTTAAAGAAAGGAAATGGTGGCTGTTTGATCTGAAGGACTCTCACTTTCAAGGGGGGGTAGTTTCAGCTGTAACTTGGAACCCTCCTTCATCGTTCTCCTCGTGGACTTTTGGGATATTTTCCCATTACTTAGTGTGTCTCACTGTGGATCTCTATGTGCCCACATTGAAGCCAGAGCCTTTTCTCCTTGGGCCTATGCCACACAGGAGTTAGAAGGGAGCTTTGAGATTGTTACACCCATAGGAGAGGGATGATTGGAACCAAGGGCTTTTGGTAGTACTTTTCCCAAACGTAGAAGTTTTGGGCTTTGTTTTCTAACTTTTGATAGTGCTCGAGGGGAAAATATTGCCAATAAAGGCAAACCTGAGAGAGTACAAATTATGTTAAAGACAAATGTTGATAAGTGTCCAAAGCCCTGAATTTGGAGTCAGAAGATGGTAGTTCTGACAGCTAAGTGATACAATGAATAGATAGCTAGTCAGAGAGACTTGAGTTCAAATTCAGCCTTGGACGTTGACTAACTGTGGGATTCTGGGCAAATCAGTAAACCTCATGAAGCCTCAGTTTCCTCATGTATAAAATGGGGATTGTAATCACACTTCTCTTCTAAAGCACTTGACAAACCTGAAAGTACTCTCTAAACGCTATCTATCCTTTTCCCCATGTGACTTAGGATAATTTATTTTATTGTTGTAGTTCAGTTAGTCCTACTCTTCATGACCCCATTCACTATACTGTCCAGGGGGATTTCTTGGAAAAGATACAGGAGTGGTTTGCCATTTCCTTCTCTGATGCATTAGACAAACAGAAGTTTAGTGGCTGGTCCAGGGTCACACAGCTAGTGCTTAAGGCTGGATTTGAACTCGGGTCTTTCTGACTCCAGGCCCAGTGCTCTGTTCACTCACTGTACCACCTAGCAACCTCTAATAGTTCACTTTCCTAGTCTGCAAATGTTTTCTTATCTATAAATCCCTTCTAGCTCTATCTAACTCCTATGAACCTAGAAACCATATGCTCAGAGAGGTCATAAAGTCTTCATATATTTGGGGAATCTTTAGTTATATTTCTATTTTCCTTAGGTATAGTGGAAGGAACCTTGGTTCCCAAACCATAGGACCTGCCTCTGTTGTTTACGACTTGTATGACCCTGGGCAAGTCACTTCCCCGAGATGGACCTCAGTTTCCTCCATTGGAAAATGAGAGAGTTCCCTACATCAAGATAAACTCAGAATGGGCAAATGACTTGAATATAAAGAAGGAAACTATAAGTAAATTAGGTGAACACAGAATAGTATACATGTCAGACCTTTGGGAAGGGAAAGATTTTAATACCAAGCAAGACTTAGAAAGAGTCACAAAATGCAAAATAAATAATTTTGACTACATCAAATTAAAAAGTTTTTGTACAAACAAAACCAATGTAACTAAAATTAGAAGGAAAGCAACAAATTGGGAAACAATCTTCATAACAAAAACCTCTGACAAAGGTCTAATTACTCAAATTTATAAAGAGCTAAACCAGTTGTACAAAAAATCAAGAGATTCTCCAATTGAAAAATGGGCAAGGGACATGAATAGGCAATTTTCAGTTAAAGAAATCAAGACTATTAATAAGCACATGAAAAAGTGTTCTAGATCTCTTATAATTACAGAGATGCAAATCAAAACAACTCTGAGGTTTCACCTCACACCTAGCAGATTGTTCAACATGACAGCAAAGGAAAGTAATTAATGCTGGAGGGGATGTGGCAAAATCGGACATTAATGCATTGCTGGTGGAGTTGTGAATTGATCCAACCATTCTGGAGGGCAATTTGGAATTAGCCCAAAGGACTTTAAAAGACTGTCTGCCCTTTGATCCAGTCCTACCACTGCTGGGTTTGTACCCCAAAGAGATAATAAGGGAAAAGACTTGTACAAGAATATTTATAGCTGGGCTCTTTGTGGTGGCAAAAAATTGGAAAATGAGGGGAAGCCCTTCAATTGGAGAATGGCTGAACAAATTGTGGTATATGTTGGTGATGGAATACTATTGTGTTCAAAGGAATAATAAAGTGGAGGAATTCCATGGAGACTGGAACAGCCTCCAAGAAGTGATGCAGAGCGAGAGGAGCAGAACCAGGAGAACATTGTACACAGAGACTGACACATTGTGGTACAAGAGAACATAATGGACTTCTCGAGTAATGGCTTTACAATGTCCCTGAACAACCTGCAGCGATCTACAAGAAAAAAAACCAAAACACTATCCTCAAGCAGAGGACAAACTGAGGGAGTAAAAACACTGGGGAAAAGCAACTGCTTGACTACAGAGGTGGAGGGGATATGACTGAGGAGAGAGGCTAAATGAGCGCCCTAATGCAAATACCAACAACAAGGAAATAGTTTCAGAGCAAGGACACATGTGATACCCAGACGAATCGCCCATCAGCTAGGGAAGGGGTGGCGGGGGGAGAAAATGATCTGTTTCCAATGAACAATGTATGAAAATGACCAAATAAAATAATGTTTTAAAAACTAAAATATATATATATATACACAATAAATAAATAAATAAACCTCATTTTGGTAACTGAAAAAAAAAGAAAAAGAAAATGAGAGTGTTGAACCAGCTGAGCTTTTGAGGCCCTTCTCGCTTCTGACCTCTGATCTCCATGATTTCTGGAAGGGGTTTTTATGGGGTTAATAGGAAAAGAAGACGCATCTTCATGAATTCAGATCAGCCTCAGTCACTCACTGCCTGTGTGACCCTGGGCAAGTCACTTCACCCTGTATGCCTTAGTTCCTCATCTGTAAAATGAGCTGGAGAAGAAAATAGCAAACCACTCCAGTATCTTTGCCAGGAAAGCCCCCAAATGTCAGAGCCAGATTGAAACGACCAAGAGTCCGAGGTCTCGACTTCCTATCCTGGGACAAAGACCCAGGGTGCCCTCTTCCACTCCTGGACTCGGAGTGGCTTTGGAAGCCGATGAGAGCTCTGTAAGCCACAAAATCCGGCCCTGTGGAGCCAAGATATTTGAACCTGCCCACGAAGGTTCGGCACGTGTTGCTTAGTGTCCTGGTGGGAGCAGGCGGGGAGGGAGGGAAAAGGGAGGATGCTTCTAAGTGGGGTCAGACTAATGGCAGGCACAGAGAGGCACCAGCTCCCCTGAACGCCGGCTCTTGTTCCCCAATGTTGTGATCTCAGGATGTTTTGATGGCTGCGCACTAATTGGGTCATCGGGGTGAGTTATGGAAGCAGAGGATGAATGAAAGCCCTTCTAGTTTAGTCATGCCCTACGGGTGGGGACCCCACTTTTGGTTTTGGCAGATATACTGCCATTTCCTTCTCTAGATCATTTTACAGAGGGGAAACTGAGGCACAGACCAAAGAAACTTGCCCAGCCTCACCTACCTAGAAAGTGCCTGAGGCCAGATCTGAACTCACAAAGGGAGTTTTCCAGACTCCACTCTGGGTGCTCTGCCCCCTGCGCCCCCTTTTACAGTAGAAGTCTTTTTCTGGAAGACTGCAAACCTGGCAGGCGAGGCTGGTCACGACCTTCTTGCTCTTACAGGAGCCAAAGAAAGCCTTTCATCAGGTCTGGGGTGACCCACAACTCCCGTGTCCTGACCTGCAACCTGCTCCAGGCGGATATTGAGCAGTGTAGTATACCGTTAGTGCCTAACAGATGCTTGCTGTCAGACTGGCTGGGGTGTCCACAGAAGGTGACTCTCCGGCCTTTGCTTGAAGACCTGCAGGGAGGGGGACTCTACCACCCCCCAGATTCACTCTTTGCTCTATTGTTCTGTTCCGTACATGGGGCCGTTGAACGCTGGCCCTCTGGCCGCTCCTCCTCCAACCCAATGCCATCTGGCCACCGTCCTCTTGGCATCTCCAGGCCGCCATAGGTCATCAACGCGGTAAATAGTAAGCCACGCGGCTGGAACGGGACTGAATAGAGAGCGACTTGGGAAAGGATCCAGCTTCGGGGGAAGTCAGGGCCGACGAGGCTCCTGAAGCATGTACATGGCAGGCGTGCCAGGCTCTGGAACACGTGTTGGGAAGACTTACATGCCAGTGGAGGAAGGTAACTCTAAAAGGAAGCGGGGGGGGGGGGGGGCAGAAAACTGGGAAGTGGGGCAGTTAGAGGCTGGACAGGAAGGAGACTCGGGTGGCCCAAGTGCCTACCTGGCATGGCAGATGTAGGAGGCCGAGGGAGAGGTCACAGGGCTTTGGGGAATTCCAGGGTGGAAGAGAGGCTTCAGAATGGAGTTTCTTGGGCCCGGGGTCAGAGTGCAGCCTAGAGAGGAATGATCTGCCTGCCGGGTGGGAGGTCATTTCAATCTAGCAGGGCCTCAGTTTTCCCATCTCTCAAATGAGGGAGCTGGACTTGATGCCCTCCCAGGTCTCTTCTAGTCCTGAATCTGCTCCTGCTATAGTTTACAAAGAGGGTGCCTGCGGCCTCTTTTAAATAGAGAATGACTCTGGAGGGCCCCATGGGACTGGACTTGCAGGCAGCTTCTCAATAACAAGTATTGGTAAGTGAGGTTCTCTCTAGACTCATTCCTTAAAGAAATCCCACGGGCCCTTCCTGACCGATGCCGTGGCCAGTCATTGTGCTCTTTTGTTACCCTCCTCCCCCATTAAGTAAGATCACTGCTGCCCCTCCTCCTGCCCTTCATGCCTTGTGCCCGACTCTGGTCTTGTGCTGGCACGTTCAGGATCCTCTCCTGTGTCCATCCGTACCTGCTCGCTCCTCTACATCGCAGAAAAGAGACTCGCTGTGAGACACACAAGGGGGAGCAGGACGGCCTCCCGCACTGAGCTCCCAACCCTGACTCTGCTGTCGGGGGCTGCCCTTTCTGTTTGCATTCTGTCTCTGCTCACCTTTCCCCAATTCTGAAGCAACATTCTGGGGGCCTCGTCACCCCCTGGGAAGGCCACAGCCAAACTTTCCATGCCTTTGCATACAATTTAGTTGGGTGCGATGGGCTTTCCCCTGTTCCCTACATGCCACAGACTCTGAAGAATGAAAGTTAAGGCCACCCAAAGAGGGACTGAGAGTGTGTGGTGGACATGAGTTGGCTTCAAACCATGACCAAGGAAGGTCCGTGCAGAAGTGGCCCAGAGGGTGTCATCCAGTAGCTGTGGGACCCCAAGAGACCCAAAGGATGAAGGACGGTGGACAGACAGCCTCATGCACCAGTGGTATCCTCCCTACACCCCAAGCTGTGCCTTCCTCCCCTGGAGTTGAGGATACTGTTACAAGGGAATCACTTTAAAAGACTGATTTATATTAATTTAAGGTCGCCAAGGAATCAGCTATGTAATTCCTAAATGAAAAACTCAAGTCAGCCGTCAGCCTTTTTTGGAGTTTAATTACAATAGGAGCAAGAAAGGAATTAGAGATATATATAGAGAGAGAAAGGGGAGAGAAGGGAATAGGGCTTAAATACCCCTTCTGTTTAGGCTGGGCCAAAAGGCCCAAGCCCTTAGATAGCTGGGGCAAAGAAAAGAGATCAGTCCCTATCACTCACGTGACCAAAATGGAGAAACAGTCTCAGAGGCCCCCACCTTCCGCTTCCTTCAGAGCAAGCTTCCTCAGAGCCCAGGAACCACACCGACCAAAAACTCAACCACCTCCTCGAGTCTCCAGACCCTCCTATCTTTAAGGAAACCATCCAAGTTGCCTCCCCTCAGTCCTCACATCTACCAATCACTCTTCATCAATTTCCCTGTCAATGGAGGCTCTAGCTTAACCCAGGACCGCCCAGAGGTTTCTGGCTTTTGCACATGTCTGTTGAAGGTCATATTTTCAAATGATTAAATCTATACTCCTTTGCTACAGCCCTTTCTAAATCCTGTTAACTTGAGTATGGTAGAGATTGGAATAATTAAATTTTGATCTAGGCTGCAGCCCTTACTCAATCCTATTAGGACTGAATAGGGTGGAGTATCTCCATTGTATCAATTCTAAAATCAATCAAGACTCAAAGAAATTCCTGTTCTATGCTTAAGCATAGGTCAAAGTCCTTTCCATTGTTCAGCAAAGGGTTTCTGTCCTAAAGTAATCTGAAGAAGGGAAGAGAAGGAACCTCCCATGCCAATGGAGTTCCCATTCCAATAGACTATCAGTAAGAAATTTTCCAAGTATGAAATATCCCAATGGTGAAATTTTCAACAATTATAAGTCTAAGGAAATTTGAGGTTTACAATCCCCCCTGATGATCATTGGGAGACTAGTCTCCCCATTGATCATTTAACATAATCATTTTGTAGTTCTAAATTCACTTCTAACTAAAGATATACACAATATTCAATTTTCTAGGAGAAATTAGAATAGTGAGAGAGGAAATAGAAAAGAAAAGAAAGCAAAACCAATGTTTGCTAGGCGCATTGACAGAAAGCCAAATTAGGGGCAGTCCCTTTTGGCATAAATGTTACAATAAATGTTCAATCAAAAGTTCAGTCCAATCAATCACATCCAAAGTTCATTCTTGATCTTCTTGATGAAGTGTAGGTTTTCGGCATCTTTCTGCAACAGTTCATTCTCTGGATATAAAAGTTTCAAGCTTCTTTCTTGAAGATCTTTTCTCAAACAAAATCAAAGTCTTTGAATTTTTTATAACAGTAAAATCTTAAACAAAAGTCTTGGATTTTTATAAAAATATAATCTCAAACAAAAAAAATTCAAAAATTCTTAGATTTTAAATTAAAATACAATACAGAGTAAGCTTTGGTGGGCAGTGCGCGTCCCTGCTGGAGGAAATGCACACATCATTGCCATCCCTGATTCAAGAAAGAGAACCTGATTTGAAATGCTTACAGCCTTGAGGTAATGTTGGGGACAAATCTCTGTTCTTTGTTTTTTTTTAAACCCTCACTTTCCATCTTAGAATCACTACTGTGTATTGGCTCCAAGGCAGAAGAGCAATAAGGGCTAGGAAATGGGGATTAAGTGACTTGCCCAGGGTCACCCAGCTGGGAAGTGTCTGAGGACACATTTGAACCCAAGACCTCTCATCTCCGGGCCTGGCTTTCTTTCAATCCACTGAGCCAAACCTCTGTTCTATCCTTGCTAGAGCTCATTGTACATGGCAAAGGGGACTGGAAGCTCTTTCTGCTCAAGAGGACAGACTCATCAAACCATGTTTTGAACAAGGGACCTCAGAAGTCACTGGGTCCAACTCCTTTATTTTAGAGATGAGGAAATGGGGCCCAGGGTGCGAATGGGCTTTGCCTGAAGTTACAAAGGTGGTAAATGGCACAGCTAGAATATCAACCCAAGCCCTCTGGTTCCAAATCCAAGTCATGCCTGCCTGCTTCCAGTGACTCTTTGGGTGTCCAAGGCCCTGGAGGACACCTCTACTAAGGGAGGCTGAATTTACACCTACAGAGGAGCCCTACCTAAACAGGATGGGGCTGAGGAGGAGGATCACTGTGGACTGCAGGAAGGAATGGAAAATAAGGAGCCTGGACTTACTGGTCTGGTGTGCCCTGCAGACAGACAAGACCAGGGGTGGATGGGGTGTAAGACCTGGGGAGGGCTCTCAGGTTCTTGGAGTAAGTAGGAAAGATGTCTTGGCTCTCCCTGGGATGGGGCAGGAGGCCTTAGGTGGGAAGTGGGAGACTCTGGTCTTTCCTCTTTGTCTTCTCTCCAAGCCCTGTCAGGGGCCCTTCTTTGGGGTTGGTGCCATGTTTAATGCTCTTCCTAGGCTGGAGGGGAGAGCGAACCCTTCCAAGAACGTTCTTTCTTGAGTCTCCTTCTAGGTTCGGCTACCCACTTCCCCTCCTCACACAGGGTCTTTCTTCTGGGGCACCTCCATGGGAGACAAGTCACTTTTGAGCATTGTACAAAGATGAGAGTGACATGCTTTGGAAGTTTAAGGGTGCTTGGGAGAAGCCCTCTGCCCGGGGCTCCCCGATTGGGGGTCATACCAGCTCCCCCCCTGCAGAGAGACAAGGGCATGTCAGAGAAGCTGGGGTGCTTGAGCAGGAAGGGGAGCCCAGCTACTGGACGCCCTTTACACTGGGGCTTGACTGGAAGTTGGGTGACTCTCGAGGGTCCAGGACAAGAGGCCTGCGTGGTAGGGCAGTCTGGAAGGGTTTGGCGGGGCCAGGAGCAGCGCAAACACCCAAAACCGGGTGTGGAGGGCGCAGGGATTGTGCCTATGTGCCTCAGTTTCCCCAAGTGTAACAAGGGAGGGTGGGCTCAATGACGTCACGCTGCCATATAACCCAGGACCCTATGACATCACTTCTGTGTCTGAGACTTGGATGAAGCATCCGCAAAGTGGGAGGGTACCTAACAGGGTAGCGAGCCGGACTTCCACCCAGCTTTCACCACACCCCACTCCGAGGAAGAGGCCAGGTTTCATTGTAGCTGTCCAGCCGCCCCTTTGCGCCTGCGCCAGAGGCCGCGGGGCGAGGCCTTTCCAGACGTCCCCTCTCCCGTCCCTGCCCACTCCTTCCTCCAAACACACACCTGGCTCTAGCCGCCGGCAGGCATAGTAACCCTTCCGGAGGCGGACTAGGCCTAAGATCCACATTCTCCGTCTCCTCCCATCTGCTTCCGGGTGGCCCAATTATAACCTCTTCTATAGCTAGGAGGCGGGGCGGAGGGGGAAGAGGGCGGGGCCTCTCGTGACCTCTTGCAAAGCTTTCCCTTCCTCTTGCTCTGCCACCCAGGACCCAATGGCGGTCAAGGGACGGGAGGGTCTTAGAGGCGGAAGAGGCGGGGTTCCCTCCTCCTCCTCCTCTAGGCTATCCAATCTCAGCGTCGCTCGAGATTGGAGGCGTGGTCTCTCGGTCTCTCTCCGTCTTAGCTGCTCTCATTCCTCGCCTCCCACTTACGCAGTCGCAGCTCAGCGCTCGGCTCTCGGCGTTCGGCGCGGCCGCCTGGTCGGAGGCGGAGCCAGGACCGGCGCTTGTTTGCTTTTCCCTGACGGCGGTGGCGTCGGCGTCGGCCGGGCGCGCGGGCGTCGGGCGTCAAGGCAAGCATGGCGGCCGGGGCGGCGGCAGCGGCGGCCGAGGTAGCAGCGGGTGTCGGGGCCAGACCCGGACCCGGGCCGGGGCTTGAGACCAGGACTCAGCCTGGGGCTCTGTTGGAGGTCGCGTCCCGAGCGCAGTTCGACGAGCTGCTGCGCCACCGGGCCAGGTACGGGCGGCCCATTTCTCAAAAGGGAAACTGAGGCAGGACCCGGGCGTGTGGGAGTCCGAGGCGCTCGGGCTTCCAGGAAGATAGACTGAGGTCCAGGCCTGCTGAGCGCTCCCCATCCAGGCCTTTGCCGCAATTCTCCGCCCGCCGCGGACGGGGAATTCACTCCCTGGGCCTCGCCTCTCTGCTGGCCCTGGGGGGAGGGGGAGGTTCTGGTTCAGTGCCCTCCAGTGTAGGAGGGGCCCAAAGACAGGGACCTCACTGCCTGCCGGGAACCCCAGCTCCCTTTTTCTGCGGAGCCCCTGCTCACTCCCCCCAGGGCCCTGGGGCTCATTGTGGTGGTGGGGGGGAGCAGCAGCGCTCCTTGTGTCCGAGGGGGCCTAAGGTTGGGGAGTCAGATGCCAAGGCCTCCCTTCCCCCCCTTCTCTGCGGGCGGGGTGGGGGCGAGGGACGAGTGGAAGTACCCCAGGACAGAAAGCTCACTCCCTTCCTGGGAGAGCCCGGACCCAGCTTCGGGGTCACCCCCGGCAGAGGACTCTGGGACGCTTCCTCTTTGATTAAACGAGGCGGCTCTGGTTCTGCTTAACGGGGATGGGCCTATCTTGTTCACCCGAAGGACTCCGGGCTCCACCTCCTCCTTGTACAGAGGAGGCCCTAAGGCCCATTTGGACTGTGGGCAAGGGCCGCTGATTTGGGAGGCACCAGGCCCAGCCGAGGCACCTTCTGTGTTCCAGGTGGGGTCAGGCTGAGAGGCTTTGAAAGGGGGGGGAGGGTCAACAGGGTCAGGGGTGGAAGGGGGGAGGAGGAAAGTGAAGGAGACCCCTCCCCCAGTCAGAACTCTTTGCCTTCATACTTGTTTGGGGTATCCCCAACCCAGGTTGGCACGTGAAGTGAGGAACTATTCCGGATGCTGCAGGCCTGTCCTCTTGGAAACAGTGTTAGCCGTGAAGCTCTCACGGGAAGGGTGGCTCTATACAGTGTTTCCAAGAGGAAGAGCTTCCCAGGAGCCCAGGATCCTCTTTTTCCTTCCAAAAGATGGCCCTGGAGACTCTCCCACTTCAGGCCCCCCTTGGCAGTCCTCAGCCAGGGCCAGGGTCTCTAGCAGGGGAGACTTGGTGAGGGTGAGCCACCAGGAGAGCTCCCCAGGCCTTCCTGGGCTTCTCTTTTCCACTTTCCTTGCCAGGATTAAGGAGCTCCTTGGCCCCTCTGCCCCAGTCCATCCTCAGCTTGGTCAGCCTCAGTGTTCTTCCTCCAGCTTGCCTTTGGGTTGGTGGGGGCCATCCTAACTCCCCTGTTGGGCTCTGCAGCTCCCTTCTGTTTGCACTTTCCCTGGGTGTCCCTCCTTCCTGCAGGACTCGCTCTTCTCTTCATCTCCTGGTCTCCCTGGCTTCCCTCCACCTCTTATGAGAAGTTTCCTGAACTGCCTTCATGCCCTTTGGAGCCTTCTCTGAGATTTCCTCTGGCTTTAGCCTGTTAGCCCTTCCTCCATTAGTCTGGGAGACTTGGTACTGAGTGTGGCTGAAGTGCTTGCAGGGGAGCAGTGGACAAGGCACTAGGCTGAGAGTCAGGAAGACCCGAGTTCGAATGTGGCCTCAGATCTCCTAAGCTTGGTGACTCTGGGCAAGTCCCATAACTCTGCTTAAAAAAAATGCTGAGTAGCAGTAGTTAGCTTGAACCGTATCTGCATTTGGATGAGTGTCTTTAAAAAACACTTTCTAATACCTAGTACCAACATCTTGCTTTACAGGTCCCTGGTTGTCATCCATTTTTGGGCACCATGGGCTCCCCAGTGCCTCCAGATGAATGACGTCATGGTGGAATTAGCTAAGGAGCACCCCCAAGTTGCATTCGTGAAGGTATTGCCAGTTTTTTATATTTCTTTTCTTTTGGCCCTTTAGTTTCCTTTTATGGAGGAGGTTGAAACAATGCCCTGGTTCAGAGAGCCAAATCCGCTTCTCCCTCACCTAGTAGCAGCTGTTTGTTTTCCACACTAACTTTTCTTTATCCCCTCACTGGAGCCACAGCTTTCATACAACAGGTCACTTAAAGGCCCTCGTCATTAAGGATGTGGTGATTTGGGCAGCAAATTGGCCTCTATGACTAGCTTTTGCTTGGATTAAGGGCAGCCTTTATCTTGTCCTAGCCCAGCTAGGTGTGGTGAGGGGTCGAGCTCTGGGTCTGGAGGCACCTTGGGGAGGATCCCTGTAGCACCTACCTTGCTCATTGTTGTGAGATCCAGTTAATTAATTAACATCTCTAGAGTACTCTGCAAACCTGTCTGTTCTGTGTAGCTGCCTCTTGCCCGCCAGGGTGGTGCCTTCCTGGTAGAGACTGAGGGGTTGGGAGTGGATTAAAGACCCCCCCCCCGCCAGCAATAGGGCTGCCTGGAGTTAAAATATTAATGAAGCTGAGGGGCAGCTACTGTGAAGCTGGTAAAAAGGCTGATTCTGGGGAGAAATGTTAATGCTTTGAGTTCAGTTCTCTGAGAGGAAGAGGCCCGCTGTCCCCCTTCTCATCCCCTCAAGCTTGGGGGAGGGGTTTGAACACCAATTCTGCATTCTTTGGGAATTCTCTGCTCTTCTTTTTCACTAATTCCTCCAAGATAAAAGGAGTGTCAATTAAAGTTCAGTCCAGTGGTGATAAGTTGTACCCATTAGTGCTCCTGGTCAAAGCAGCTCCCCATCCCCATTTTGAGAATTTTGGACAAATTCAGTCTAAGTAGAAGAAGAAATCTCAAAGCATCAGAGAGCTTCCCAGGGCTCAGTTGTTGCCCTGGGGCTCCCTTATTGCCTTCCTATTCAGTACACCTTGCTCTGTTTGGCATTCAGAGCCCTCCCTTGCCGGGAGTCTCAGCCCCAACTCATACTCCTTGATTCAGTGACACTGGCTTCCAAGCAACTTCCTCGAACAAGATGCCCATCTCTGTTACAAGGGAATCACTTTAAAAGACTGATATATATTAATTTAAGGTCGCCAAGGAATTCAGCTATGTAATTCCTAAATGAAAACTCAAGCCAGCAGTCAATCTTTTATGGAGTTTAATTACAATAGGAGGAAGAAAGGAATTAGAGATAGAGAGAGAGAAAAAGGGAGAGAAGGAAATAGGGCTTAAATACCCCTTCTGTTTAGGCTGGGCCAAAAGGCCCAAGCCCTTAGATAGCTGGGGCAAAGAAAAAGAGATCAGTCCCTATTACTCACGTGACCAAAATGGAGAAACAGTCTCAGAGGCCCCCACCTTCAGCTTCCTTCAGAGCAAGCTTCTCAGAGTACACTGGCACCACTCCAACCAACTCCTCAACCCCTCCGCCCCCCCCCCCCCCCCCAGCCTTCAGACCCCCCTGATCTTTAAGGAAACCATCCAAGTTGCCTCCCCTCAGTTCTCACATCTACCAATCACTGTCCATCAATTTCCCTGTGCCAATGGAGGCTCTAGCTTAACCCAGGACCGCCCAGAGGCTTTGCACATGTCTGTTGAAGGTCATATTTTCAAATGATTAAATCTTTGCTCCTTTGCTACAGCCTTTTCTAAATCCTGTTAACCTGAGTAGGGTAGAGATTGGAATAATTAAATTTTGATCTAGGCTGCAGCCCTTCCTCAATCCTGTTAGGACTGAATAGGGTGGAGATTGATTCCAAGTATCTCCATTGTATCAATTCTAAAATCAATCATGACTCAAAGAAATTCCTGTTCTATGCTTAAGCATAGGCCAAAGTCCTTTCCATTGTTCAGCAAAGGGTTTCTGTCCTAAAGTAATCTGAAGAAGGGAAGAGAAGGAACCTCCCATGCCAATGGGGTTCCCATTCCAATAGACTATCAGTAAGAAATTTTCCAAGTATGAAATATCCCAATGGTGAAATTTCCAACATTTATAAGTCTAAGGAAATTTGAGGTTTACATCTCTTGATCCTGTTTGTTCATTCTCTCTGGCCGGCCCCCAGGCCTGTAACGCTCTGCTTCCTCCTCCCAAGCTCCTCAGCTTCCTTGAGGTCTCACCTCAAATCCTACCTTCTAAAGGAAGCCTGGTGCTGGCTCTGTCAGTTCTCTCCCGTTTATCTCTTGCCAGGGGCTTGCTTGATGTCTCTTGGCTTGCTTCACCTGATCACAAGGACTGTCTTTTGTTGCCTGGCACAAAGCAGGTGCTTAATAAACATTGGATGCTATCTATAGCCGCCACCCTTCCATCCCTCCGTCCGAGGTCTGTCTGTTTCCATTTGCCTTTCAGTTTGGCACATGGAAACTCAGCTAATACAGATTACATATGAGCGTCTCTGTGCCTTTTTTCTTTTTTCTGTGGAGCAAACTGAATTCTGATAAGCAGCTACAAAGCCCCAGCCAGCATTACAGTCTTAATCAAAGGGGGTGAGCTTCTAGAAGTTTGGTAGGAAGAGGGACGGAGCCAGTAGAAGAGAGAATGTGACCTGAGGACACAACCCCAAAATGTCCCGTGGCCCCACGAGGAGGAGCAACATCATGAGCGTGTTTAGCCTGTGATAAAAGATAACGATTACAAGTGAGATTAATAATTAATTGTTTCAATCCTGGGATTAATCAAGATGAAGGTAATTGTTCTAAGTCAGTTTGGATGGGGATCGGGTTACTGGTTTAAGTAACTGCTCCTGCCCGCCGGCCCTATGATTTATTTAGAAGGAATGCGGAGTTACCTTGCACTGTGCTAGCTGTAAGATTTTAGGTGGTTAAAGTGCTTAAGTGACTCGGGCAGCCAAGAACGGTGACCCTTTATCTTCATGTCGGTCACCCGAGCGCGCCTGACATGGCCACCGCCAGTCATTCCAGTCAGTCCGCATGAGTGAACACATCTCCAGTGGATTGGAGAATCCTTTTAGGATTCATTCCTAAAATTCTCCATTTGCATTAACTTTTCTTCAGTTGAGGACAGTTGAGGAGCAGATCGTAACCCAAGTGGTATTTGATACCCCAAGGGAGTGCGTGTGCAGAACAATCTTTTTGAGACAATCTGCATTTCCTAGTCACAGAGACCAGGGAGGCAAAGTGAAACCACCTTAGCAGTGCTAGTCATTTGAAAACAATTTTCTCTTCTTTTTTTAAGAAACTCCTTGCCCTCTGTCTTAGAATCAATGGTGTGCATGGAGTCTAAGGCCGAAGAGCAGTAAGGGGGGCTGGGCACTGGGGGTTAGGTGACTTACCCAGGGTCAGCCATCCAGGTGACCAAGCCAGGCTTAGGAGATCATGCTCCTTCCCCAGCCCTCACCATATATGACTTCTCAGGCTCTTTGCCTCTAAATACAGAACAATTGCCCTCTGGGATGGGATGTGCCAAAGTGCTCTTTTAAATTGTTAAAATGTTCGAATCAACTTTGAGCTTAAATTTGGTATTTTTACTGAAAAATATGTTTCAAGTTTAAATGAATTTCCAGTCATCCCAGACTAGCCCCAAAGGCCAGTGACATTTGCTTCAGTCCTTGTGAGTGGAATGGGCTTTGGGCTGCTGACGCTCTGTACAGCTGGGGGATCCTGGGGAAGAAGGCCTATGGCTGAGTTTTCTTCTTTGGGAAATGTCTGTCACATTTCCCGACTCCTTACCTTTAGGATGGCTCATCTTGCCTCAACTCTTCATGAGAAGACAGCAGCTTTCCTAACCCTGGGCCCTTTGTACTGTGCCAATGGGGGTTCAGTCTGGAGAAAGGGAAGGAAGAAAGAGACACAGGCCCAGAGTAGAGCTGCTGCTGCCACCAGCAGTGGCCTTTAAGTGAGAAGTGACCCACCCCTTTGTGCCACACAGTCCTCCCTCTTGCCAAGAGGAAAGACCTGGGACAGCTGGGTGGCTCAGTGGACTGAGAGCCAGGCCCAGAGACAGGAGGTCCCAGGTTCAGATCTGACCTCAGACACTTCGTAGCTGTGATCCTGGGCAAGTCACTTAACCCCCATTGCCACTCTTCTGCCTTGGAACCAATACACAGTAGTAATGCTAAGTTGGAAGGTAAGGGGTTAAAAAAAAAGAGGAAGGACACAAGATGGCAGTGCCTTGAAGGTGCAAGGAGACATGTGCCATGAGTATGGGAAGGGTGGAGGCTAGAAATTATATTTCTTCACTAGTCTCTCTGAGCAGTTGAAGGCACTATCTTGCTTCTTTTAGGCTTTTGACAGAAGTCTAATAATCACAGACCCAAATAAATGTACTCCAGCAAGGAGTAAACAGAGCAGATGAGCTCTGAGCACTGCAAGATGGGTTTAGGAGCCCCTAGAAAATGAGCGATGCCCACCCATCAGGTTGGCTAAAATGACGAATGTTGGCACGTGAACTGTGGATTGCTCAAGCCATTTGGAATTGTGCCCCAGTCATAAAGCCGTGTATACCCTTAGACACAGGATTACTGTTGCTGAGTCTGTTTCCCAGGGAGATCAGGGAAAAAGAAGAACCTACATGTTTTAAAATATTCGTAGCACTCTCTTTAATTGAAGGGATGTCCATCAATTGGGGAATGGCTGGAAAACTACTAGGCCTTAAGAAATGATGAGCTGGCTAAGTTTTAAAAAATTTGGTGCACATTACATAGGATAATGAGTGAAATGAGTAGAACCAAGAGAACATTCTATATAGCTTCAGATTGAATACTTAAAAAACAGCTTTTGAGTGCCACTTCCAGAGAATGAACTGAGAAGTCAACATGAAAGACATCTATATATACATCACTGATGAATGACGCGATCAGTGGTGTGAGGAGGCTGAGATACCTGGAGATAAATTCTATTAAAAACAAAGAAGAAAGAAAAGCAGTGAATGAATCAGGGTGATGCCTCCTGGGGTCAGCGAACCTCTGCATTCATCAAGAATGGAAGAAAAGAAAGGTTTAGGGACCTGGAGAGATGAGATGGACAGAAGGAATCCTCCTTGTTCCTGAGGTGTTGTAAGAAGCATTTTTTGAGATGAGTAGAAGTGTCTTTGGGAAAATGTAGAAGAAACAGGATGTGAAGGAAGCCGAGGAAGATGTAAGCCTTTCAGATGAAAGAATGTGCTATAACGAGAAAGGCCTTCCAAAGTGGTTTGAAAACTCTTCCAAGGGGAGTTAGGTGGCTCAGTGGATAGAGAGCCAGGCCTGGAGAGAGGAGGTCCCAGGTTCCAATGTCAGACACTTCCTAGCTGTGTGACCCTGGACAAGTCACTGAACCCCCATTACCTAGCCGTTACTGCTCTTCTGCCTTGGAACCAATACACAGTAGTGATTCTAAGACAGAAGGTGAGGAGTTAAAAACCAAACAACTCCTGCAGAGGGTGGTGGTTCTGGCTTCTCTGAGCAGGACGCATCATACTGTGCTGCTGGTCACAGATCACACCGTGAAAGAGGGCATCTCTAGGAATGAGACAGGCTTTGTTGTCTCACATTGCGGAATCGTCAGGGAGTTGGCTGCAGGTTCCAGTGTGTGTCTGGGACGGGATGTCCAGCCTGGGGAACCAGGAAATGGTATTTGTGGTGTCTTGGGCAGGAGAGACTTTCCTTCCAGGACATGTGGCTCATTGCTCTGCTGGGGACTAAAGGCTGGCTAAGAAGATGGCATTAGGAGTAGAAGCAGCGCTTAAGAGAAGGACCTGCTCTGCTTGCCCCCGACTCTGCTAGAGGCCAGGGACGTTGGGTAGAGGAGGGTGGCCCTGGAGCCAGCGAGCATGGGGCCTGGTGTCTGTTTGGCTTGCAGAGTGAAGTCCCTCGATCTGATCTGGAGGTGCAAGGCATGATTTGGGCTGGGCTCTGGGGGAGAAGAGTCAAGGACAAAAACCCAAGTCTTTCCTCCAGTGGCTTCTGTACCAGAAGGGAAGGAGGGAGGAAATTGCTGGCCACTAGGCCCAATGAAGGCAAAAAGACAACCGCAGAGGGTTGTTTGTGCTGATTTGGGCTGGTGCCGAGTGTGGCTAATACAGAGCCTTTGTCTGGAGGGCTATCCCAGTGGCTTCCTGGGGAGAGTGACCGAGGAAGGGCGTCTTTGAATCAATGCTTTTGGGGAGGAAAACCTGTGAATCAGAAGGGAGCAGAACCAGGAGCCTGAGTTGGGCCGAGTGACACGCTGGTCAGTGGCTGAGAGGTGCCAGGAGGTCCAGGGGGCTGAGCTCTGGGAATGTCACGAGAACAATTTCATCTTACCAGGAAAATCAGAACCCTCAGTTGTTGGTTTCCTTTCAGTCTCAGTTGACTCTCTCTGTAGTTGGAGTTTTCTTGGCAGAGATACTGGAGAGGTTTGTCATTTCCTTCTCTAGCTCCTTTTACAGATGAGGAAATGGGGGCAAATGGGGTGAAGTGATTTGCCCAACTGAGCCACCTCGCGGGCCCTTGGAAGTAAGATTTGAACCCAGGTCTCACCCAACTCCAAGAGTAGTGCATCTCTTGTAATAGTCGAATCAAGGTTTTTTTTTTTTTTTTTTTTAGGGTTAGTAGATTTGTGTCTGTAGGAGTGGGGCAGAAGTGAATGATGCCAAGGGCTTGGCCATTAGAGCAGAAGGAGCCCTGGTGAGGCGGAAGGCTCCCTACTTACTCTCTGGACACATCAACAGAAGAGAGGAAGGGGCTTGAGAGAAAAAGGATGGCCTTTCCTCATCCAGTGGGCCTTGAGAATCTGAGTTGGGGTTTCAGGTCTCACTTGAGCCTCCACTCTGGGAGCTTGGGATCCGGGGTCGATCTCCCCATTTGGGGGTTGAGAAAACTTGAGATTCCAAGAGCTTAAGTGACTTCTCGTGGTCCCTCAACTTGCAAGCATCAAAAGTAGGAGGGTCGGATTTAAATTAACGTCCACTACCTCAAGTATTATAAAGCTTATTATCTGACAAAGTAGAAACCAGGTAACTACAGTTTTTCTACCTGCTCAAAAATCCCCGCTCCACCAAAGCCAGGACAGGAAGGAAAGAGACATGGACCTCCACCCAATTTACATCCTGTCTACGTAGGGTGCTGGAATCGTAGGGGCGTTTTTAGGGTAATAGATTCAGAGTACACAGGAGTTGAGCCCAGATTTTCCTGACTTGAAGCTGATCCTCTCCCCACTGTTCCATCTGACTTGTCTTTAGTGTCAAGACGTGAGAACAGAAGAAACTGAGGCCAGAGTCAGGGTGATGGCCTGAGAGAAGGGGAAGAAGTACGAGGAGGGGCCAGCAAGGACAGAAGAGACGTGAAGGAGAGGGAGTGGGGAGGACAGGCCATGATGATCAGAGAGGAATTGGGGATCATGGAAGCGAGCAGTTTGGGGGTTGCTGGGTTCTTTGGTGTGACTTAGCAGCGGGCCCCTGAAGCCAACAGCTGACTGGTGTCCTGGGAGTTAAGGAAATTGAACTGAGATATGGGTGTTCAGAGGGCCATTCTGGTCATTTGGGGAGGGAGAGAGGAGAACTTGCTTTTCTGCAGGTGCTGATGGAAGCTGGAAAGGAGGTCCAGGAAGTGGCTGCTGCTTCTCATTTCCCTCTTTCTGTGAGCCCAGTTTCTTAGAGGAAGGGTTTGCCTTAAAGAGCAGCCATACCTCCACTAGGAAGGAAAAGGAGAGAGCCAGAAGTGGGCTGAAGAACATGAACACCAGAACTCTCTTCCTTCACTGAAGTGTGAGAGGACTCTTGGCTCCCTGCAGAAATCTTCCTTTTCTTTGGGGGTACAAGTGGCTTTTTTCTTGACGAGATCTTAGATGTGGCATCCAGGCCGAGCTAAGTGTTCCCTGGTCAGAGAGATAGGTGCAGCAGGCTCTGTGGCAGCCAGAAAGGAAGGGTCCCCCCCCATTGATAAAGCAGAAGGCAGATCACAAAGGAGAGACAGTTCACAGACCAGTCTGTAGCTCCTATCAGCTAGCCAGCTGCATTTATTTGGTTTCTGGTCTTGGGTTTTCCTCTTTAATTATCGATTACTTTCCATAATAAAATTTTGGTTTTGAACAATTATGGTAAAAAATAATTGGTTGTGACAACTAGGTGGCTCAATAGATAGAATACCAGGCCTAGAGATAAGAGGTCCTGGGTTCAAATTTGGCCTCAAACATTTCCTAGCTGGGTGACCTGGGTGTCACTTAACCTCAGTTGCCTAGCCCTTAATGTTGCTCTTGGAACCATACTTAAATAGCAATTCTTAGAAAAGGTAAAGGTTAAAAAAAAAAGTAATTGAATTGGCCTAAGCTTTCTTGGAACTAAAATATTTTTTGAAGGAGTTCTTGTGCTCCGAACCTTGTTAAATAAGGATGTATTTAGGCAAAAAGAATTCTAAGCAAATGGCTGGTTAGTGTAGTTCAGGTCTAATTAATTGGAAAAATATTAAAATAATTATTTTGCTATTTTTAAAGTAGACAAAAATATTTGTAATTATTGAGAAATAGGTAGCCTTGGTGTTAAGTTCTTAATGGGGGGGTGCTGTGTAAATTTTGGAAACCTGAGAATCAGAAATGATGCTTCCCTTCCCTAATGCTGATTTTAGTTTTCAATGCTTGTCTTTGAAATCATTTTCAAGGGCCGCAGAGGAGCTTCTTGCTGCAGAACACCTTGTGTCAAAGTTAATTTGGGGGCATTTCCTAATGGCTTTTCTTTTCCATTAATGTTTTTAGGAGAGGAGGCAGATTGTTTTCTGGCTACTTGACTGTTTTAAGAAAACAAATTTTATTTTAAATTCTATTATTTACATAAGGAAATAATGCAAAGGAAAATAAATGAATAAAAATGAAAGCCAAAAAATGTCACTCTTTGGAAAGACTGATGAAATCTAAGTGATATTGGGAATAATTCTTGAATAAATGTACTCTCTTGGAGGGGGGTGAATTTTGTAATTTGTCCTAAAGTCTGTTCTTTGTGTCTTTTGTAGTCTTTTGTTAATTAACCTAGAAAGCTTGGTTTCCAAGAAAGAGAGTGAACAAAGAAAATACAGAAATTAGGTTACACCAGAAACTCCAAAAGTCAATCTGTGGCCAATGTTTGCTCTCTGAAAGAGTCTTAAGAATATCAGTCTTTCTGGACTCCCAGGGGGAGTCCTAGGACATGGAGTCACGAGGCTTGAAGCATTAATGTAACAGCAGGGCTATGTCTCCTTGCTCACATCTAGTTCCTGAGCAGAATTTGGATGAATCACTTTGTCATGAACACATTAGAATATGTTTGACTCACTCCACCCCAGCCACCCCTCCTGCCACAAAATGGACTTCTGCTGTGGGGCTCTTCTGACACATGAACTCCTCCCTCGAGCCTGGAAGTGATGGAGGCACAGCTGGACCACAGAGTGTAATTTTGTAGAAGAGAAAACCAAGGTGGCGGAGGTTTAGGCTCATGCCCAGGTCACGCTTGCCATTAAATGGTCAGACAGGAACTCCGGCTCTCCAGACTGCACCACACTAAATGCTGTCTAGTATGGCAGATCCACACTTGGCCATCTCCGAAAGTGTCTCCTTCTGCCTGTGCCTTGAGCCTATGATTCCTCCTTTCACAGGCAGGTGGCATGTCCCCCTGGGAGGCCTTGCTCTTTGTCTTTGTGGTGGTGTTGCTGGCACAGCAGTGCTTCTCCTGGTCTTGTTTACTTGCCCCATTTGCCTTTTCTCGGGGCTTAATAATATTGCATTGTCAAGGCAGCAAAGTGGCTCAGTGGTTTGAGAGTCAGTCATAGAGACGGGAGTTCCTGGGTTCAAATGTGCCCTCGGACACTTCTAGCTGTGACCCTAGGCAAGTCACTTAACCCTCATTGCCTAGTCCTTACTGCTCTTCTGCCTTGGAACTGATAAGAGTATTGGAAGGCAAGGGTTAAAAATAATTCCATCGCCTCTATATTCCCATAAGTTCAGCTGTCTTATTCTCCATTTGCCCAAGCACCTCCTTGGTTTCTAGTTCTTTGTCGCAATAAAATAAGCCACCATTTTTGTTTTTGGAGAGGAGGAGGTAAATAGGGGTTCTTTTCCTCTTTATTTGGTGTCTAGGCCAATAGTGGTATTGCTGGGTCAAGAGGTAAACCCATTTGGGCAACTTTGGGGGCATAATTCCAGCTTTCCCTTTACAATCAATTGTACCAGTTCTCATCACCAACAGTAAACTGGTGTGTCTCCTTTCCTGCAGTCTCTTAACAGTTGTGCTGGGTGTAATTTTGGATTGGAGAGGAAGGATTCTCATGTAACTTGTAACGGAGTGCTATGGTGGTTCCCTCAAGGAGCGGTGTTAGCCTCTCCTGGAGCAGACAGGTTGTTGGGGGTTGTCTGGTCCCTCAATTCAGTGTCCATGAAATGAGGGTGTAGCAGGGAGGATTCAGAAATTCTAGAAGCCACTTGGGGGTCTCCTGAAGTGTGCAAGTCATGTTAAAGGTTGTTACCTTAATTTCACGAAGCCCATATTCTCAGCAGCCGTCTTTGCTGTTTGTTCTCCCTGCCTTAGCACTGCTCCCGCCTCTCCCTTTTAGAGTTCTAGTCATTAGTTACCTTGATTTAGTGATGTAAAATACATCAAGCTTTTGAATGTCAGGAGTCCAAAATCAAGCATATATTGATTCACACAGAAACAATAAAATACTTCTAGAAGAGTCAGAAAACCCAGGAGTGTGCAAGGTAAAAGAGGCAACCGAAAGATAAATGACTCTTCTTTCTCTATTACATCCTGAGGTTCATTAAAAGAAATATAGTCTGACTGGGTAAGGCCTTAGATAAAAATAGTATTTTAAGTCCCTAGAAAATCTGTCATTTTCTCAAGAAAAAAAATGAGTGTATAGTTAAAAAAGAACTTTTAACAATATAATTTATCAATAAAATTTATTTCCTACAGGTATAATATGAATTCAGGCTTTTATTGGCTTAAAAAAGTTTCTATTAAATTGACAATCCTAGGAGGGAAAAATATAATGTACTTGAGTTCTTCTCAAAGCACAGCATTGATAAACTTCAGCATAAAGTAGTTTACCGTAGTTGGATTCTAATTTCTAATTTAGAAATCATAGTACTAAATATATTATTGCAGCCAGTTTCAGATATCCTGTTATATTATAGATTCCTGGGACGCCAACGAAATTACCCAGCACAATGCTACAGGCTTCTTTTTTTCGTGGTGTCCACAGTGAGTGAGATGTGTGAATAGACTCCCTGGTAGGTGGCCTCACAAGTTTCCTGCTTACTGTCCAGTGGCCTTGCAGGAGTTAAAAGTAAAATGTATCAGACATCAATAGTTTATTGGAGAAATACTCCTTTTGCTTCATAATTTGCAGAAGGCTGCAGCTGTCAGTCATGATGTACTGCCTCTCGGAATTAGTCAATAGAGCAAACAGGAAGAATTGCTGTGGGCAGAAAATAAGCACTGTAATCATGACATAACTGGGGTCAGTGATTTATGGATTTCAATATAGTAGGAGCTGCATATGATTGAAAATTTACGAGGTCACTAGTGCACCGAGAGCCTCCGGGCATCTTTGAAATGTGCAACAAAATAAAACCCGCGAACCTGTTTAGACACCGTGCATGCGCTGCGAGTCTCATTTACATGTAAATGTGTCATCAACTTTGGCGCCAAACTTAAAATTCTTCAAAGGACGTTACTCTAAGCGAGATTGATTCTTGTGATGGAGATAGGAAACCCTCTAATGACCCGTCTGGCTTTCTTTTCTAGTTGGAAGCTGAAGCCGTTCCTGAAGTGTCCGAGAAATATGAAATCAGTTCTGTCCCAACCTTCCTGTTCTTTCAGGTGAGATGAAAGCCAGCCATGCGAGCTCCCTGCCCTCTTTTCATTCCTCCTCCGGACCTGGCCTAACCCCAGGCAGCACGGAGGCTGAGGCTCCCCCGATCTTGGGGTTCCCAGGGCCACCCCCCATTGCGCTCAGTTCCCCTGAACTTGGGGCTGGGTGGTTTGATTGGGAGGCAGGGCCAGGCCTTGTCTGTGGTCACCCTGTCCTTGCGGTGGCCGGACCCTTGTGGATACGGCTCCAAGCCAGGGCTGGGAATGCTCACGATCAGCTGGCCGCTGTGGCCTGGCTGAGGGCAGGCCCTGTCCTCTCCCCCGCTTTGTCGCCGGTGGCGGGTAACCCTTTGCCGGTGCTTCTCCCTTGGTTTTAGAACGCCCAGAAAGTGGACCGGCTGGATGGCGCCCACGCCCCTGAGCTGACCAGGAAGGTGGAGCGCCACGCTTCCAGCAGCGCCCTTCCCCGCGGCTCCATGGACCACACGAGAGAGGACCTCAACCTGCGGCTGAAGAAGCTGACCAACGCCGCCCCCTGCATGCTTTTCATGAAGGGGTCCCCCCAGGAGCCCCGCTGCGGTGAGCATCTCCTCCGGGGGCAGACGGGGTAGAAAGAGTGCCCAGAGAGGCTGTCCCAGAGCTCCCCGGGAGAGCAGCTGGCCGGCCTCCTTCCGATTCCCTGGGCCTTAGCCGCTGTCTTACAGCCACTGAAGGCGCCCCCACTGGGGCTCTGGGGGGGCTGTCAGCAGGCTCCTGCGGCTCCCGTCCCCTTCCTCTGCCTCCCCTGGGGCCTTTCGCTTTCTTTCCCTGACTGCCACTGCTGGGGCCTCCGCTGTCCTCCGGGTGCTCTCCTGGAGCCTTTGGAGCGGATTGTCCTGCTTTCCGTTCAGTCGGCGCGTGATGCGATTCTCAAAGGGCTCCCTTTGGTCCAAGGAATGCCCTTGGGCTGGTGCCCTGCGCAGCAGGGGGGCTTTGGGTGCCGCTGCGGCCTCTCGGCGGAGCGCGTGCCCTGGGCTTGGAACGCCCAAAGTCTGCCGGAGCTTTAAAGGAGGGGCCCCGAGCGGCTCCTGGCCCGGATTTCTCCCGCGGGACGAGAAACTGGACGTTGAGTTAGCCGGCACCGGCCCAGGCTGGCCCGGGGCCCACTGTGTGATGGTCGCAAAGCCCCAAGCTGATGCCTTCTGGTCCTCACCTTGATATGCCGGCAGGGGCTGGAGGGGGTGGGAGAACAGCGGCCAAGGCTTCCCGCTTGTAGTCTGCTTCCTTCATCTAAGAATGGAGAGGGAGGGGGAGGGGAGGGGAGAGGAGGGGGGAGAGAGGGGGGAGGGGAGGCTACTGGAGACTTGGAGTTTGATGGAGCCTGACTTCCTGTTATCTAGTCATAGAAATTTGGGCAAATCACTTCACCTCTCTGCCTCAGTTTCCTTGTATGAAAACAAGGAAGTTAGGCTTGAAGGTTGCAGGGCCGTGTCAGCGTGAAACCAAGCTGGAACTGTTGCTTTTGGCGCGCTCGCCACTTGAAATCTCTTCGGTGTTGGAATGTCCTTGTGTGTCCCGGGCTGATCGCCGGTGCCCCGGCAGCCTTTCAGAGGACTTGAACCGATAGGAGCGATCTTAGGTGCGCAGACGTCTCCAAGCGCGCCTGTGTGCGGCTAGAATGGGACGGTCCTTGTGTGTTAGAGGCTCAGACTTTTGGAGCACGTTGCAGTCTTCAGACCGAGTGCGCGAGGCCTCCCAAGTGCCCTCGTCCCAGCCCATCTTTGCGGGGTGAGGACCCAGCACGCCCCGGCCGCCTCAGGGAAGCGGTTCTTCCTTGGAAGCCCCAGAAAGCCCACTGGGTGATGGAAAAGCCTCTGCCCGCCTTTTCCTTGGGGTTCCAGCGTGGAGACTCGAATCTCAGGCTAGAGGACCACGTACCAGCCTGCGCTCTTCGGCACAGCAGAAGTCAGATTTCCTGGGTTCGGCACAGCCCTGGGCTCGGGCCCCTTCTGGGCTTCCACTCGCAGCTGTGGTCCTTGGGGCAGATGCTGTCATGAATAAGCCATTTCCTTTGATTCATTCAATTCCTTCTAAAAAAAATTGCTTTTTGGAGCTTTTTATTCCGTTTTTCTTACAATGGATGGTGCCCATTTTTATAGCCTTTTCTCCCAGATAGTGTAGCCTAGGGGCAGAGCCCTGGTGTGGAAATCCCTGGGTCCTGGCCTCACCCCAGCTCAGCATCTTGTTTCTGGGGGGTCTTTGGGCCTTAGATTCCCTCTTTAGGAGGATGGGCCTGGCCTAGATGGCCTCTGAGGGCTCCCATCGCCCTGAACAGAGGACTCCCTCCCCTGCCCCAGGTGCCTTTTCTGGCCGTGCCATCGCTGCCCAGACACCCCCGGAGACTTGTGCCGGTGACTCGATGTAGTGAGCAGGAGCATGCTGTCTTGTGACACCTGCCCGTGTCTTCTGGCTGACCTGATGCCTCCCCGGGAGCTGCAAGGCCTCCGGTGCTTTTGTTTGAGCCTCAGCACCCCTCCTGTGTCTGCTTCTCCACTGTCTGCGGGGGACCTTCTGTCGGACCCGGGCTGAAGCCCCCTCTGGGGCCTGGCTCTCTGCAAGGAGGGGAGCTGCTGGGAGCGGTGCTTGGCGAGTGCTTCCTGATCCAGTGTGCCCAGTCCCACCACCATGTACCTCTTGGGAGCGGGACACAGACAAGAAGGAAATGACCGTCTCTAGGGATGGGGCCGCTGGGGCCAGCACGAAAGGTGGGAGGCAGCCCTCCGGCTGACCCTCAGGGAGCCTGCAGCCAGGCTGCTGACAGCTGGAAGTGGGACGTGAGGTGCCATCAGTCAGCCAGCAGAGATGAACTGGAGCCCGAGGGAGAAGGCATGGCAGGACGGGCTGTAGAGGAGATGAGGGAGGGAGAGGCCATGCCAGGGCCACAAGTCCAGTGACTGCCCCCTTCCCCCTAGGGGCTGGGATGGGAGAGGCAGGGAAGTGCCAGCTCCCCTGGCCTCCTGAAGGCGGCACGAGAGAAGCAGGTTGGCATGGAGAGGAGGTTCTAGAGCATCGTGTGCTTGAGGGCTTGGACGTGACCTCGGCAGCCAGCTCTCCTCTGCCCGGCCTCAGCCTCGACGCCAAGGAGCCACCGGGGCTGAGCTCTCTTCCTGCCTTCGGCTTCTTGCCTTTTTGGGTTTGCCTCCATTTATTTATGCCCTCTGTCTCGGGTTCAGGGAAGAGCGAGCTCGTGGATGCCCGGCTAAAACCCGAGCTGGGCCGCTGTGACGTGGCTCGTAGGGTGGGCGAGGGCCTTCCCCCCTCCCTGATGGCTGCAGCCTGCTGCCTTCACTCCTCCAAAGGAAACACTCCAGCGACGATCCATCCCCCAGCGACGGGTTGTTGTCTGCCGCTGAGATCAAGCCTTTTCTCGGTCCAGGCACCGGATGCCGTGGTCGTTGGGAAAGCGACGGAGACGCCCAGCAGGCGCGGGAGAGCGGCCCAGGCTTGCCGGACATCAAGCAAAGGCCCTCTTGGTGGAGGACGAGGGATCCAGAGAGGAGCCCGCGCGCTTCTCCAGGGAGAGGCGCCACCCTTGGAGCTTCCTGTCGGGCCCTCGTCCCTTCCCTGCTCGGGGAATCACGTCCGAATCCTCACGCAGAGACTGCGAGGCTTACCACAGACGAGTGTTCCCACTCTTCTAATTGTTTAGTACTAATGCCATCGTAAGGAAGTCATGCCAGAATAGCAGAGAGCGGAATGTGTCACCGTCGCATCATAAAATCTGAGCACGGAATAAGAGACGGGCACCGAAGAATAGTAAAAACCACATTAGGTGCTTCAGGGAATGTAAACAGGCTTAAAAGGAGCCCATCAGGTGGTGGGGACGTGCAAAGGGAAGAAGCAGCTCCTGACAGGGGCAGGGAGCTCCCCAGGATGGCGCGCCAGGCCTCGTGTCATGAGGTCCTGGGTTCAGATCACCCCGTCGTCACCCCTCGCCCTTCTGTCTTAGAAGTGGCACTTGTCAGGTTTCATTAAATAAAAGGAAGCTTCTGGAAGTGTTCTGGATTTAAAAGGTAGACCCTTCCTTTCTCCCTGGCTGAGTGCACTTTGGAGCTGAAGAGTTGGGGTGAGGATTGGCGGGATAGGGCTGGATGGGTGGGCAGGAACCAAGAGGTGAGGGGACCGGCTATCACGTTTCCGGGTGGGACCAAGGAGGGGCTCGGGGTAATGGTCCGGGTCCATCTGGGGTTGTTGCAAAGGATCGGCAGCCCCGGGCCTCTGTCCAGCCCCTCACTTCTGTGGTTGGTGTTCAGGAGGGAGACGGTGTCCAGCCTGTGTCTTTCCAGGGAGCTGGGCAGGCGGGGTATCTCACTGAAAAACTGGCAGGCAAATGAAATGATTAAAACCTTTATAATTATCTGAAGGAAAGGAAGCTAAATGGTTTTTTCTCCCCAAACACAGGCTTCAGCAGGCAGATGGTGGACATCCTTAACAAGCATAATATTCAGTTTAGCAGTTTTGATATCTTTTCGGATGAAGAAGTACGTCAAGGACTCAAAGCCTACTCCAATTGGCCCACTTATCCTCAGTTATATGTATCTGGAGAACTCATAGGAGGACTCGATATCGTTAAGGTTAGAACCTGAGAAATCTTCATCTTTTTCTTAGTGCCACCTACCTAAGTATTTTTAAATTTCCCCCAATTAAAAACAATTTCTTAATGTTTATTTTTTTAATTTTGAGTTCCAAATTCTCTTCTTCCTTCCTAACCCTCCTCCCTCACTGAGGTAGAAAGCAATCTGATAGAGATTTTACATGTGCAATAATGCAAAACATTTTTCCAAATTAGTCATTTTGTGGAAGAGATCGCAAAAAAAAGAGGAAAGAAGAACTCTAGGCTGTTTCAATCTGTATTCCGACTCCATTGGTTTTTTCTCAGAGGTGTTATTTGTCATGAGTCTCTGGTATTGCTTTGGATCACTTTCACAGAGGAAAACTAGGTCGTTCCGGTGTTTATCAAAAAATATTGGGTGCAATGTTCTTCTGGTTTTGCTTACTTGACTTTGCATCAGTTCATGGAAATCTTGCCATATTTTTTCAAAATTATCCCGCTTGTCATTTTTTGCAGCGCAGCAGTGTTCCATCACAATCATGTACCACAAATTGCTCAGCCCTTCAAGCCCTCTTGGTGGGCAGTCGCATAATTCCCAATTCTTTATGATCACAAAAAGAGCTGTAATAAATGTTTTTGTATAAATAGGAACTTTCCCCCCATTTTGGGATCTGGGATACAGTCCTAGTAGTGGTAGATAATTTCTTCTTCTTTTTTTAAACCTTTCCCTTCCTTCTTAAAATGAATACTAAGTGTTGGCCATGGGGGTTAAGTGACTTTCAGGGTCACACAGCTAGGAAGTGTCTGAGGCCAGATTTGAACCTAGAAACCTCCTGTTTCTAGGCCTGGCTCTCTTCCTGCCCTGTAGATAATTTCTTCTCAATGAAATGTTTTATTGATGCATTTTTTTTAAAAATTAAGAATCCCTCCGTCTATAGAGGCATACTGAGGCATGGCTCTCACTCTCTGGAATTGATTAGTCCTATTTAACAGTGGCCTTGGGTAAATCTCCTCACCCTATTTGCCTCAGTTTCCTCATCTGGAAAATGAGCTGGTGAAGACGTTGGCAAACCACTTCATAGAACCCAGATGAGGTCATGACGAGTCGGATATGGCTAAAACAGCAGCCCAGCAAAATTTAACAGAGAGAAAGGGTTCAGCAGATCCCGCCCGTTGGCCCCCCGCTGCAGGGAAAGGGGATCTCTCGTTGTCCTGTCGTAATCACGTCTTGTAGTGAGAATGGGTTGATTTCTGGCCTGGTGAGAGCTGGTGACTGGTCCGAGGGGCTCCTGACCAGACAGCTCTTGCTGAAGAAGGAGTCCTTCTGGTCAGTGTCTTCGTTTTAATCGCTGTTTGGTCTCTTCTAGGAATTGGAAGCTTCCAAAGAACTAGACACGATTTGCCCCAAAGTTCCTAAGCTGGAGGAAAGGTGAGGAAGGCTCTCTGGTGTGTCTACTCTTGGACGTTCTCAGGCCGTCCCTCTCTGCTGGACGTGGCCTGTTTGGGGGTGTCTCCCTGGCTCGTGGCACTGCTTTTTGCAGGTTGGTGGTGTGTGAGCACCCACAGTCAGCTCGAGAGCCGGGACCATCATGACGTCTTCTCCAAAACCCTCGCCTTCTGTCTTTGAATTGATACTGAGTATTGGTTCTAAGGCAGAAAAACGGTCAGGGCTGGGCGTTGGGGGTAGCCTGGCTAGGAAGTGTCTGAGGCCACGTTTGAACCCAGGACCTCCTTCTCCAGGCCTGGCTCACCATGCCCTGAGCTGCCCTGCACTCATGATTCTGAGTCATTGTGGTGAGGGGCTAAAGGATTCCCTTTCAATTGACAGCGATTCTTTTCTTGGAAGGAATTTTTTCTCCCTTCGTTTGCACATGAGAATAGACGAGTCGTGGGCACAACTGTTCCCCACTTGGGCCCGGTCACGTGTGCGCAGCAGCCTCCAGGAGTGCAGGGGAGGGCAGATGGCAGACGGCCGCGCTGCCTCTCCTTTGTGGAGCTTCCAGACTGGCTGCCTTTCCTCGCCTTGGACACGAGGCCCCTCATCCACCCTGGGTTTGCTCCTTCCCGCTGCCCGAAAAGGGACTTGCCCAGAATGGGTGGTGTCCCACGTGGGGGCCATGCCAGGGAGGAGATCTCTACTGTCATAGAATTTAGTTTAGAAACAAAATTGAATTTCTTGTACAGTGCCTCAGTGCATCATCTGGTGCCTCGTCTCTGAGGTGGCCCCCAGGGCCCTTGGGTGACTGCATGGCCCCCCTTCTAGCCCCTCCTCGCACGTTCCAAGCAGACGGGGACCTCTGTCTCCAGGTGGGCATTAATGAGTGGCTAAGGCTGCCGGGGCCCTGGCGGTGCCCTCTGGGGGCATCAGGGCAAGCAGCTGTTGGGTTTGTAGGGCGGTGTGTCACTTCCCTGTCCCAATGGCCACGTCCGGCTCTTGCCATTTCTGGCTGAATGGCACCGGGCAGCTCCACTTGGTTCGAGGATGATGTAAACTAGGAGTCGGGGAACCTCGAGAGCAAGGCCTACAGAGGGCCGCAGGCCCCAAAGCTTTCCTACGGCCCTTGGTTGGTGACTTCTGTTTGCAAGGCTCAGGGACCTCTTCCCTCCCCGAGTGCCACCTGCCTGACGAATGCCCAGCCCGAGGAAGTGATTTTGGTACCAGTGATACGGTAGCCTTTATCCGAGCACTTTAAACCTTCCCTCAAACGTCACGGCCGTGATCCTCTCCACACCGCCATGGTGAGGACCAGCACGGCTCGTGAGACTAGTTCCGCCTGAGAGCCGAGGGCAGTGAGAAGCCCTGAAGGTGCGCGCCGAGGCTCCAGGCAGCCCACTGGAACGGACAGACCTGCCTGGTGATGGAGCAGGGGTTCGGAGGGGAAGCCCACTCTCCTCTGCACTGTCCCGGGCGGAGACTCACTGCAGGAGGAGGGCCTCCTGGACGGGCAGAGCACGGAGCGCTCGCACACGCTCCGAGTCCCTCGTGAGTCCCTCACTCGCTGGATCCCTCTAGAATTGGTTCCTTTTTAGTGTGAGGAGCCTGAGGGCTCAAATTGCCTCTTGAAGGCACAGTTGTGTCTTGAGAAGCAATCGCTTGCTTTACAGTGGCTTAGGGAAGGCAGGAAATCAAGCAAATATAAATGCATTTGTTTGGTGAATAGCTCTTGGAAAAACAGGGGCTCTCATCTCCCTGGTTCTCCAATCCATGTTACGGAGCAGGGGGAGCCTGAGCTGCGTTTCACGATTGAGCTGAGCCCTTGCTGTCGTTCTTCTCTCCGTAGGCTCAAAGTACTGACAAATAAAGCTTCTGTGATGCTGTTTATGAAAGGAAACAAGCAGGTAAAGAGCTCAGAAATGCTTCGGTTTGTCATTTCCTCAGATGCTAGCATCTGCGGCAGGGGGACACTTAGCGATCTTTCCGAGCGTTCGCTAATGAGGCTGGGGGGTACCAGGAAGCCAGCCCTGCCTTAATTGGCCCGAGCTATCCCTGGCCTGCTCGGCCCGATCGTCAGCGCTGCTGCGGGGCTCCTTTCCTCTTGCTGCCAGGCTGGTGACTGTCTCTGCAGCCGCTAGATGCACTTGCAGCATGGCTCGTGCCAGGGGCTGGCAGAGACCGCGCCGAGTTTGTCTCTGGTTGTCATTCCGGGGCGCCAGTCCTGGGACACCAGAGAGCTTGCCTCGGGGCTTGGAGGTTCAGCGCCTGACAGCGTGCCCGACGCAGCCACCAAAAGGTCCTGGATCCGGGGGGATCCGACTGGTGCAGCTGTTTTCTCCCAAGTAGCCGGGGGGATGCACGTTACGCTCTGAGGAACCCTGGCAGCAGGCAGGCCGTGCAGTGGCTTCTCTGGGGTACCAGTCAGGAAGCCCAGGCTCAGAGGTGGACTGATTTCGTCCTGCTGCCATAGGGAGGGCCAGAGAAAGAGATGGGAATGGCCGAGCTGCCCCGGGGAGCAGGACTGGGCTGAGGGGGTCGGGGGAGGAGGAGGGCCCCCCTCTCCTGCAGAGCCTAACGTCGGTGTGTTCTATTTAGATGGCAAAATGTGGATTCAGCAAGCAGATTCTAGAAATACTTAACAATACGGGGTGAGTAAAACAGGTGGCCGTCTCACAGCAGCGCGATTGCACTCCACGCTCGGCGACTGTTTCTGCTTCTCTGGCATATACTTTTTTAACCCTCCCCTTCCATCATAGCCTCAGGCCTGGGCATTGTTTCCAACTTGAAAGAGCAGGAAAGGCCAGGCCGTGGGGGTGGGGGGAGTGACTTACCCAGAGTCACCCAGCTGGGAAGTGTCTTGAGGCCAGATTGGAAGCCAGGACCTCCCCTCTCCAGGCCGGGCACTATCCACTGAGCCCCCCAACCCCCCCGGAATATACTCTTAAGGGGAATCTTTCCCTACCAAATGCAGGCTCCAGGAGCCTTTGGGCAGCCTCAGAAACGGTCCCTTGCCCACGAGCTGGGCTCCAGGACGGTGTAGCTCCAGCCAGGTGGGAGATGGGTGCGATGGCGTTTTTCCTTCTGTGATTGAGGACTAAGCCAGTCGTGCACTGCTGCTGCTTCTGGCATTGCGGAGCACATCCGGGACAGAAGGCTCTGCGGGGCACGACTTGGATTTCCTGGCAGAGGCCAGTTTGGGCCACGGTCCCGGCTGCCAGCCCCCCGAGTTAGGTCATTTAGAGAATCTCAGCTATTTGGGGCACTGCCATGCCCCGGGGGGGGGCTGCCCCCAAAGCAGGCTCGTGGTCGCCTTGTTCAGGTGGAATTTGTGCTTTGACCCGCACTGCCACCCCTCGGCCGTGCCCGTGAGATCACTGGGACGGGGACTGCGCCGTGGAGGCCACTTGGCTGCCTGCCTGGGATGAGCGAGAAGACGACCAGGCCCGGCACTCGTGCTGCCCTGCTTCTCTGGAGAGACGGGCTCTGCCCAGGGTCCTGGGAGGGCCCGATTCCAGAGTCCATCTTGTTGGGCCCCTCGGGTGAAGGACGCTGTGTGGAGCTGGGAAGCAAGGCTGCCCAGGTGGGGCGGCAGCGTGCGCCGGGGAGGGAAGCCTCCTCGTGGTTGCCTGCCCTCTAGTTCCTGGTCCTTGCGCCTCCCCAAGCAGGAGGAGCTCCATGTGAGATAAAAACAAACTGGTGGTCACTCACGGAAGGGTCAGGTCTGATGGAACAGTGGCCCAGATTTAGCCTGAATGACCCCCCCCCCCCCTTGGGGTTCCCATGAAACGCCGAGTTGACCCAGCGTGGCCATCCCAGGTGGCGGAGTCTTCCCCATCTCGGTCTTCCCCTGCTCATGCCCAGGGGAAGCAGACCCTTGTGGCTCTGGCCGGCAGGAGGGCCGGCCTGGGGCTGACCACTCGCCCTCTGTGGCCAGAGACTGTTTCCGGGGTCCTTCGGGCAGGGGACGATTGCTTGAGCCATGCACAGGGGGGACGGGAAGGTGGGCTTTGGGGCTCTTCTTGCATCTGTGGACCGCGTGGAAGTAAATCCTTTCTGCTTTCCCGCAGTGTGGACTTCGAGACGTTTGACATATTGGAGGACGAGGAAGTAAGTCGTGCTTCTTGCTTCTTCTGCCCGTTGTCTGTGGCGTAGGAGAGGCTGCCGGAAAAACCTGTTCCCTTTGTCTCCTCAGGTGCGGCAAGGGCTCAAAGCGTATTCCAACTGGCCCACGTACCCCCAGCTGTACGTGAAGGGGGAGCTCGTCGGAGGCCTGGACATCGTGAAGGTGAGGGAGCCCCTCGCCGCCCAGCGCATGGCTCCTTGGGCGATTTCAGACAGGACGAAGGGGGGCCCTTGCCGAAATTCAGTTTTATGGGTGGCTTTTTTAACCGTCACCTTCTTAGACTCAGTCCAGGAAGGGCAGGTCATGGGGGTTCAGTGACTCACCCAGGGTCACCCAACTAGGAAGTATCTTGAGGCCACATTAGAACCCAGGACCTCCTGCTTCTAGGTCTGATTCTCCATCCAGTGAGCCCCCACCCAGCTAGCTCCTTTTATTCATGATTTTAAAAATACTTTGCAAAACCTGGGCCCATCCCTCTCCCCAACTCCTCAGTCACGAAGAAGCAGAAGTGAGCAGTGCCTAGGCTGGCGGGGGGGGGGAGGGGGCTTTTCCTGAGTTGGAGGCAGCCCCCATCCCTGTCTTCTACCTCCAGAGATCCCTCAAAGATGTCAGTCAGGGAACAGAAACGTTCTCCGCACAGAAAAGCCTCCTTATGTGTCCCATGGAGAACGGAGCCTCGTTCTCTGCCGGGGCCTGGCTGTCTGTCCTGAAGCCCAGACTGGGTCCCTTTGACGACTCGGTTTCCCCGTAGGGGATGCTCCGTCCTCCCTTCGAGAGTGGACATGGTTCTCCCCGCACGAGGCACAGGCTTCTCCTTTGCAACAGCCTCGTTCTTGGAAAGGGGGAAGTTTCATGTAGTTGTGCTTGGAACAAACCCTCCAGGCACAAGAATAGATCCGCCTTCGTTACGGGGGCTTTGATTTTGGTCACACAGAATTCTGCCAGGCTTCTTTCTCACCCCCCAATACTCTGGAGCCTGGTCTTGTCTGAATGCTTTATGGCCTGCGCCTTTGCCGGGCAAACTCCTGGGGAGATGCGATCAATACGGCTCATTTAATTCTCGAAAGAAGTTGTGCGCACCGTCCCTTTTCTCTGTCACCTCGCAGGTGTGCGGCCTTTCGCTCGGTCACCTGCTATTATCGAGATGAGATTTGAAAAGATTTGCAGGATTTTCCCTGAACAATTTCACTTGGTTTGGGGGGGGCTGCAATCATTCATGGCCTGTTCCTGTTTTCAGGTAGCTCAGTGTTGATCGATTTTTATTTTTTTTTTTAAATCAAAGCGGTTGTATTTTAATTGGTCAAAAGGGAACCAATTGTCCATTTAAAAAAAAATGGGAGCACATATTGTCAGACCATGAGAAGCATAGCTTGCTTCGTGTGCTCCAAAGAGGTGACTGGGCCCCCCTAAGAGAGGGGGCTGGAGTGGGCCCTGCCTGGCATGCTCTGTGGCATACCTAGCTGGCTCGGAGACCCGATGGGAGGGCACGAGGTCCCCAGGGTGCTCATTGGTGTGGAAGGACATGGCCACCTTGGAGGCCTCTTCTGGTTTGCCTCCACTCCACCTGCGCACTCTGGGCAAAGGGATGTCCACAGGGTTTTTGGTCACCAGGGTCAAGGCTACCTGATAGGAAGGCAGACTAATGGGATAGTTTTGTCCTTGTGTTGCTGCTACTGTTCATCTCTCCATTCATCTGTCCATTTATCCGTTCATTCCTTTGTCCCTCCATTTATCCATTCATCCCTCTGTCCCTCCATCCATTTATCCATTCATCCCTCTGTCCATCCATCCATTTATTCATTCATCCCTCTCTCACTTTTCTTGTTGCCCTCATTTCCAAATTCTTTTCCTATCTACATAGTTCTGCCCTTTAACAAGGGGTAAAAGATTCCACCAAACCAAGCCACACATCTGCAGTCTGGTGGCCCAGAGGAATCTGAGGTAAATGGGGCAAAATGACTTGCCCAGGGTCACACAGCTAGTAGACTGAGGCCAGACTTGAACCCACAAAGATGAGTCTTCTTGATTCCAGGGCCAGTGCTTGGTGCACTGATTCTGCCTCAGCTCCCTCCATGCCCGGGCATCCTCTAGAAGAAGCCATTTCTTCTTTGTCCAGGAGGGGGTCTGTGGCCTTTCTCTCCTGGGCTCACTGGAAACTGGTGAGTCAGTGAGGGTACAGAAGGTGCCCTGGGCGCCAGGGAGGACTGTGGCCCAGGCAGTCGGCCCAGCAAAGTCTTATACCGAGGAAAGCAAGAGCTAGGGATTTGGGGCACTGGGCAGACCCCATTGGGGACTGAACCTCTACGGGGCACACCACAGGGTCATCATGTGTGTGCTCAAGTTAAGAAATTGCTAAAGTTTACATTGGGCTCCTTTGGCTCTTCTAGGTCTCGTGTACGTGGAATCATTCCTTGCTTAGAGGTTTTCCTTGAATTTCTGTCTTTGCAGGAACTGAAAGAAAATGGTGAATTGTTGCCTATCTTGAGAGGAGAAAGTTAAGGGGCTGCCACTGCCACTGGGTGCAGAAGTGCTGTGCAGGCGTTTCCTGAGCGTGGGACGATGCCCGAGGGAGCCCTGGGGAGTGGAGAGCGGCCAGGGGCATGTTGCTCGCCTCATCACTGGGTCTGACCTCCTTCCTTCCCTCCCAAGGTCAAGCTGAAAGTTTCCCATAACCCACCTCAGGAGGTTCCCTTCAACATCTCAAAAGTCAATTAAAAATGGATATTAAAAAGCTTTCTCTTTTCTTTTAAGCTGATGCCATGTGCATATTAAAGCCCTCGGTCCTTGCCTGGGTAGTTTCTACTGGTTTAAAAGTGCAGCATCCGATCAGTAGCAGATGGAGGATTATGGAGGCAGGATGGCCACCGTGCAGCAGTTAGTCTTCCTGCTTGCCTGTGGCTTCCCTCACCGGCCAGCAAGGCTCTGTGTGCCCTGAGCATAGGTAGCATGGCAAAGACAACTCTTTCACTGCCCAAATTTTAAATACCAGGAAATCCTAGGCACGGATTCTTGGGAAATGCAGAGCATTGATGTGTATTCCCGTGTTTGGCCGATCTGTAGCTTCCCGTTAAAAGTTCCAACTTTGTGAGTGGGCTAGCAGAGCCCTCTGTGCTGGGAGAACCTCCTGGCTTCCTTCTAGGCCTTGAGCAGTCACTAGGGTGATGCAGATGGTCCCTGAGGAAGGGGAGGTCATTCCTTGGGGAATGACTGCTGGGCTGGCAGGCCAAAATGTTCTTCTCTCCCATCAGTCCTTCAAAGGGGGTTGCAGGAAAGGACTCTCCCCTAAGGTCATGATGGGTTGGCCTGTCCACACAGGCTGACTAGCATGTAGGTGGCTCCTGGGGTCTAGAGAGTCCTGGATGCTGTTTTCCTGGCTCCCCTCTGTATCCCTCTCCATTTGCCTCCTTCAGTCCTGGCACCAGCTGCTGCCCCCAGCTGGAAGGAATTAGGAATCTATGATGAGAAGGTCTGCCTAGATGGGGGTTATGTCAAGTGGACCCTCACTGCTGAAAGGCAAAGGGTCTGTTCCATTCTCCCAAGCTTCTCTTCCAGCCCCTGGGCACCATCTTTCCCCATCCACCCACTGGGCTTACTCTTAGCCTCTGACTTCAATGAGAGCTCGTCCTTCTCTCTTGTCTCTCTCACAGCTGCCCTTCTGGTCTCCAGTGAAGAGGTAGCCCTTCTCTAGGTACCTTTGATCTCATCTCTTGACTTCTCCAGCAAATTGCCTTCTGTTGTCCCTGCTGTCTTACCTTCAGGCTCTCCCAATCTACCATCTCCTCCCCTGAAACCTGCCCCATGCTCCCATCCTGCCCTCCTGGGCCAGAAATTCCCCGCTAGCTTTCCCCCTTTCCCCAGTAATATTCTGTTTCTTTCCAGTCACGCATAGAAACAATTTTAAACATTTGTTTTCCAACAGTTTGAGATCCAAATTCTCCTTCCTCCTCTCTGAGGTGGCAAGTAATCTGACAGGTGTGCATGTGCCATCATGTAATGCCCATTTCTAGTTTTGTTATGTTGTGAAAGACATACACAGAAAAAGGAAATAAAATGGAAAATGGTGTCTTTGATGCGCATCTAGACTCCCTCAGTTCTTTCTGAGAGCCTTGCATCGCTGAGAAGAGTAACTTGTTCACCGTCAATCGTCACACACTGTTGTGGTTATTGTGTTCAACGATCTGGTTCTGCTCACTTCACTTTGCAGCAGTTCCTGCCAGTCTTTGCAGTTTTTGTGTTCATCTTGTTCATCATTTCTCAGGATATAGTAGTGTTGCACAAGTTCTTCAGCCATCTGTCACCTGCCACCACAAAAAGCTGCCATAACTTTTTGTACAAGTCCATCCTTTCTGCCTTCTTGGAGCTCTTTGGGATACAGATGTAGCATGCTGGGTCAAAGGCTCCTGCACGGTTTTGTGACCCTTTGGGCACAGCTCCACCCTGCTCTCCAGAATGGTTCAGATCACACCAGCGGTATATTTGGGTCCCAGTTTTCTCCTCTCACCGAGAACTTTCCCAGCTTCTGAAATTCTGTAATAGCTCATGGACCATAGTTGGTTCAGCCTTTCCCTGGTAGATAAACTGGCTCTCAAAAGCACAGCTATGAATATTTTGGTGGGGTGCAATGTGGGGTGGAGGGTTGTTTCGACTTGCATTTCTCAGTATTTTGGAGCATTGTTTCCTACTTTTGTTAATAGTTTGCAAATCTTTTGAGGACAAGTTGGTACCATCCTTATTTATTGGGTGAACAGTAAACTCAGTCCCCCAATATGATGGACCTTTCTCCATATACTCCTGACTGCTTTGCTGTGATTGATGCTGTTTATCATCTCCTATTTGGTCCTCTTCCCTCTGAGTTCTCTTGGTCCGACTTCCTGTCTCATTTATTCATTCTTTCCAGGTTGGTGTCGCCCACAGCCTTTTTATTCTCTTTTCCTTATGCTGTCACCTGGTGAACTCATCGACTCCCTCTTGTTCTAGGAGGATCTCCCACCTCTCTGCTGATGATTTGGACATCCCTATTCAGCAGTTGTGTGGGTTCCCTCTGAGCTAATTTAGTCTATGCATCGGCAAAAATGGCTTTCGGATGTCTTCAAAACAGATACTCAAAACAATTCATTGTTTTCCTGGTCCTCTCCTTTTTTTAGTGTTCTTAGGACCACGAAAGGTACCACCATTGCTTTCGGTGTCCAGATTTTGGTTACCCACCAGCACTCGCCCCATACACCCCATCTCCTGCCAGATTTTGTCCTTTCTCCCTTCATGACTCGTACATCTCCTTTACTCACACAGACACCACTGGAACACAGGCCATCCTCACCTTGGCTTACCTCCATAGCCTTCTGTCATGTTTCAGATTTCTCTCCACTCCAAATGTAGGACTGCTGGCACTGTAAGCTTTCCATGACCTGGCGCCTTCCTAAGTGTCCAGTCTTCGCTTCCCTCCACTCAGGGTTCGGTATCTCAAGCAGGGAAGCTGAGAAGGACTTCCTCCGTTACCCTCTGACTTCCTTTGAGTCGGCTCAAATCTTACCTTTAGGGGGCCGTTCGAAGGGGCCCTTCCCTCCCTGACCCGAGCTGCCAGGGCTCTTCCTTGTGTACCTTGGGACTTGGAGGTCGTTCCCGTTAGGCGTGAGCTCAGGGAGGACAGGGGCTTTTTGCCTTTGGTGTGTGTGTGTTCTGGGATGTGAGAAAGTAGTTTGGGGAAGAGGAACAAGGAGTTGGCTCCAAATGTAAAGGAACCTCTAATGGGCCCAAAAAACCCCACTCAGAAAGAGAGCCTGGCAATGCTCCCGCTTAAGTAAGCCGCGTTGGGCAAGGAGTGAGACGCCATCTTCCCAGAGAGAAGGTCGTGGATGGAGGTGGGGAGGTGGGGCTCCTCATAAGGGCATCTAGATTAATCGGCTTGTTTTTGTGTTTGTTTCCTGGGTGTTTATGAAAACAGAATGGCTAGTGGTCATGTCGGGCTGCATGGATGGATGTGTGGAGTCTTGATTTGTTTCCAAGTGTTAGTGAAGAAGCTAGTCTGAAAAGGATTTTTGAGAGGTTTTAAGTTAGCATCAAAATTCCAGAAATCAGAGGCTTCTCTGAATCAAAGTGAAGTTTTCTGGTGAACTTTTGTCATTTTCTGGCACAAGATCTCGTCATAATAGGATTCAGAGACCTCCGTGGACTTTAGTTAAGGTGATCTTAAAAAAAAAAACGATGGGGGGGGCAGCTGGGTGGCTCAGTGAATTGAGAGCTAGCCCTAGAGACGGGAGGTCCTAGGTTCAAATCTGGCCTCAGACACTTCCCAGCTGTGTGACCCTGGGCAAGTCACTTGACCCCCATTGCCTACCCTTACCACTCTTCTGCCTTGGAGCCAATACACAGTATTGACTCCAAGACGGAAGGTAAGGGTTTTAAAAAAAAAAACGATGGGGCAGCTAGGTGGCTCAGTGGGACCGTGCCTGTAGTTGGGAGAACTTGAGTTCGAATCTGGTCCCAGACACCTCCTAGCTGTGTGACCCTGGGCAAGTGTCTTCACCCCAGGAGTGATCGTTTGCCTTGGAGCCAATGCGTAGTCACCAAGACAGAAGCTGTGTGTGTGTTTTTTAAATGATAGGACAGTTGGTGAATGCAACTAAATGAAGCACTCATCGGCCATCTGATATGCAAGACTGGGGGGTTGGGGTACCATTCCATGGGGCAGGGAGTGTGGAGGAAACCTGTCAGCGTAGGTGGAGGCCACCTAAAGCCTCTGATCGGCACGCCTGTGGCGCTGGAGGCTTGCCCTCCGACTCCTTGGTGAGGGTCTCCGTCGAGGAAGTCCGCGTGTCCCTCAGTCCCTAGGACAGCTGTGGGAGGGTGGTGGGGGTCATGCGTCCGTGACCTCTGCCTTGTGCCCCCAGGCAGGATCCTTGCCCGGGAAGGGGCGGTTTTTGTGGCAGATCCATGCAGGCAGCTGGAGCCTCCTCCCGTGACTCCAGAATGAGTGGGAGGCTGGCTGAATCCTGTGGAGGGAGCTCTGGGGGACCCTGCCGGGAAGGAGTTAGCTAGTGCTCCCCTCACTGCCTCAGCCACGCCGGGCTGCCACCAGGACGCGCCTTGCCGAGAAGGGCCTTTCAGGTCCCCCTAAATGCTCCAGTTCACCCAAGTGGGAGAAGCCAAGTCTCCCTACACATGCACGGCCGCGTTGGAAGAAGGTCCCGCGGAGAGCCGCGTCTCGCCGCGTCGGTTCTTGGCGTATCTTAACTGGCTGCTTCTGAATGGGTGGGAAACGGGACGTGCCACATGTGAATGGCCTCCCCGGCGAGATCCGCTCCTTGGGCTTAGCGCAGCCCGGCACGCAGCCGTCACCAAGTAATGTGTGTAGACACGACGAGAGAGAGGCACAAAGACACAGACCCTGCGCTTCTCATGAAGGCCTCCCTTGTATCCTAGTATCAGCTCTAAGACACAAGAGCGGTGGGGCTGGGCATTGGGGGCTGAGGGACCTGCCCAGGGTCACAGAGCCTGGACGGGTCTGCGGCCAGCTCGGAGCCCAGGCCTTTCCAGCTCCAGGGGGGCCCCAACACAAGCACATTTCAGAGCCATCCTTGTCTTTCTCTCGGTTTCTCTTTTATGCCTTCTTCAACCCAGACAACCCAGAAGCTTCTTACTGTTACTCCCTTACTCTCCCGCCCCTGCCTTGCTGTGCCTCACTCTCTCTGAAGGAGAAAATCCCAGCAAGCCAAGCCAATTGGCTCCTTGTCTGCCAAGAGCCGAGTGCCTCCGGCCTGGAGCTGGGGCTGGGCTCAGCCCTAGGAGGGGAGCTCTTCAAAGCTGTTTTTCTTTGTCAAGGATGCAATCATTCTCGGTCCGACGTGCCTGGCTTTAGACCATCGAAACCTTTTCCGGCTCCTCCACATCCGTCCTAGTGCAGGCCCGTTCCACAACTTCCTCCGTCGATCAACAGTTATTGAGTGCCGAGTGTGCTGGGGAGTAGAGGACTACGCACAAGACGGTTCACAACTTCATGAGGAGGAAAAGGAAACAAGTGAGTAAGCAGTCACGGAGAGGAGGCCCTGGAATCGAGCGGGGCAGGTTTCCTGAAGAAAGCGAGGTTGGTCGGTGGAGGAGGAGGGTAAGCATGGCAGACATGGCGAAGCGCCAGAGAAATGGAGGCGCTTACTTGTGGACCCTCCAGGAGGTCAGTGCCCCTGGATTGAAGGGGCTTGGGGGAATAAAGTGCCAGAAGCCTGGAAAGGCAGGAGACCCTAGGGAGCCATTAGGGGTTACTGAGTAGAGAAGTGACGTCCGACCTGCACGGTAGGGAACTCACGTTGGTCGCTGAATGGAGGCTGGCAACCCCCTTGGCAGCTGTTGCAGTAGACCAGGGTGTGGGCAGTGATGTTACAGAGATGAAATGGACAGCCTGGGCGCCATATTGGATGGGAAGGGTGACATTTTAGAGACCGGGATGACTGCTACGGTGTGAGCCTGAGGGATGGGGAGCAGGATGACACCTTGGAGAGTAAAGGGAAGGCAGGAGGGCAGGTGGACATTCTGGGCCCTAGTTGGTTCCGCCCTCCCCCAATTGATCGGCACTCCTGATTTTCTGTCTTTGGGAAAACCAGAAGTGCTGCTCCCATATTTGGGTCCACCTGGGGAATCGGATCATGGATTTAGCATTGCCAGTTGGGAGCTGAGGACGTCCTGGCTCCTGGCTCGTTCTAACACGGGTGCTGCCTTTGCCTGTTGGGGCTTCTGTGGGGGAAGTTTGTCCTGCAGTGACACGGTGGGCTCCAGGTTCTAGGCAGCCTGGGGAATTGGGTCCAATGGAAAACGATGGGATTTGCTAGGGGAAAATGAAGTCTTGCTCTTGCGTTCAGCAGTCTGCTGCACAGGCGTAAGGTGGAGGGATGGCTGAGCAGCTGTCTGGGAACAAAGTAGTGCACAAGCAGTGTGAGAGGGCGGCTACCAGTCCAGTGTGCCACGGACCACGGGAAGAGATGCCGTTTTCAGGAACAGGGACATGGAAGTGACTCCGCACGTTTACCGGCTCAGTCCCATTTGGGCCATCAGGGTCGGTTCCGCTTTATACATTTGGGACATCTGCTGGCAAGCTGGAGAATGCAGGTCCCCTGAGGCCCAGGTCTGGAGGAGACAAGTCTGGACCTTGTGACGACTAGGGGCCGCATAGAAGAGGGAGTGGAGGCAAAAGCACAGCAGCAGCACACGTGCTAGGAGGTGAGGTCACCGGTGATTAGAGGTGCCCAGGATGGAGGGCCAGGCCCGGAGAAGGGAGGTCCTGGGCTCAAACGTTGTCCCCCACACTTTCTAGCTGGGTGAGCCTGGGCAGGGTTTAAAAAAAGGTAGTGGGTATTCGCACACTGGAACTCCTCAAGCAGAGGCTTCAAATGCCAGTTCTTGTCTCTGGTCAGGCGTGTCATAGAGGGGACTCGGGCGTCAGGTTGGGACCATGAGGCGAGCCCTTCGTACTCTGAAATCCAGGGATTCCGAGGAGTGGTGGAGAGGGAAGAAAGGAAGTGAGGCGGCCGCAGAGGTTAGCTGCTGGGTACCTGGGAGGGTAGTTTGGAGACTGGCACATCGCGTGGGGCAAGATGAGCTCATCGTCCGCCTGTTCTCAAGCCCTCTGAGGGGGAGGTTCAAGATACCACCTTATCGATTCATGTGAGGGCCTCCAGAAGTCCTGAGTTATTTGCACAAAGCTGGTCACTGCAGCAGCGGGCGTGGGTGAGACCATCCCTGGGCAGCAAGCAAATAGCAGAGAAGAGGGCCTCGGACAGGGCTTTCTCCTCTTCATCCCGCTCCTGTAGACGAGGCACGCGCTTGACACCTTTTCATCTTCTTGGCCATCTTCTGGAGGCTCTCCGGCTTGCAGCCCTCCCAAAATATGGCGCCCCAAATGCCTTATGATGCTGTTAGTGGTCCCACTGGAGATGCTCAGGACTGTGTCTGTGCCAGCCCAAAGCGCGCGGCGCCTGCCTGCAGTCTGCTCTGGCAGTGCTGGGCACGGTGCAAACCCCAGGGGCTGTGATAGGGCGCCTCCTCAAGGATGCGGAGCGTTTTCCAACTTGCATTTCTAACATCACCTAAAGGAAGATTGTTTTTCCTTCTCGTTTCTGGTTCTAATCGTGACGTCGTGCTCGGCCAGTGCTTGTCTTACAGTGGAAGGACGGCCGGGAAGAAATTTACTGAGCTGCGGCTGAAGAGACCTCATGTTAGTAGCCAATGTTTATTTCTAGACATGGCGGCCAACGCTGAGAAAAGGCTTACTAACTGGCCCTGGATTGGTGGTAATGGAATTTCATTAAAGGTGAAACCACATTCCCGTCCCAGAGAGATGGAAGAGAAAAGTGGCATCATCTGAGCCAGTCTCTGAGCTTGGGAGGAATCCCGGCGACCCCCCAGAGACCCCTCATGGGATGGCCACGCCCACACGACCTCGTTTTGTCCAGCTCCTAGGAGCTTTGAGGGGGCTACTTCGCTTTGTGGTTTGGGATTGGGGCTCTTTTTTGCTCAAGTATTTGGGGTGTTGGAAGTATGAAATGGTCAGGAGCAAAAATTAGGATAAGGGCCAGAAAAATGACCTCCCTCCCTGCCCCCATATCCCAATATCAATGGCCTAAAGCAACTTCATTCCAAAGAAAAAGCCTCTGTGGTGTTCACGAACGGACATTTAAAGCTTCACACATTTGTCCGTATGGCCAGCAGCCTTTTTTTTTTATTTTAAGTAACTCATTTTTGGCCCATTTTGGCCTTTGACATATTTAAGTTTCTAGTCCTTGATGAGGAAACATGACCAAGTTCCCTTTCTGTAAACTGAGTCATAGATCCCAAACAGAAATTTCAGAAGAGGCTGCTTATCCTTATCTTCCAGAATATGGATCATTCTCTGGAGACAGAGGCCCCTTTGGGGTGGAATCTGCCTTTGGGGAGAAGAAAGAGCCCGTGGGAGGGTTACCTGGGTCACGAGGATGATGGAGAGAATTTGCTGGGCTTTGCGCGGCTTCCCCTCTTCCTACGCTGTGGGCTCAAGGGGAGTTATTGACCACTGAAAGGGCCGTGGCTGCTCCCCAGCCTGCAGGCCGGCGCATCTTTGCTGCTGGCCAGAGTCAAACGATTCAGGGATGACACCCTCTTGGGCTGCACCAATGGGCCTCCAGGGTCTCTTCCAGACTTCTGAGATTTCACCAGGCCCTGCACTGGGAGAAGGAGGCAGGCCCAGGTCGGAGAGCCTTTCCAGGAGGCCTTGCACTCAGTGCCCCATTTCCTAGCCCTGCTCCACAGAAGCAAGATGGCGGCCCCCAAGGTGAGAGGAGATAGCGACAGAGCTTCACATGAATTTCTTCAGACTGCCACCCCGTCTTGTGCCTGGCTAGTCTTTCGGGCCCTGACGATATCCGTGTGCCCGAGGGACTGGCGACTCCTTGTGCCCGGAGCTGTCCCTGCTGCTTTCCATTCTGTGGGTGGTCCAGCCCAAGGAAGGTGGTATTGGACGGCCTCGCCAAGGAGGACCGAATGGCATCATATGCACGAGCCATCCAGAAAACCGGAGGCCTCGGTCTGTCAAAGTGGCCGCGGAGCGTTGCCATTGGCATGAATTTCCAAAGTTTTAGGTGTATTTTTGTAATGAGAAAATCCAGTTTTAATGAGTTCCTGTGAAAGGAAACCATGTCTTCACCATGAAAGCAAGTTTTAATTAATCTCCAAAAGTGAATTACAATCTATTCGAGACACTTATCTCTGCTAATCGTTACCTACCTCATTAGAGAAGATTATCCAAAAAGTACCCTCCCTGTGGTCAAATTAGACTTTAAGAGCTTAATTAAGCCACATTTGAATATGAAATCTAATTCTTGCTTTAATTTTTTAATTAAAATCAGTTTCCTTAAATTTGATAACTGGTTCTTGTTATCAAAGTGCTGCACAAACCATTTGATTTCCAAACAGAAATGACTTGCGTCTGCTAGGCAGAAAAATTGCTTTTCTCTGCACCAATCCCCAATGTTTATTTCTGGGAACGTCTGTGGCTGGAAATGGCTTTCGGAGGCATCTCGTAAATTGAAGGAATTACTCACTTCAACGGAACATGTAATTTCATAGATAAGTGCCACGTAGGAGAGCGACGGTTGCGCTCTGAAAAGACGTATTTCAGTGTGGACGGCAGCCGGAGGAGGGGCTTGCCGCCAGCGCCTCTCCCCTCCTCGCTCCTAGCAGGTGGGCCGCTTGCTGGGCACATTCAGGCTTCGGGCAAGCCTGGCTCGCGGCTCCAGGGACGAGGGCTTCCTCCCCTCCGAGCCTCTCCCATTCCGAGGGCTGCTGGGTGGCCAGAGGCGAAAGGGGAGGGACGCTGAGCCCCTTGGAGGGAGCCCTCCTCGGACCATGGCCTGGAGGGTCCGAAGGGGCCTGGACATCCCTCCTTCCCACACATCATCTTACCTTATTTTGAGAAATGTATTATTTCAAAAAACGAGTAGCAAGGCGTAAATGCCCTAAAAAAGGGCTTTTCTCCCTGCCATGGCACAAGAACACTTCCTAAAAACAGAGTTCCACCCTCCGCTGCTTTGCCTGCCAAGCCGATCCCCACCTTTCCAGCGTCTTCCTGTCCTGCCTCTTACGAGCCTCCCCTCTCGCTGTCGGTCAGGAGGCATCTTTCAGACTTGGGCCCAGCGGCGGCCGGCGTCCTTCCCGCTCCCCCCACCCGCTCTGGGCCCATTTGGGCGCGAGCATCCCCGGCTGCAGCTCTGAGCCCGTGTCGTTTGGAGATCCTGCCTCGGACTTACTCGGGCCCCTTCCGGGCTCGTCCGCGTCCCTCGTGCCGCCTGAAGCAGTGCACAGGCCCACGCTCAGCGCCAGGATCCAGACGAGGCAGCCGGCCTCGGCGCTCCCAGGCCGGAGGAGCGCCCAGAGAGCCTCGTGGAATATTCACACCGGTCATTGCCTGGTGGAACCGGCGCGAGGTTGGCATCGCCAGGCTCGCCTCTGCCACAGGATCGCCAGACAGCCACCGAGCAGGCCTTGGCACCGTGACACGCCTCCAATGCGCCATCCTGGGGCCCGTGCTGTACCCGGGCATTGCAGGGCATCGCTTGAGCTGCCCTTTTCCCTTCCTCCTGGGGCAGTTCAGCGTGTGGCCGGGGGGCTTACGAGGCTCTTATTGGCACAATGCACCAAGGAGGTTCCCCTGCCCAGTGCTGGGCCTGGGGGGCCTCCCTGCTTTCAGTGCCAGGAGGCCATCCCTTGGTGGAGGCTGCCTCTGTGTGGCGGAGCACGGCACTGACAAGCCAGGGTCTGCCTGCACTGGCTCCTGAAATACCACTCAAAACAGTTCACAATCTTGTTTTCCTTAAGACAGGAAGTGGATGGATTCTCCTTCCAACAGCCACCTTCCTTTTGAGCCCGAGGGGGCCTGCTTCAATGGGAAGAGCGCCTGACTCCCAGCCACCACAGTCGGGGACTCGGGTTCAAATCCTGCCCCCATAGCTCAGTCCCCGGGCGACCCTGGGAGAACCTCGTTTTCCTAGGCCTCTGTTTGAATCGGCATCATGACGGGGTGGGACTAGCGTCTCTGCCTTCTCTTCCCGCTCTGGATGGATGCTCCAGCGCTTCTTTACCTGAGACGCGGGGATGGTGGGAATGGAAGAAGGCCTGGGCTAACCCAGGAAGTAAAGACACGGGAGGCGGATGTCCCCGGACGCAGAGGTACCGGAAGACTTCCCAGGCAGCCTGAAGCTGACGGTCTGAAATCTTCTAATTCTCGCTTATGGGAGTATGGCAGTCCTGGGATAAGCAGGCACAAAGGGATCGCCCTGCCGATCAGACAGAATGGCTGCCCCCGGATCAAATGGCAAAGCCTCCATTTGGATTGTCAGCGCCCCCAGACTGGCCTTTTCCCACCTCTTCAGTTTTCTAAGGCCTTATTTCCGTCCGCTGAGCCCCCAGTGCCGCTGGCCCCCTTGCTGTTCCTCTCAGGAGCCACTGGACACTCTCCCTCCCCCTCTCCGCCTCTGAGCTTCCCTGCTTCCTTCCGCCCCAGGAAGGTCCTCGTCCTACAGGAAGCCTTTCCCAGCCCTTCTTCCTTGTGCTGCCTTTACTGGTTCTCTCCAGCATATCCTGGTCTGAGCTATCCATGCTGGCGAGGACTCCGGCTTTGGGAGACTCCTTTGGTCCTTAGGAGGCCCTCGCAGGGCTCAGGGCACGATGAGGGGAAGCCCGGGGCACCCCACACCCTGCAGGACCGTCAGACGCCTCCAAGTCTCGCCTTCATCTGAGCGGAAGCCCAGAAGGCTCCTTGTTTTTATGCAAGGCGCTGCTCAGGCCTTTGGGCTCCCTGAGCACCCCATACATGAGAAATGCATCAGTAACGCCTGCTCCCTTGCCTTGGGGGCCCTGCGGGCTGCCGGCCTAAGCTCTAGGATTCTTTCCTCCACTTCCCCAGAATAGTGGGGAGTGGCCTGGCTTCCTTTGGGGGAGGGCCAGAGCACTGTGAAGGAAGCTCCAGCTGTGGGCTAGCCCTGGGGGAGAGGAGGAGGAGCTTTCTCCTCCTAAGGATCCTGTGCCTGGGGAGTGTCTGTGTTGGGTTTAGGGAAGAGGAACAATGATAAGACAAACCCAGAGGGCCTTGAATCATCTGAACCATCAGAGCTGGGGATTCGGGATGCCCAGCAGGGCCCCAGGGTGGCTGCGGGCTGTCTCCTCCAGGAATGGGCATAGCCTCTCTCCTGCTTGTTCCCTTTGGCCAGCCAGGACAAGTCCTGGTCTCTGCTTGCTTGATCCCTCCCTCGGAGGTCCCACACGCCTCTCGAACGTAGCCTGTCCCAAACAGAAAAGAACAGCAAAAAGCCTGACATGTACGAGCACTTTAAGCGCTTTATGGTTTTACACTTCATCTTGTTTGGTCCTTACGACAACTCGTGAGGGAGATGCTCCTAGTTCCTTCATGTTACAGATGAGGAAACTGAGGGAAAGAGGGGTCAAGTGACCTGCCCAGGAATCCACAGCTAGTGTCTGAAATAGGATTTGAACTCAAGCCTTCTTGACTCCAAGTCCGGCCCCTAAACAAACTGACCAACCTCATCTTCCTTTTAGGGTTGATATTGCCTATTGGTTCCAAGGAAAAAGTCAGGGAAGGGCCAGGCAATTGGGGTTAAGTGACCAGCCCAAGCTAGGAAGTGCTGGAGGCCAGATTTGAACTGAGGGCCTCCCATGGCCAGGCTTGGCTCTCTAGCCACTGAGTCACAGCATCCCTTCTTCATAACGGCAGTGTTTCTGTCAGGTGCCTCCTTCTCCTTTCCGTGTGCAGGGGTGTCAGCCTCCTAGACCCTTGGCTCTTCTTTCATCTCCCTCCTTATCTGTTGTCCTCTTTTGTCTGTGGCTCTCCTCTTCTCTCCACTCACTGCTGCCATGTGAATTCACCTCTTGCTTAGACTACTGCAGGAGCTGCCTGTCCTGTGCATCCCTCCTGCTGCCAATGGCCATTCGGATCAGGGCACTCTCCTGCTCTTGAAGCTTAGTGCCTCCCTATTGCCTCTCGCATAATAAGTGAATTGCTCAGCCTGGCATGTAAAGCCTGTTGCCATCCGGCTTGGACCTGCTTTCCAGGCTATATTCCATGTCTTGGCCCTGCTGTTCCCTGTACCGTGCCTGGGGAAGCCTTTCCTTCCCCTCCTCCTCTTGGGTCTCTTCTTCTCTTTGAAGGATCAGGGAATGGCCCTTCCTCAAAGGGGGCCCCTTTCCCTCCCTCCCAGCTGTTAGGGTCCCAAGCACAGGACTCATTAGGAATCGCCTGTCTTCCTTACAGTGGAATTAGCTCCTTGAGGGCAATGCCTGTTTTGGGCCCACTGGGGGATCCCCCTGGGGCACAGGGAGAAGGAGAGGGATTGAAGCTGCCCCTTCACTGATTGGGGAACTCCCTCTGCCAATGCAGCTCAACCCCTTCCCTGCTTAAGTGACTTACTCAGGGTCACAGAGTCGTTCAGGGACAGAGGCAGGAACTCGAATCCAGATCTTCCTAGCTAAGCAGCCAGCTCTGCCCATGCTGCCACACTGCCTCTGCTGCTCTTGGGTACATTTATTTCCATTCAGAATTTAATTTCTTGAGAAGCTCCATCTGCTGAAGGGCTGGGCCTACAAAAGGGACAATGAGAAGGTCCCTTCCCTGAGGAACTAAGAGGGACTTGGGGTGGGGAAGGAGAGGATAAACAAGTATGGGGCGGGGCCAGAGAGATAAGCTGGTCTGAAGAGGAAGGGAATGTGGGCACCTGAGGAGCTCACAGAAAGCCGAGCCTGGAAAAGCAGGGTGAATGCCAAGGTAGCCTGAGAGGGGGGACTGCATTCCAGCTGTGGGCACAGCCTCCACGAACCCCCGGAGCGAGGAGATGGCAGCTCATGGTACCAGGAGAATGATTGTGGCCAAAAGAAAGAGTCCATACCTGGGGGGGATGGGAGGGGGGAGATTGTCGAAAACCATGTTGGGAAGAAGGGCTGGAGCCAAATGGTGGAAATCCTTGAAGGCCCTGCTCGTTTGACAGGTGAGGAAACTGAGTTCTGGGGCCACTTCACTGAGGTTGTAAGAGCCTCAAGACCACTCAGGGAGAAAATGATGGTGGCTGCTGTGGATGGAACTCACAGGTCTGAGACTGAATAAATACAAATTTGGAAGCCCTCACACACAGGCCGAGGAGTCGGGCAATATGGCTACCCCAAGACAAGGGCCATATCAAGAGCGGAGACTTAGAGGGATCCAGTGATCTTAAGGCTGGAGCTGGACGAGAGCAGAGGTCAAGAAGTTAACTTCATCTCACATATAAGGACGTTGGGTTTGAGGGAAGTGGAGCACTTTGTCCAATATCAAGCCTCAGAGATGGCATTGGAAGCCCATGTCCACAGGGTAGGTGACCCAGGGAAATGGAGAAGCATTTCCATGGTCACACAACTAGCGAGCATCTGAGCTGGAATTCAAGCCCAGATCCTTAGTGGGCCAGTCCAAGGGTCTTCCCATTCCATTTGCTGCCTTCCCATCTCACAATGCCCACCTATGCCGGCTTCTTCTTTTCCAAAGCATCTCTTTGCTCCTGGTAAGTTCCTAATCTGACAAGGCTAGAAGGGACCTCAGTGCTCTCCCAACCTCTTGGTTTGACAGGTGAGGAAATGGAAATTCAAGAGGGGAAGTGACTCTCCCAAGGTCAGTCACACATGGAATAAGTGCAAGAGCCCGAACTTGAGTCCCAGCGGTCTGATTCTAAATTCTGTGCTCTTGTAACCACTTGGATGTCACCTCTAGCCCTGGCTCCAACCACCTGAAGCCAGGACCTGGCCTTTATTGGCCCTGGGCCATGTCATCCCATAAAACCTCAAGGCCAGTCCTCTAGTCCGCTGGGGGTGATGGAGAGACAGGGACACCCGGGAATCCTGTCTCGGCTCCATTCCGGTCCAGAACAAATGACGAGGACTTCCATTTGGCAATCCGGGGCTGTGCGCAGGGAGGTAGGGCCTTCATTTCGGCGCACCCCGTCCAAGCAAATACTCCCATCGAATGGGAAGCCCAGGCGGCGGTGACGCGGGATTTCCACCGGAGGGAGCCCTACACCGTCCTAACAGACGCAGCAACCGCCACCTTCTTCTCTCTGACCGACACTAGGTGGCAGGAAAGCGCCGCCGATCAGCCCGAATCTGGCCTGTGAGCTCCCAGCGCGAGGCCGATTTCAGCACCAGGGAGAGCTCCCCGGCCCTGCTTCCTCTGCCTATCCGGTGTTGCCCGGCGCCCTCCCCCGCCGCTTCTCAAAGCCTTGTCCCCAAGCCCGCCTAATTCAGGATACTTGTCTGCGCTTCCAGGCATGTCCAATGGGTCAGCTCCAGGGCCCGCCCCCTCTGCACTCTGGTGGCAAAGAAGCAGAGGACCACAGGCCTTCCCTTTGTTTCCCCATTGAAGCATTTCTTTTAGATTCATCGCCTCACGTGATCTGTTTAGAGCAGGAAGGGACTTGAGAGCTTCTCTGGGCCAAGGTCTTTGTTTTTCATGTTTGGAAACTGAGGCTGTGGAGGGCCCAAGATCCACTGCTAATGCCAGCCAGAAGTGGGACATAGCCCAAGGCTCCTGACTCTAGGGGACTTTCTGCAGCTTGCAAGGTTTGTCTTCTGTGTGTGTGTGTGTGTGTGTGTGTGTGTAGGAGGTGAATTTTGATTTTTTCCTATTGCTTATCCTACTCTGGCTGCCCCAGAGAAGCAAAACCAGACACAGACTTCTGTCATAGTGAGGTCTCCAGTCTCCGTTCTACTGGTTCCGTTCCCAAACTGGCAGCTCCCCAGGGAACAAGAGCACATCTTGTCGGTGGTCATATCTCTCGAAGCTGCCTCACTCCAGAGCCTTACCCCAGGTCAGGTATTGCACACTGCAGGAAGATCACAAAGGAAGAGCTGTTTGGGATCCCAGAAATCACTTACTCCAGCCCCCACATCTTACCTCTGAGGAAACCAAGGCACAGAGAGAAGCGATTTTCCCCAGAGTCACAAATCTATATGTAAGAAGGACTCCTAGTGCTCTTAGGATCTGTAAGGGACCCTAGTAGTCCAGTCAGTCAATTAATCAATCAAGCAATTTTTCAAGCTTCCCCAAAGACAAAAGGAAATACTCTCTGCCCTCGAGGTCTGTTAATAAATGCTTACTGATTAACACTTATATGCTAACCACCTCGTTTACAGTTGAGGAAACTGAGGCTGAATTTCTAGCTTTCTTCAAAGCTGAACTTAAACACCATCTCCAACATAAGGCCTTTCTCAGGCCCCCAGATACTAGTGCAATCCCCTGAAATGATCTTGGATTGATTTGGAATGTGTTTTGTACCTACTTATATGTACATATACTCAGCACAATAGAATGTAAGTCCCCAAAGGCCAGGAATATTTCATTTTGGTCTTTGTGTCTCTGGAGCTTAGCAAAGGGTCTCGTATACAAAAAGTGCATAATAAATGTTTGTTGATTGATTTTCTATATGCAAACGGATAAATTTGAAATAAACAACAGAGAGACATCATAGAATTAAGAGGGACATGGAAATGCTTCCTGTGGAAGATGAGCTATTAATTGGGACTTGAAAGAAGCTAGAGAAACCAGAAGGTGGAGATGATGAGAGTTCAGGCATGGCAGACAACTGGTAAAAATGCCTGGAATTAGGAGACTCAAGAGGAGAGTTTAGACATGAATTAGTTCACCGAAGCCTTAACAGAAGGAAAGGAAGTGAGGGCAGTTTGCTCTGGGTTGATGATGGGGGAGAAAAAACTGGGGTCCGGGAAGTGGAGGTCACTTAACCTACTTGTTGTGTAAACTTAATCAATTTACCCACTGTATGCAGAATGGGCTATTTTTTTTTTTAAACTCTTACCTTCTTAGTATTAGTTCTAAGGCAGAAGAGGGGCACAGGCAAGGCAACTGCGGTTGAGTGCAGAATGAACTCTTTAATAAAAAGCACCTTGCCAGACTCTTGAGTCAGGAGCCCAGCTTAGGTGACCTTCAGCCCGAGGATCGAGGGTCTCTGGCTGATCTCTGCACTTGGATGGAAGTTTTCAGAAACCAGCTGGACCATTGTCTTTCCGGAGGAGTCACCAAGGCTGATGCCCATCCTGGGGCTGTCTAGCATTTGACTCGATTGAGCACCTCAGGGTTGTTGTGAATAAAATAAGGACTTGGTGGCTAATAGAGTATGGCTGATAGGGATCACTGGGAGTGCTCCTAGGAGATGACGGAGAGCGCTTCAAGAACTGAACAAAAAGGCTTTCTGGGCTGGCAAGGGCGCCAGAGACGATCTAGTCAAATCCTCGCGTTTTGCAGAAGAGTTGCCAAGACGGGAGAGGGGTCACACAATGACCTCGCTTCAGAACTCCAAGTGATATGTCAGTGTCCTTCCTAGCAAATCAGCCTGTGGTTTTACTAAGTCATCGATAATGATCAGAGAGCTGGGAAACTGCATATGGAGAATAGAGAGACAGAAGAGAAGAGGAGAAAGACCTCTGGTCCTGGGCAGACTCAGGCAGGACTCCGCTTGAATCCTGGTACCCAGCTCTGGCTGTCACTTAACACAAACTTTGTGAATAGCAAAAAAGGCAGTCGATGGCCCAGTGGATAAAGCACTGGACCTGGAGTCAGGAAGACCTGAGTTCAAACCCAGCTGCAGATGCTCACTAGTTGTTTGGCCCTGGGCAAGCCTATTTCATCTTTGTTGGCCTCATCTCAGCAACAGGGATTGTAACACGAAGTTCTGAAGATAAAATATTTGCAAAACGCTTCATAAGCTGTAAAATATTATACAAATCTTAACTGTCTGTCATCCTCCTCAATTTCTCCCTTAAAATGGGCATGATCATATTAGCACTTCCTGTTTAGCTCTCTGGGACTTGCAATGCTTGAAGTGTTCCAGCTATGAGTCCTTACAGTTCTTTGTATAACAAGAGAGGAGCAAATGATTCCCAGGGCAAACTGGAGTCATCCTCTTGAGAACAGAGAGGGAAGCCTGGGAATGACCAGGAAGGGACTCTACCTTTCATTGTGACACAGATCAGGCAGCCACAAGATTCTCTGAGGGCTTCCCTCACCAGTGACTGGGCCCAGGAATTGTCCATTGGTGGTGCTGATGATGAACCACTCTGAAGACAGACATGACTTTTTCCAGCTTCCTCCTGGTCTGGGTATCCTCTGCAGGGACAGTCACCAGTTCTCCCTGAAGGCACACGATGGATGAAATAAGCATTTGGAAGGAAGATTCAAATAAATCATTTCCAGGCCAGTTTCTCTTTCTTTGTGGATGAAAGCAGCATGGTTGTGAGGAAGGAGTGAGGGGTTTGGAGTCACCAGCTCTCCATCTACTACCCTGGGAACCCTGGCCAATCGCAACCTCTTGATGAGATGGCCTCAGGGGCCCCTTCCAGCTAAGACAAATTCCCATCAGGGTCACAAGTGCACCTCATTATAGGCAAAGCTGCTGGAGGGAAGTTGAGCTTTCTCACGAAGATGAAGTCAGTTGGAAGGCATTAGTGGCAGCTTCCCAGCAGGCTTTACTGGAGGCAGGGCTCCTTTAAAATGCACAGCCCCCCACCCCACCCCCCACCCCTGCACTGAGAATATGAGTGGATTGACAAGAATGTGATTTGCACACTAGGACCACATCAGTGGCATAAATTGTGGAACCTCCTTATGGACCATCTATCTAACAAGATCGATGATCTGGAGTAATATTGAATCGGTGTCCTGTCAAGGCTGATGGATATGGGCTAATTTTCGAGTCTGTCTTTGGGGAAGGTATTAGCTTGGCAGTTAATAAAGGATTTTAATTAAGGAGGGGGAGTCACTTTGGCAAACTTGCCTGACTCCCAAATGTGAATGACTGATAAAAGTTATGGGTGCGATCAATTCCCCTCCCTGGACTCAATTGTTTTCCTGTGAAACTTGCTTGTACTGAAGAGGCATTATGATGAGGAAAAAAGCTGACAGCCGGGTTCTGCTGACTAGAGGTGAGAGTGGGCTGGGTGAGCTGGCTACCTACCAGAGGACTAAAGAAAAGGCCAGCCGACTGGAGCTCTACCGTCGTTGGTAGCCAACAGACATACAAGTGGAACAATGAATGAGATTTAGTTTCCTGTTAGCAAATAATATGCTGGGACCAAACCGTGATTTTAGCTTATTGTTTTCTTGAACTGGGTTCATAGTATGTATGTATGTATGTATGATCTACCTGTCTGTCTGTCTGTTCGTCTATCTTTCTGTCTGTTTATCTATCTATACTTACTTATCAATCTAATTACTATCTATCTACTTATTTATCTATCTAATTATCTATCTGTCTGTCTATCTACTTATTTATCCAACTACTTATTTATCTATCTACTTATCTCTGTATCTATCTGTCCATCTATCTATCCATCCATCTATTTTTATATCTATCTATTTGTCTATCTGTTCATCTATCTTTCTATCTGTTTGTCTATCTGTCTGTCTGTCTATCTACTTATTTATCAATCTAATTACTATCTATCTATCTGTCTATCTACTTATTTATCTATCTACTTATCTCTCTATCTGTCCATCTATCTATCCATCCATCTATTTTTATATCTATCTATTTGTCTGTCTGTTCATCTATCTTTCTATCTGTTTGTCTATCTGTCTGTCTGTCTATCTACTTATTTATCAATCTAATTACTATCTATCTACTTATTTATCTATCTAATTATCTATCTACTTATTTACATCTGTCTATCTATCTACTTATTTATCTAATTATTTATTTATCTATCTACTTATCTTTCTCTATCTGTCCATCTGTCTGTCTGTCTATTTCTCTTTCTATCTATCTATTTTGTATCTATCTATCTGTCTGTCTGTCTGTCTTTCTGTCTATCTACTTATTTATGTATCTATCTATTTTGGGAGGTTAATAGTATTTAGAATTGAAAAAAGCAGGCAGGAAAGAAACAACATTTACTCAGGGCACACTATATGGCAAGATATGTGTTAAGACCTTCACAGATTCTACCCCTTCATCCTCTCAACAACTCTGGGAGAAAAGTGCTATTTTTATTCTTATTTTATACTTGAGGAAACTGAGGAAGCAAGAAACAAAGTGACATATCCATCTCACCCCCTAGCTGGATCTGATTATGGAGGGCGTAATATTCTAGACTCTGAGAGTTGGAAGGAACATCTAGCTTAGCTCACCTCATCTGCAGCCTTCCCTAATTCCCTAAATTCAGTCATTCCATCTTTTACTGAAGATGTATAGAGAAAAGGGGAACCCACCACTACCAACCAAGGACATCCCACTGCAGCTCTATATTGGCCAGGTTTTCTGCCTCCCTTCAGATGCCCTTTGAGGCCAGGTAGTTTCCCTCTCTATGGCAGCCCTCTAGACTTAAGGAGGCAATTACCATGCCTCTATAACTCTGTCTCCTAGGAAATCTAGGCCCAGTTCCATCCTTAAATGTCCTGGTCTTGAGTCCCCTTGTCCATGTTTTCCTTTTCTGGACACTGAAAAGCTTGTCAGTGCAATAACCTCTCTAAAAGGCAACAATCAGAACTTTACATATTTTCAAGGTCATCTGACCAAGGCAGACTAGAGCAGGACCATTGTCCCCCTCTGCCTGGGCCCCAAGTCTTTTTAACACAGTCCAAATTCATGTTAGCTTTTATGATTTTTATATTGCACTCTTGGGTCGTATTGATGACACTGGCAGTCAGTTAACGCCTCAAGGTCTCTCTTGGATCCTCTGCCCTCTAACCACATTTCCCATCTTCTACTTTGGAAGCTCATCACATGACCTCGAGTATAAGACTTTGCATTTGGCCACATTAAATCTCATCTTATTGGGTATGGCTCCACAGGCTACCATTTGGAGATGGTTGGGTCCTTCATTATTCTGTTTGATGAAATAGTTCTTTTTCATGCTCAATGGATGACTTTTAAAATTTGTCATTTGTAATAGCGCTTTCACCTATCATTTTGGTAAATGGAAGCTTTGGGTTTAATTACCTTCAATCAGAATGTTCCCATCTTTGACAAATTTCAAGCTTTTAAAAAATTATTCCTGTGTGATTTTGCTAGGAATGACTCACCAGCTGAAGCACAGTGCCAAGTTTGATGGTTATCTGATAACTTTGAAATGTAGCTCCTCAATTTGCATTATTTGGTCTTAATTTAAAAAAAATATGTCAGTATGGAGAAGCTGATTTGGGTTCTACTGGTCAAATCACATGGATAATATTGAAATTAATTCACTTATTTAATAAACTCTCAAATACTCAGCCTATTCTGGGGACTACAGGGACCATTATCCTTAATGGCGATCACCATTTTTTTTCTTTTTAGCAGCTCACCTTTTATTTATTTTTCGGTTTTTAAATTGAACTTTCCTTTTACTGGTGCTGTAACTTTCCTGTATACTCTCTACCTTCTCTTCCATGCCTCTTAAATTTAGAAGATGGCTGGAGAATTTCCTTTGCATTAATATTGTCTCTTCAGGAAATGCCGTTTTCTTCCTCATGAGAATTGCTTCCCTTGGGGCTTTAAAATGTCTTTTTCTCATATTTGAAATTGCCTGTCTTTTTCAGCATGTCCAGTCTATCACATTGCAGTCAGGAAGCCGCTTCCTTGTTGTTTGGCATAATGGTTGGTCATTACATTGACCAGAACTCGTCTTTCAAAGTTTTATTTCCTTTACAATATTGGAGTCATAGAATTTTTCCCCTTTAGATTCTGTATACTTCAACCTGCACCAATTCATGGGAGCCTCCTAGGTTCTTTGAATCTGTCACTTTCTTAATTTCTTACAGTTCATTAAGACATTTTAAATTCAGATCTCATTGGTTTAGACAATCCCAACCGACAGTCTCTTAGTTTCCAGATTATTTTTTTTGCCACCAAAAATACTGCGATGAACATTTTGTACACACAGATCCTTTTATTTATTTTTTTGATTTCTTGGGGTTGTTGTTGAATTATTTCAATTGTGTCTAGTTCTTTGTGACCCCATTTGGGGTTTTCTTGGCAAAGATACTGGAGCAGTTTGGCACCTCCTTCTCCAGCTCATTTTATGGATGAGGAAATGGAGGCTCTAGGGTTAAGTGACTTGCCTGAGGTTACACAGCCTTCTCAGGCTGGATTTGAACTCAGGTCTTCCTGACTCTAGTCTGGACCTTTTATCCACTGTGTCATCTTGCTGTCCCATCTTTGGAGTATATGTTGGAAATAGTATCTATAGATCAAAGGATATGAAGTTAGTGACTTTTGGAATATAGTTATGAGTAGCTTTTGAGAATGACTGAACCAATTCACAACTCCACCAACAATATATTAGTGTGATTTTCCTGCCACATTTCTTCCAATGATTGCTATTTCCTTCCCTACTTATTTGTCTATATGATGAGTTTGAAATGGGAGCTCCAAGTTGTTTTGAAGTATTTTTTAATACAGTTGCTTATAACTTACATTTCTTCTTTGGAAAACTACCTGCTCATATCATTTAACCATTTACTAACTGGGAGAATTACTCATTCTTAACTATTTGAATCAACTTCCTATTTGTCATAGATATAAGATCGTTATCAGAGAAACTTATTTAAAAGGTCTTTCCTAACTAATTTGCTTGTTTTTTTAAAAATTTAATTACATTAATTTAGCTTGCTAAAAATTTTCAATTGAATATACTCAAATTTATATACTTTCCTATTCTTGTTCTCCCTCATTTGGTCAAATCTCTTATCCATAACTGCAGAAGTTATCTCCTTATTGCTCTTCTAGTTTTTTTAATAATGAGAACTTTTATATGTAGGTCCAGGCTGCATTTGGAGTTTATTATGATGTGAGATATTGGTCTAAACTGCATACGTGCCAGACTGGGTCCTAGTTTTCCCAGCCATTTTTGTCATAGTCTTTCCCCAGTAACTGGGGTCTTTGTGTCTCTGTACTATACATGCTTCTGTATGTTGTAGAGCAAATGTATTCCACTGAACAACTTTTCTATTTTTAACCAGTATAGATTCTTTTTTTTGTGTGTGACTACTCTACAATACAATTTGAAATCCTATGGATTCTTTCTTACTTTTTTCATAATTTCATATAGGGAAATTTTCTTCAATCAAGGGAAAAAGGGGTTCAGTGCTAGGAGGCCTCGACACAGAGCTGCATGTCACACATACGACTGCACAGAGTTTGAGGATTGAACTCTTGCCCCTTTGGTCACTGACCCTTGGGAAATGCCAAACAACATAGGAGAATGACAATTCTGAGGAACCATTAAAGTTGGGGAGCTTAAATGTCTTTCTAGATGACCTGGGGGCTTAGGGTGAGAGGGACAGTTGATTGACTTTACAATGGTAAGAAAGGAAAATGAGGAGTTCCAGACAGGAATAACAGTGAAGGGCTGATGCTTTACAATGGACACAAGAGGGAAAGATTTAGCCCAGGGCTGGGCTATCCTCCCCTCCCCTCCCCTCTCCTCTCCTCCCTTCCCCTCCCCTCCCCTCTCCTTTCCTTTTTCCTTTCCTTTTCCATCCTTTCAAGATCATAAAGACATAAAGAACCAGCTCTTCTGTCTATTTATGTTCTCTTTATGTCCCCTGGTGATGGGATTGAGGGGGATTACATTTATCATCCCCCCTCTATTAGCATGTCAACAGATTAGTTTATTATGATTGTTTGTTCTTGTATACCCCTCATGTTTCTCTTGTCTCCTATGTTTGTACTTCAAAGTTCCTTGTCTCTGGTTTTTTTTTTATCAGGAATTGTTGGAAGTTGTCTATTTCATTAAAGGTCTGTTTCCCCACCATTGGATTATGCTAATTTTGCTGAGTAAATTTGTAAGTATATAACTTAAGGGATATCACATTCCAAGCACTCTACTTCTTTTTAGTGTTAGCTACTAAATTATGTAAAATAGGGCAGCTAGGTGGCACAGGGATATGCTCATAAACCATGACATACTTTATTTTATTTTATTTTTTATATTGTGCATTGGTTGTAAGGCAGAAGAGTGGTCAGGGCTAGGCAATGGCGGTTAAGTGACTTGCCCAGGGTCACACAGCTAGGAAGTGTCTGAAGTTGAATTTGAACCCAGGACCTCCTGTCTATAGACCTGGTTCTCAATCCACTGAGCCACCCAGCTGCCCCCTTGAATCCTGGAATGGATCTCTTGAATAGGCTTCTCACAGAGGGCATATTCATTTCTTCGGGACTCAAAAACTGGAAACCAATTTCCCTCCCCATTTGTGGCTTAGCCCCTTGGCATAAAAAAGGGTTCTGTGGGAGAAGCAGGTGATGCTGCAGCCAAGCAAGGCTGGGGCAGAATGGCCTTTGCAGCCTCACTCAGAGAGAAACCATTGCTGGATCAAAGATGATCACAACTGTGACCCAGTGGAGAGCTGTGGAGATGGTTCTGTCTGAAGTTCCCAGGGGCGCCCAGCTGGTCTTAATGTGCATCTTGGCAGGGAAAGGTTTTCCTTAGTGAATTATTGGCCTCTGATGGCAGCAGTGACACCAACTACTAGGAGTGATTAGGGCCACCTGAGAGGGAATTAGCTTCAACTAGGACTTGCCCAATCTTGCCCAACCCTGGGTCTATTAGGATTCATGGCTTCTCTTCGAGCCTGGCTATCATTTGGGGGATGTTTCTTGTGATAGCACAGGCTAGAAATAGGAACGGAGGTACGCTCCGATTGTTTGTAGCCCAGTCATCACAGCATGCCCCACTATTTGGGAAAGAAACCCCCAAACCAAAGCAGCCCCAATCATATTAAAGAGGGGACCGAAACTTCCTTTATTCTGGAGGCATGGGTGGAGCGATCATAGTCCACAGAGAAAAAGCTGACATCTGTTACATGAAGGGAGAAATTCTCTCCTCTTCCTTCGAGGATAGAATCCCAATGGTAGCAAGCATTTATATAATGCTGAAACGTTGGCACAAGTAGCTGAAATCATTTCCATTTTACAGATGAGAAACTGAGGCAGAGGGAGGTCAAGTGATAGGACTTGCCCAAGGTCACATGGCTAAGAAGTCTTTGGGAGCAGATTTGAAGAAGGCAGGTCTTCTTGACTCCAGGTTCAGTGCTCTATCCATTGTGCCCACTGGTGTGTGTGTGTGTGTACACATGCTCTTGTAGTAAATTAGCTGGTTGTCTAGTTTTGAGAGGTTATCCATGCGCCTTAGTTTTTCCATTTGCCCATAACCTTTCATTCCATTACAGAAGACCCGTGTTCTAATCCTGGTTCTGCAAACCTTTTGGGGCCAAAATGGAGATGTTGTACTTCTCACTAGATGGCCCTTTGGAGTGCTTCCCAACCTTAAATGGTTTTATTGTAGAATTTCAGTTCAAGATAAAAAGGGAGGGGTCGAGGCCCTGCAGGTTTAGAGCTGGGACAGGCCACCCCTTCCCCTCCTGCCATTTTACAGTTGAGAAAACTGAAAGACAAAGCAGGGGAGTGGTTGGTGTGAGGTTGCTAGTGTAGTGGTGTAAGTAGAGTTGAACTCAGGTTCCCAAACTCAACACCCTCCATTGGACCATTTGTTATCACTTTGGGCAAAAGGTTTTATGAGGGGCAAATTGGAAACTTGGCTAAAAAATGAAATTCTGCATCATCTACCATTGATTAACGTAATCTTCAATCCAGGCAAAAACTCTCCTCCTCAATCATTATATTGGATTTAAGTTGATTAGCAAAGAATAGAAAGCAGTAACTATGCTTACAAAATCTGGTGCCTCAATCAGACGTCTGGAAATGAGGTGTGGAGTTCCACAATGTGAAGCAGTAAAGAGGCTGTTTGGTGCCAACTTCTCGCTTAACAGATGAGGAACCTGATAGTTTGTGACTTATCCAAGGTCACACCATGAATTAGCTACAGAATGAAGATAAATGCTTTATAAATAACAAATACACAATTCAGATAATTAAATAGATTTCCTGACTCCTGTTTCATGCTCTTCATATTTTCCTATGTGACTGTTCAACATTGCCACGGGGCTTTTGACATTGACTAAGGTGTCTTTGGTTGGAAGATATGAGATATGGGGATTGGTCGGAGGAACTGGGGATGTTCATTCAGAGGAGTGGATGATCTTGGGAGAGGCATGATAACAATCTTCAAGTTTAACCAGCAGGGGGCTTTGCTAGCCACAAACCTGATCCTGTTCCCCAAAAGATGGGGCCCTGGGGACTCCTACATTCACTGTGCTGGTTCTGTGCTTTGCCCTGCCCTGGTGGGAGCACTGTGCTCAATCTTTTTCCTAGAGAGTGGTTGGCCTGTCCACCTCCTCAATCTACCCTTCCTGGGTGTCTGCACTTGTCTCATTATTTGGGGATGCCCTTAGTTTGATCCAGAGTCCTCTAGCCAAGGGGATGCTTCTGCCTCTACTATTGCCACTCAGTAATGCAATGCTATTCTCCCAAAATGGAAATGATGAGATGAATAGTATCTCTCAAAATGAATTCTACCCAGAATGGAAATCTGCACCATTTAAGATTTCAGTAGCAAATCTGTGCTCCATTTTCTTGTATTAGTATTGAAAAGTCTGCTCCTAGCTACCTGTGATGAAACAGAGAAGAGTTACATGTTGTTCCCAAGGAAAGGGAGAGCACAGTGACATGTAGTCCAAAGTCACAGAGAAGCAGATCTTGTTGGGGACCACCTCCAAACTCCCTCCTTCATGTTGTTAATGCTTCTCTTCTCATACAGGTCCTTGGGGTGCTCTGTGTAACTCAGTACAAGGACATCCTAATCTGCCTACCACATCTTTCTGGTGATGGCTTATGTGCATGGAGTACTCTGCACCAGAAATATAACTAGCATGTTTTCTGCTTAAAGCAGGAAGTGGGGATGTAAAGACCAAAGAAAGGGAACCAACTGCCTCATTCTATTCTTGAATTTGGGGGAAGTCTTCCCTGGCATCAAACCTCCATCTTTCTTTCTTTTTAGAAAAAATTTTTTTTAAATTAATATTTATTTATTTTAGTTTTAAAATTTTAATTAATTGATTTAGAATGTTTTTCCATGGTTATATGATTCATGCTCTTTCCCTCCCCTCCTCTCTCTCTCCTCCTGGAGCCAACAAGCAATTCCACTGGGTTTTACATATATCATTATTCAAAACCCATTTCCATATTATTAATATTTGCAGTAGAGTGATTGTTTAAAGTCAATATCCTCAATCATATCCCCATCGAATCATGTGATCAATCTTATGTTTCTTTTCTGTGTTTCTACTCCCACAGTTCTTTCTCAGGATGTGGATACATTCTTTCTCATAAGTCCCTCAGGATTGTCCTGGATCATTGCATGGCTGCTAGTAGAGAAGTCAGTTACATTCGATTGTGCCACAGTGTATCAGTCTCTGTGTACAATGTTCTCCAGGTTCTGCTCCTTTCACTCTGCATCAATTCCTGGAGGTCCTTCCAGTTCACATGGAATCCCTCCAGTTCATTATTCCTTTGAGCACAATAGTATTCCATTACCAACATATACCACAATTTGTTCAGCCATTTCCCAATCAATGGATATCCCCTCTTTTTCCAATTTTTTGCCAACACAAAGAGCATGGTTATGAATATTTTATACATGTATTTTCCCTATTATCTCTTTAAATCTCCATCTTTCTGTGACTTCCATCCCTTGCTCCTGGTTCTTCCTTCTGGGCCCAAGCAATGGAAATTTAAACAAGGCAAAGCAACAGGCGAAGTCCTGGGAACAAAACTATTTATGTAGTGCTACCTATGACCCAGGCACTGTTCTAAACACTGAAGAGCCACATTAAAGCAAAAAAGAAAGACCGGTACCTGACATAGGAGGCTTAGTTCCACTGGGAGACTATAATATCCGAAGAAAGCTGAAAAGTAGGGAGTGGGAGGGAAGTCTTGGTGTCAGAAATCCAGAAAGAAGCAGAGCTGGGGAAGGGGAGGAATCAGAGTGGGCTGCTCTGGTCTCCTCACCAATAGGATAGATCTAGCAAGAACTCACCAATGGGAAAAGGGTGATGGCATTGTAGAGAGAATAATCCAGAGAGAGAGAAGGCCACAAGGATGGATGAATGTTCCAGGATGAGGGTGTCCCATGTGCTTAGGGACATTCCAGGGTAAGAGAATGGCAAAAACATGGTATTGAAGTCTAGAAATGCAGGAGATAAGAGTGACAATTGAATCAATCTTTCTCTCGGATGCCCTTCAAAGATTTGAAGAGAACTTCTTTATTCCCTTCAAGTCTTCTCCTGGTTAAACATTTCTAGTACTTTCAAGCAATCCTCCTAAAGCATGGACTTAAGAGGCCCTTCACTGCCCTGTTCACCCTCCTCTGTACCTTTCCTAAATTATTAAAGTCCTTTTTGAAATGTGACCAAGCTGAGCACAACCCAGGGAAGCTTGATCATGTCCCGAATGTGGGGTACTTTTGCCTCTCTTCACAAAGCTCTAGACTCAGCCCTTAAAAAAAACAGTGTGCTTGCCTTTTGGATGCCTCCCCACTCACTGGCATAAAACCATACTTCATCACAAATTGTCCCAAAAAGGGAACAGTTATGAGCACCAGAGACACTGTCGCATCGCCTACCAGTGGAATGAGCAGTACATCTTTCCCTCTTCTAGGATACAACTTCTAATTCCAACAGGTGCTCAGAGAGAGCGTTGGCTTGCTGAGCTGTAGGTCCTTTGATCATCAATTGGTCCTGAAATTCCTTGATCTCTTCAGGAGGCACTTGCCTTTTGTAGTCAGGGTTGGGGGGTGGAGAAGAAAGAGGGATCCATTATTGGACCTGTGACTGAAGGAGGGTGAAGGCAGCTTGTATGGCAGATTGCATATCTGACTGCTTTGTACCATCTTTAAATAGACGCCCTACGGAGTCGACATTGAATTCATAATTCTAATGTCTTCTCTTTGAGACTAAGTTCTCTCTTTATTAAGCCATTAGAGATCTGGCTAATATAGTGAATGAGGGGTCTTTCTTTGCCCTCTTTATCAGGTTGAACCTTGGCTCAAAGAGCCCATTGCGGAGCCCTGATGTTAGGCACCGACAGGGAGAGCCAGCATGCTTTTTAATGTTAAGAAAGATGGGCCTCTGAACAATCTGCAGGGATCCAGGAGAAAAAAACACCATTCATAAGCAAAGGATAAACTATGGGAGTGGAAACACCGAGGAAAAGCAACTGCCTGAATACAGCGGTTGAGGGGACATGACAGAGGAGAGACTCTAAATGAACACTCTAATGCAAATACTATCAACAAAGCAATGGGTTCAAATCAAGAAAACATCTAATGCCCAGTTGACTTACGCGTTGGCTATGGAGGGTGGGGGGGAGGAAAAGAAAATGATCTATGTCTTTAACGAATTATGCTTGGAAATGATCAAATAAAAAAAAATATATATATAAAAGAAAGATGGGGCTGAGGAAAAATTTCAAATTTCTTGGGAACATAATGATTATTCAAAATGAAGATCAGACAGGCAGAGAGGAAATAGCCCTAGAGTATTTACTGCAAGGGGGCAGAGCTTTTGTTCTGAAGTGAGCTGGGGTGGGGAGGGGAGATCTTCCCTTAATGTCTTTTTTTTGTTCCTCTAGTTACTCATGGTCTGATCATTGCTACTGTAGGTGCAAGAACCATTTTGGTCCTTAGCACAATGTCTGGAATATAGTAGGTGCTTAACAAGTATTTATTGAATTGAATTGTAGGCTCCTGGTTATCCAGTCCAAGCCAGAATGCCACCTCTACCAGTTTAGGTGGAAGAGCATTTGATGAGCTATTAGCAGTGGTTGATCAAGTATTAGTTAAGAGGAGGTAATACCTTGAAGCAGCAATCCTAGTGAGAGCCAAGACCTGTGCTTGACAGGGATAACAAGTCTACTGAAGCTTTCTCCATCTCTTTTTTACCCCCTCCATTGAGGGTATCTCTCTCCATTCATCTTTTTTCACTCTCCTTTCTTATTTACTCTCTTACTTAATCTTGTACTCTACTTAATCTCTCCTTTCCCTTTTGGCCTTCTCTCTTTCCCTTCTCTGTCTCCTCCTCTTCCTCTTATTCCTCCTCTTTGCTTCCCTCCATTATTGTCCAAGTATGGCAGCTCTACTGACCTTGTTAAGGAGAAGAATTTGTTATAAAAGTCTTTCCAGATATTTCCCATCTTTCTTCTGTTTGTTATTCTCCTTCAACATCTTTGTTTAGTGAAGACTTTTACTAAGCTTTCTCTTCCCTATTTCTTTGGGTGTGATGAAGCTATGCTGCTCATAATCATCTACCATTTGTCTCTGTAGGATTTTACAAATCCTACTCAAACAGTATTGCCTTTGGCCACCATATTGCTCTGCTTTAGAAGTAAACCAAGTGTTTGTCGATTAGCTTTCTAAGCTTTCTAAGCTCCTTTGTCTCACTGTTAGGGGAACAGATTTACCGTTGCTCCATCTTGATAGGAAACTGTCATCTTTGGTGCCTGGGTTCCAGCTTTCATCCACATTCAATTCCTTTGCATCAAATTCGTCTTTTATTTTAATGATTTCAGCACCAGTGACTTGCTTATCTCGGTTGGGCTGGGATGACTTTAATTGCATCCCGTACCTTTTTCCTCACTTAATTCTCTCTTCTGACTTTGAATTAAGGTTGATCTTTGCTCTAATATGTCACTGGTCTGAGTGCACAGATCACTGATTCAGGAATGGTGCCCACATCAGGAATGAATCATCTCACATCTGTCTGTGGAAAGAGAGTCAGTTTCCTTTTTTCCATCACTTTATTTGGCGGGAGCCATCACAAGACGCTTCTGATTCATTTCTGGGAAGGAATGTTACGGAGGTCTAGGTAGGGGGCTTCCGTGCAGTCCGGAAGGCTCTGTCTCCTTCCTTATTCCCTCTTCCCACATTTGCAGTAATGTCACCACAAATTAAAGCATGTTATACTAGGTTGTCCAAATGGCGTTTTGTACTTGAACTGAGTGGAACCGTGCAATCCTGAGGATAGCAGGGTATTCTCCTTTACATGCTCAGAGCCTCTGTACATCAATCATTCATGATTTATTTTTCTTTTCAATTTCAGAAAAGGTTGAGGAAGGAAGGAAACGAGCATTAAGAACTGACTATATGCCAGACACTGAGCTAAGTGCTTTACAATTATGATCTCATTTGATCCTCACAACAGCCCTGCATGGGAGGTGCAATTATTATCCCCATTTTACAGTTGAGGAAACTGAGGCAGATAGAGGTTAAATGACTTGTTCAGGATCAATTGGCTAATAAGCATCTGAGGTAGGATTCAAACTCAAGTCTTCCTGGCCCTAGGCCCAGGACTCTACTCAATGTGCTCTCCTGCTGCCTCTAGGTTGAGGGTGGGCAAGTTTGGGTTCTAAAATAGGCCATTGCCTATTTTCTATCCCCATGTGTCCCTCTCCTTTCCTTTTATTGTTCCCCCTCTTTTGTTCTTTTTACTCTGCCATCCTTCCTTAAATCTCTCCCTTTCTTTTACTTCCTTTCCTTCTGACTGAAAACTCAAGTCTGTGGGGCCCTGGGTCTTTGCCCTCAAAGAGCTAATGTCTGATTCAATGGCACCAGTCGGGGTGACATTCGCAGGGGCTGTTACTTACTGATGAAGGCATTTCTCATGAGCTGAGCCTGCACTCCAGGCTCATCTGGGGTGCCCATTCAAGGGCTCTTGGTTAATGGCACTCGACTGGGGTAGCCAATTTCTTCTTTTAAATTTAAATTCGTTTGTTTGTCACATTAAAATAGTTGGGTCACCCCCTCTCGCTCTGTTAGAGAAGGAAGGCAGCACTTGGTTCCTTTGTTCTCTGCAATGTTCTCTTGGTTCTGCTGCTTTCGCTCTTCATAGGTTCAGCCAGGTCTTTCCATGAAAAAAATCAGCTGCTCCTCCTGGGCCACCACTGTCTTCTGGTTGGTGTCTAGCTCTTTTTCTGCTCTCTTGGGGGATGAGGAAGAGCCGGGGGAGATTTGAGGGGCTGCTGAGCTGCCAGATCAGGCTAGTCCGGCTATCTGAACCTCAGCACTGGGAACCACCAAGTCTGAGGCCAGGCGGCCCGGAGAAGGATGCAGCTACAAAGAGGGCATCATGTAGGGAGCGTGCATCCTGATCGAGCCTGGAGACAGCCGCCCCGTTGGGAGAGCCACAAAACAGAAGGGGCAGCTGCACACTTGCCACTTCCTCTTGGGCCCCCCTGGCCATCTTTGCTCTTGTGGAAGGAGGCGAATTTTCTCTCCGGGGAGAGCTGTTGGAGTCCCAAGTCACATGTTCAACTGAGAGAAGTTGCTTTTGTTTTATAGTCTGCCAAATGGGGGCTCTTTCTGCTCAGTGTCCAATCCACTGTGACAGGAACCAATCAGGAATCTCCCATCACATGAGTCCCTTAGTGAGAGGTCCTTTGGGTCAGGGTGCAGCCTCAGCTCCAGCCTGTTGAGAAGATCAGAGGGGCCATTCCACTATATCAGGAAATTCTGGATATCAAAGACTTGACCAAACCTATACCCAAAAACTTGTTGTTCAGTTCTTGTCCAACTCTTTGTGACCCCATTTGGGATTTTCCTGGTAAAGATACTAGAGTGGTTTGAATTTCCTTCTCCAGCTCATTTTACAGATGAGGAAACTGAGACAAACAGTGTTAAATGACTTGCACAGGGTCACACAGTTAATAACAAAGGGCAAATTTGAACTCAGGTCTTCCTGACTCCAGGTCTGCACCCCCCTCCAAATATTCAGTCTCAAATGGATTTATCATTTCATTGATCCAGATTGCAGCTAATTCTGGATGACTTGGTGTCTGTGTCCCCCCATAGGTTTTCCACAGGGGCCCATCATTGTGATGAGGACTTTCCTTGTCTCCTGTCATCTCAGTGCTTCAAGTGAAGCACATGTGCCACCTACCTGTGACCAACCCATTGGCTACTTTGGTCACACACCTCTTTGGCCACATGCTTTATTCCAGTTGTTTCCCCTCATTTTCCCCCTCCTTTGTCAGGTGCATATTACAGCCTGCTTACAAATGCCAGAGCTGCTCTGTTGCCCTCAGGGTGAGATTCTTTGGGTTCTTCCTGTCTTTTCTCGGCTGTGGCCTGCTGCATCTGAGTTACATTTGACATGAATGAGCACCTTTTCCTCCTGGGTGCTCCTTTCCTGAGTTTTCATGACACTCCTCTCTTCTGATTTCCCTCCTACCTGTCTCACTGTTCCCTCTCAGGAGCCTTTGCCACATCATTGCCCATGTCCACTCCCTTCTGCGGAAGTGGGTGTCATCTGAGTTTCTGCCCTGGGTCCTCTTCTCTCTTTTTTTTTAAACCCTCACCTTCCATCTTGGAGTCTGTGTATTGGCTCCAAGGCAGAAGAGTGGTAAGGGCTAGGCAATGGGGGTCAAGTGACTTGCCCAGGGTCACACAGCTGGGAAGTGTCTGAGGTCACATTTGAACCCAGGACCTCCTGTCCTTAGGCCTGGCTCTCAATCCACTGAGCTACCCAGCTGCCCCCCTGGGTCCTCTTCTCTTAATGAGAACCTCTAGCATTTATATAATGCATTAAAATTTACAAAGTGCTTCAAAAATATTGTGTCGTTTGTTGCTCAGAGCAGCCCTTGGAGTTGGGTGTTACTACTCTTTCCATTATATAGATAAGGAAACTGAGGCAGATGGAGGTTAAGTGATCAGTCTTGGGTCATGCAGAAAACATCAATAACTCCTGACTTATATGTCACTTTCCCATCCACATCAAATGTTATGAGTATCATCTAGATATATGCTGAAGCCATGCTTGGTGAGGATATCAGTGGCAATCAAGCAGCTTTTATACATGATATTCTACAGCAGACAACATCTGAAAAATGTGGAGATCCCAAGATCCTCTCTGCTTCTGGTTTGTTGAATCTATAAAAAGGCATTTGATTAAGGAGAACAAAATGCATTGAAAACTCTCAACAGAGAACATGTTCTCCCATTCACTCCCAATTTCTGTGGGGAGCACCACCATTATTCTAGTCACGGAGGCTCTCAGCCTTGGCTTTATCCTCACCTCTTGACTCTCCTTGACTCCCCTCCTTCTCTCCTGCATGGCTGGTGGAGGCTGGGAGCCCTTGTTAATTCTCCCTCTACATCTTCCCCTTCTGCTCCTCTTTCTCTCTTCACGTGATCACTGCCCTAGTTCAGACTCTTCTCACCTCTTGCCCAGCCCATTCCCATAGTTGCCTAATTGGTCTCCGAGCTTCCAGTGCCTTTCCTCTCTTATCCATCCTCACGCTACAGTCAGCAATATTCCTGGAGCCCAGCTCTCTGCCTGGGCCACTCCTCACTAAGTAAATCCTATTGTCTCCCTAATAGCACCAGGATAAAATGAGAACTCCCGGTGCTTGGCATTTAAGGTCTCTCACAACCTGGCGCTGGCTCGCCTTTGCTAACTTCTGCATGACTCTAAGCCTTCGCGTGAGACATGCTTTCTGTTTGTTTCCTCCCCTAGAAATGGCAGACTGAATCCTTCATGGTTTTCCAGGCCATCCCTTGATCTTTCTCACCTCCACCCCTTTGCTGTGGAATGCATCCTCCCTCCAGCTCTGTCCACTGATATTTCATCTCTCCTTTGAGGTTCATTCCAAATATCTTCTCTGTGGATTCTTTCCTGATCAGAGCAGCCACTTGATGAATCCACCAATATGTGTCGCCATCTCCTCTGTCCTATGGACTCTGCCAGATGCTGGAGATAAACAGAAAGGAATTGTCCCCCATCCCTAGAAACTTTCACCCTAACTGTGAACATGGCTGGCGGGGAGGGCAATGCTTCCTGAGCTAAATGTAGCATATAAAATAGAAGGTAGTTAGGAAGGGAGGGGAGTGAGAAAGGTGTGAAGAAGTTGGTGCTTGAGGTAAATTTTCGAGGAAGGGAGGGAGGAATGATTGATTGTCTTGGGAGGTGCCAGGGGCAACCTGTGCACAGATGATGATGATGGAGTGGTGAATGTGAGGAGGGAACAGTGAGGAGAGTTGGTTTAGGGCAGTAAAGGACAGTAAGATTAAGGGTGCGCACTGGAGCCAGGTTGTGGTTGGCTTTAAATAGAACACTGAGGAGTTTGTATTGTCAACTGAAAAAACACAGAACTATTAAATAGTCAAAATCACTCTCTAATATTTAATCAAGGGCAAAAAGGGGTTCAGCTCTAGGAGGCCTCAATACAGAGCTGCGGGCCACACTGCACAGAGGATTGAACTCTGACTGCTTTGGTCACTGACCCCTGGGAAATGCCAAAGTAGGAGAATGACAATTCTGAGGAGCCATCAAAGTTGGGGAGTTTAAATACCTTTCTTTCTGGATGACCTGGGGGCTTAGGGTGAGAGGGACAGTTGATTGACTTTACAATGGTAAGAAAGGAAAATGAGGGGTTCCAGACAGGAATACAGGTGAGGGGCAAATGCTTTACAATGGCCCAAAAGGGAAAGACCCAGCCCAGGACCCACCCTTGTAAAGGACTTTAGTTTGAGGGGAGAAACCATTGGGACAAAAGAGATACTTAACATCAGATGGGATTAGCTATTCCCACCCAAACTGCCAGGATGTCTATCATCTGGTGAAGTAGGACCTTCCCTCAGGGGGAAAACTCTCCTGTGACAAGGCCCAAACCTGGGGTTTCTACCTCCCAACTTAATAAACTGGGGATCTCTAGATTTCCATGATGACGGTATGTAACTCTAGAGGAAGTAGGGAGCCACTGGAGCTTATTTAGCAGGAGGCTGACTAAGTCAGTGATGCTTTCAGAAAACCCTTTGGCAGCTGTGGGGAAGAAGGATGGCAGCAGGGGAAGACTGGAGGCAGGAACACCAAGGAAGATGTTATTGTAAATAGTTGAGGCAAGAAGTAATGAGGACTTGAGCCCATATGGCAGCCAGAGGAGTAGGGAGATGGGGTCTGGGGCAAACAACATTAAAAAGGTTGAGTTGGCTTAACAAGATTTGGCAACTGATGGGATATGTAGGGTGAGGAAAGCAAGGAGGGGGGCGTCAAGAGGAAACTGGAAGGGCAATAGTGGCTTGTACAGAAAATGGGAAATTAAGAAGAGGGCAGGGGGAGCAGCAGGGTGGCTCAGTGGATTGAGAGCCAGGCCTAGAGATGGGAGGTCTCAGCCACTTCCTAGCTGTGTGACCCTGGGCAAGTCACTTAACCCCCATTGCCTAGTCCTTACTGCTCTTCTGCCTTGGAGCCAATACACAGGATTGATTCCAAGATGGAAGGTGAGGGGTTAAAAAAAAAAGAAGAGGGTAGGTCGTGGTGAAAAGAGAGTGCTTTCTGTCTTGGACCCATTCAATGAGATGCCTATAGGACAGTCATGAATAGTGACTTCCTTCTCTGTGAAACAGGGGTGCTACAGTGGGTAGACAATGGGATTCCCCAGTTTCCTCTGGCTGGAACCCACCTCATGGAAGGCTGATCCCGAGCTCTGGCTTAGGTTCTTGGGCAAACAGTGCTCTTCTCAGCTCAGGCCTGAAGGCTTTGCTGGTTTGGGATGATGACACAATAAACCCTAGGTGGCCCCATGGTCCTCCACTCCATGGTGATCAAAGTTCTCTGAGAAGCTAGAAGGAATGGCGGCTCAGTGGACCCTTAAGAGGAGTGACTCCAGCACGTTGGTGTTCTCCCTCTACCCATTCCTAATTCAGTGCTATTCAAACCTCTTCCTGGAAAGGGAAGGGAAGGGCTGCCCTTTTCTCCTGGCCAGGCAGCCTGGAGCCCAGGGAAGCTAAAGCTCATGTCCTGCCTTGTAGAGCCCGAGTGAGGGCTTTGAGGGCCTCTTCATTTGTTCGTTCCCTGAACCGAGGTAAGGAGGAGGGATTCTGAGATGGAGAAGTCTTCCCCCCTTGGAGGCAGCCTTGTGAATTCAAGAGCCAGCCGGGGATCTCAGATTCCTCAGCCAGACCTAAGCAGCAGCAGGAGGAGCAACTCTTCCTTTGGCCTTGACTGCCACCAAAGAATGGACTTCAAGGGACTTGTTGATACTGCCCAAGCCGAGCTGAAATCTCAAACACCCATTGGGCGAGGGCCACACGGCCCCTGGTGTTCTGGCGTGAAGTCTGAGCCTTAAAATGAGGAGAGAATATGAGGCTTCTGTTGTTTCTGCTGCTTGCTTCATCTTCGGTCTCTCCTATATCTGTTGTATTCTGTAGTCCAGTGGCCTTCTGGGAAGACCTTAGACAGGAGCCAAGTCTAAGCTCCATTTTATTTTAGTTAACCCCTTACCTTCCATCTTACTGGTAACTTATCTTGGCTCCAAGGCAAAATAGCAGGAAAGGGCTAAGCAAAGGGGACAAAGTGACTCATCCAGGGTCATACAGTGAGGAAGGAGCTGAGGCCAGATTCAAACATCCACAGAGCCACATAGCTGCCTCTAAGTCATTTCCCTTCGGGTCCTGGGATAGTGCAATAAAGACCCAAAGAGTTCAGGACAGAGGCTAATTCCTCCCTGGAGAGGCCAGGCTTTCCCATGGGAAAGGAGAGGAGAGAGGGAGAGGTCCGGCCTCAGCTGCCTTGAGCCCAGCATGCATTGTTGTTGTTCCCCAGGAATTCCCACAGCTCTTCTTATGCAAAGCTAGTGCCCATCTTGCTTGGTTCTGGATTCTGGGCCATAGAGATAAGCTTTGGGAAGGTCCGCCCGATACCTTCAAGGTTTTTCAGCACGCCTCCACCCTAGCAACTCTTAGAGTGAGTAGGGAGGGCCTCCTTTTACAGGCCCAGGCCCTTCCAAGACCTTCCCCAAGTTGAACATCACATAAGTAGCTCATATACGACCCTCCCTTGGTACCTTGCGACTTTTCTTAGGCTTCTCAGAGCTACCAGCAGCACTGCTCTTGTACTCAGGGGACATTATTCATAACTAGGGAGCAGGGACAACTAGGTGGCTCAGTGGTTAAAGAGCCAGGCCTGGAGAGATGGGAGATCCTGGGTTCAAATTTGGCCTTGGACCCCTGGCAAATCACTTAACCCCTATTGCTTCTCCCTTCTACCACTCTTCTGCTTTGAAGCCAAAACGTAGTATCAATTCTAAGACAGAAGGCAAGAGTTAAAAAAAACAAACAAACCAATAATTTTTTTTTAAATCCTCACCTTCCATCTTAGAATCACTACTGTGTATTGGTTCCAAGGCAGAAGAGTGGTGAGGGCTAGGCAATGGGGGTCAAGTGACTTGCCCAGGGTCACACAGCTGGGAAGTGTCTGATGCCAGATTTGAACCCAGGACCTCCCATCTCTGGGCCTGACTCTCTATCCATTGAGCTACCCAGCATCCCCCACCCCCAGTAATGTTAATGAAACAAAGATGAACACTACTCTGATGAGGACCTGACTTGTTACATGGGAGAATTCCAGACAGAGACTGATAGGGAGCTAATGTTTGGCACAAAAGGATGCAATGACTTATATTAATGCTTCTCAGAGTGAGAATGAGTGTGACTGGGCAAACCGTTGCAAGACTTTATGCCACTTGGGGAAATGGTGCAGATTTAGCACATATTTATAATTTTTATTTTCATTTTTTCTGCCTTTATTTTTTATTGCCAGTGATGGATACCTGAATTCCCATGTTCGAGTCCACCTAAAATGAGGTCCTTCTGTATTCTAGTGTTTCTTGAACACATGAAAAAGAATGAACTTTCCCAGTGGATTTTGGTATCCAGAACTGGGACTCTTCAAACCTTTTCCTGGAAAGGTGGAGGAAGGTGCTGGTGTTAGGAGGAGGTATGAAAGTCACTACTGCGCAAGCTTCGGAGCACCCTGTTACCTCTAGGAGAGAGACAGCACCCAGTCCTTCCCTTGGAATCGAAGCCCTGCACAATTGGTCTTTGACCAGATTATTGACCGACGAGGTACACTCTGTGTTTCAGCCAAACTGGTTAGTATGGGCCTACCGGGGAGGGGGCAGCAGGATGGCAGAGGAGAAGCAGGAACCCCGCTGAATTCTCCCAACCTTCTCCTTCATATATCTTCAGAGGGATGCCCCCACTAGAGGCATTGCAGTGGCACGGCCAGCAAAAGCTCTGAGTGACACAATTTTCATTCTCTAGACTACTTAGGGAGGTTCATAGGAAAGGTCTGACACATTAAGGAGGTACTTGGGCAATGCAGGCGGTGCCACGACAATGCCAGTAGCAGGTCTGGATTTGACTTCAGCCGTCACAGCAGTAGTCTTGGGAGCTCTCAGCCCACAGGGGTTGGCCAACAGGTAAGAGAGAGATTGCTGGCACTGGGTGCAGGACCCTGTCGCATTGCCCGTACATAGTTCTGAGTTGTGGTTCCAGGGAAGAGTCCAGCACTTGGGGCCTCAGGGGAGCAGGGTCCCTGTTCATAGTTCCAGGTAGAGAAGAGCGCTTCTAGTCTCTCACAAGGAAGGAGCAGCTTTGGCCTCAGTTCCGCAGGAGAAAGGAGCACTAGTGTTTGCATCTATCCATAGGGGAGCAGGGTCCCCTCCTGGGTAAAGATCAGAGCATAGGCCAGGAGAGGAGTGATCACGCCTCTCCTTAGACCATACCACCTTGGAAGCATTGAAAACTTACCAACTGCTAGAGTTCTCTCTGAAAACAGCAGCACAAAAACCCAAAGCTTGGAATAGTGTCCCACCATCCATCCCAGGAGCAGAGTCCAATTTTAACATGAAGGCAGAAGTGAACTTGTAGGCCAGAAAAATGAGCAAACAACAACCAAAAAGGAAGATCAGGACAAACTTCGAAGAAGATAACAATGGCAAGATAGCTGTAAGCACTCCTGAAACAAAAATGGGAATTGGGCAGAAGACCAAAAAAATTCCTGGAAGAGCACAACAAGGATTTTAAAGAAGCAATTAAGAGAAGTAAAGGAAAAATTAGGAAAAGAAATGAATGATGTGAGAAAATTATGAAAAAAGGTTCAATAGCAAGATAAAGGAGGCACAAAAATATTGACGAAAACAACACATTAGAAATAGAATAGGCAATATGGTGAAAGAGACACAAAATCCACTGACGAGAAGAACTGGCCCCCCAATAGAATATTCCAAATGGAAAAAGATGCAAAAATTCACTGGAGAAAAGAATTAAAAAAAATTATAATAGGATAACTACAAACTGACTCCATGAAACATGAAGAAGCAATAAGACAAAATCAAAAGGATGAAAAAAAAAACAGAAGAAAATACGAAATATACTTGATCTGGAAAATGAATTGAGGAGAAATAACTTGAGAATTACTGGATTCTCTTAAATTCATGATCAAAAATGAGCTTACACATTCTATTTCAAGATATTGCCAAGGAAAACTGCTTTGATATCTTTGAACCTAAGGATAAGAGAAATTGAAAGAATCCAGCAATCCTCCTGAAAGACATCTGAAAATAAAAACTCCCAGCAATATTATAGCCAAATTCCAGAACTTTCATTCAAGGAGAAAATATCACAGGCAGCCAGAAAGAAACAAATCAATTATTATGGAGCCACGGTCATAGCAGCTTACACATCATTCGATTGGATGGAATACGGTATTCTAGAAGGCAAAGGACATAGGGTTACAACCAAGAATTACCTACCCAGCACAACTGAGTATAATAATTCAGAAGCAAAATGAATATTTAATGAAATAGGAGACTTTTAAGCCTTTCTAATGAAAAGACCAGAACTGAATAGAATATTTTATTTTCAATGCTAGTCTCAAGAGAAGCATGAAAAGGTAAAAAAAGAAAGAAAAACCATAAGGGATTCAGAGGAGTTAAAGTGTTTACATTCCTATGTGGGATGATGATACTTGCAACTCTTAAGAACTTTATCACTAATAGGATGGTTAGAAGGAGTGTACACAGACAAAGGACATATGTTTGAATTGATTTTGATGGAATGATTTCAAAAAAATAAAATGAAGGGGTGAGAAAGAGGGATGTGCTGGAGAAGGGGGAAGGAAGGGAGAGGAACAATGTGGAAAACTATCTGTTATAGATGTGAAAGGAAAGCCTTTACAGTGGAGGGAAAATAGGGTGTGTAGCAGACAACATGAGCTTTATTTTTATTGCAAATGGATTGTAGAGGGAATAACATACACACTTAGTTGGGCTGAGAAATCTATCTTATCCTACAGAAAGTAGAAGGGGAAAGGAACAGAAGAGGGTGATAGAAGGGAGAACGGATTAAGGGAGGCAGTGGTTAGAAGCAAAACAGACTTTTGAGGAGGGAAAGGATCAGAAGAGAGAGAGAAGAATAAAAAGAGAGAAATGGGTTGGAGGGAACTATTCCACTAGTATTCATAACTGCGAATGTGAATGAGATGAACTTACCAATAAAATGAGGGTGGATATAAAAATAGCTTAAAAATAAGATTCCAACAATGCTTTGCTTGCAAAAAATATAGACAGAGAAACTCACAAAGGGTAAATATGAAGGGCAGGAGCAGAAACTATAGTGCTGAAACAAAAAGGAAATTATAATCTCAGACTCAGAAAGTGCAAAAATAGACCTAATTTAAAAAGAAAAGCAGGAAAACTACATTTTTTTTTTTGGCTAAAAGGTGCTATGGACAATGAAGTGGTTGTGGGATTCACAGAATGTACATGAAATAATATCCTTACTAAACACAGGGGCAGCTAGGTGGCACAGAATGCAGGTCTGGAGTCAGGAAGTCCAGGGTTCAAATCTGGCTTCAGACACTAGCTGCATGATACTGAGTCAATCACTTAATCCTATTTACCTCAGTTTTCTTTTTATCTGTAAACTTAGATGAAGAAGGAAATGACAAACTACCCTAATATCTCCGAGAAGAAAACCCCAAATGGATTGATGAAGAGGCATCCATGACTGAAATGACTGGACAACAAAAACACCAAATGGCGTAACTTCCAAAGTCTTAAAGAATAAGTTGAAAGAGTTATAGGAGGAAATAGCAAAACTGTACTAGTGAGGGACCCTCCACTTCCTCCTCTCAGAAGTAGATAACCATAAAGTAAACAATGAACACATTAAGGAGATAATAGAATTTTATAAAAGTTCAGATATAATAGACCTCTGGAGAAAATTGCATGGGAATAGAAGGGAATGAACATTTTCCCTCAGTAGTACTTGGCACCTTCATAGAAACTGACTATAGTAAGACATAAAAACCTTATAACCAAATGCAGAAAAACATAAATATTAAATCCATCCTTTTTAGACTATAATAAAATAAAAACTACCATCAATTCAAGGCCGTGGAAACAGATTAAAAGTTAATTGGAAACAATAACCTAAATTCTAACAAATGAGTGGATCAAAGAACAAATCATAGAAACAATCGATAAGTTCAGTAAAGAGAATGACAACATTGGGACAACATGTCACTATTTATAAGCTGAAGTCAAAGAACTGCTTAGGGGGAAATGTATACTTCTATATGCTGACATGAATAAAATAGAGAAAGAACAAATCAATGAAAATTAAGAAAAAAAACCTAGAAAAAGAACAAATTCAAAATTCCCATTTAAACAAGATTGAAAATCCTGATAATTAAAGGAGAGATAAATAAAACTGAAAGTAAGAAAACCATTAAATCAACCAAACTAAGAGTTTATTTTTTTACTGAAAATTTTATTTGGTCAATTTAGAACATTATTCCTTGGTTATAAGAATCACATTAGTTCCCTCCCTCCCCTCCCCCACTCCTTCCTGTAACCCTTGTGCAATTCCACTGGGTTTTACATGTGTCCTTGATCAGAACCTATTTCCATGTTGTTGGTGTTTGCATTAGGATATTCATTTAGAGTCTATATCCCCAGTCATATCCCCTCAACTCATGCATTCAAGCAGTTGTTTTTCTTTGGTATTTCTACTCCCACAGTTTTTCCTCTGAATGTGGATCATGTTCTTTCTCCTAGATCCCTGCAGATTGTTCAGGGACATTGCATTGACACTAATGGAGAAGTCCATCACCTTCGATTGTACCACAGTGTATCCGTCTCTGTGTACAATGTTCTCCTGGTTCTGCTCCTCTCACTCTGCATCACTTCCTGGAGGTTGTTCCAGTTCACATGGAATCCCTCCAGTTCATCATTCCTTTTAGCACAACAGTATTCCATCACCAACAGATACCACAATGTGTTCAGCCATTCCCCAATTGAAGGGCATCCCCTCATTTTCCAATTTTTTTGCCACCACAAAGAGCGCAGCTATGAATATTCTTGTACAAGTCTTTTTCCTTATTATCTCTTTGGGGTACTGTCAACATGGAAATATAGAGATCCTCAGTTTATTTAGTTTGAGTATAGAAACCCCAGGTTTTGACCTTGTCACAGGAGTGGTTTCCCCTTGAGGGAAGGTCCCTCTTCACCAGACAGTGAACTTCCAGGTAGTTTGGATGGGAACAGCTAATCCCATCCAATATTAAGCATCCCTTTTGTCCCAGTGGTTTCTCCCCCTAGGCTAATGTCCATTACCAAGGTGGCCCAGCCCTGGGTTTGGTCTTTCCCTTTTGTGTCCATTGTAGGGCTCCAGCCCCTCACTATTATTCCTGTCTGGAACTCTTCATTTTCCTTTCTCACCATTGTAAAGTCAATCAACTGTCCCTCTAATCCTAAAGCTCCCAGGTCATCTAGAGTGGTATATAGGTTCCCCAAGTTCTTTTGTTCCTCAGAGTCCATCCTGAGGCTGTGGCACTCCCAGGGGCTGGTGACCAGGGTGTCTTGACTCTGTGAAGTCTTGGAAAGCAGCTCTGTTGTCATATTAGTAGCGCTAACCCCTTTTCCCTTGATTAAAGAGTGATTTTTGATTATTTAATAGTTCTGGAATTTTTTCTAGTTGACAGTACAAACCCAGCAGTGCTATGGTTGGATCAAAAGGCAATCTTTTATCGCCCTTTGGGCATAGTTCCAAATTGCCCTCCAGAATGGTTGGATCCATTCACAACTCCACCAGCAATGCATTAATGTCCCTACTTTGCCACATCCCCTCCAACATTTATTACTTTCCTTGGCTATCATGTTAGCCAGTCTGCTAGGTGTGAGGTGATACCTCAGAGTTGTTTTGATTTGCATCTCTCTGATTATAAGAGATTTAGAACATATTTTCATGTGCTTTTTAATAGTTTTGATTTCTTTAACTGAAAATGGCCTATTCATGTCCCTTGCCCATTTATCAGTTGGAGAATGGCTTGATTTTTTGTACAATTGGTTTAGCTCTTTATAAATTTGAGTAATTAGACTTTTGTCAGAGGTTTTTGTAATGAAGATTGTTTCCCAATTTGTTGTTTCCCTTCTAATTTTGGATGCATTTGTTTGTACAAACACTTTTTAATTTGATGTAATCAAAATTATTGATTTTACATTTTGTGATTTTTTTTTTCTAACTCTTGCTTGGTTTTAAAGTCTTTCTTTTCCCAAAGATCTGACAAGTATACTATTCTGTGTTCACCAAATTTGCTTATAGTTTCCTTCTTTATATTTAGGTCATTCACCCATTCTGAGTTTATCTTGGTGTAGGGTGTGAGATGTTGATCCAAACCTAATCTCTCCCATACTATCTTCCAATTTTCCCAGCAGTTTTTATCAAATAGTGGGTTTTGGTCCCCAGACTGTCTTGCTGAGGTCATTCACCCCAAGTCTATTTCACTGATCCTCCTTTCTATCTCTTAGCCAGTACCATATTGTTTTTATGACCACTTCTTTATAGTATAGTTTGAGATCTGGGATTGCAAGTCCTCCTTCCTTTGCATTTTTTTTTTCATGATTTCCCTGGATATCCTTGATCTTTTGTTCTTCCAAATGAACTTTGTTATGCTTTTTTCTAATTCAGTAAAAAAGTTTTTTGGAAGTTCAATGGGTATGACACTAAATAAGTAAATTAATTTGGGTAGGATTGTCATTTTTATTATGTTAGCTCGTCCTACCCATGAGCAATCAATGTTTTTCCAATTGTTTAGATCTAATTTGAATTGTGTAGAGAGTGTTTTGTAGTTGTGTTCATATAGTTCCTGTGTCCTTTTCCAACTCTTGCTGTTGTATTTTCTAGATGGTAAATAAAAATTCTGATGACTTAGTTGAGTTTATTTTGTATCCTGTAACTTTGCTGAAGTTATTAATCTTTTAGTTGATTCTCTAGGGTTTCTAGTTATACCATCATATTGTCTGCAAAGAATGATAACTATTTCTTCATTGCCTTTTGTAATTCCTTCAATTTCTGTTTCTTCTCTTATTGTTACAGCAAGCATTTCTAGTACACTATTAAATAATAGTGATTGATAATGGGCATCCTTGCTTTACCCCTGATTTTATTGGGAAGGGTTTTGTATATCTATTAGGAGGTACTTAACCAAGTTATATGCCAATAAATCTAATAATTCTAGTTAAATGTATGAATATATTTTTTAAGTCCTTGCCTTCCATCTTGGAATCAACACACAGGTTTTGGTTCCAAGGCAGAAGAGCAGTCAGGCAATGCGGGTTAAGTGATTTCCTCAGGATCACACAGCTATGAAATGTCTGAGGCCATATTTAAGCCCAGGACCTCCCATGTCTAGACCTGACTTTCAAATCACAGAGTCACCTAGTTGTCCCCTAAGTATATGAATGTTTACAAAATATAAGGTGCCTAGATTAACAGAAGAGTACATAGAATACTTTAATAATCCTTTCTTAGAAAAAGAAATTTAACAAGCCATAAATGAGCTCCCTAAGGCAAAATCCCTATGACCAGATGGATTCACAATTGAATTCTACCAAACTTTTAAAGAACAATTAATTCCAATACTTATATAAACTGTTTGGAAACTAGGCAAAGAAAAGTCCTACTAAATTCCTTTTGTGACACAAATATGGTGCCGATCCCTGAATAAGAACAAAAACAGAGAAAGAAAATTATAGACCAATTTCCCTAATGAACTTTGATGCTAAATTTTAAAATAAGATACTAGCAAAGAGATTACAGCAATCTTTCAGAAAGATCATATGTTATGATGAGATCGGATTTGTACCAGGAATGCAGAACTGGTTCCATACTAGGTAAGCTGTCAGCTTCATTGACAATTTCAATAACAAAAACAATAAAAATTAGATGATTATCTCACTAGATGCAGAAAAAGATTTTGACAAAATAGAATACTCATTACTATTAAAGCTAGAAAGCATAGGAGTAAATGGAGCTTTCCTTAAAATGATAACTAGTATCTATCTGAAACCATCAGCAGGCATTATCTATAATGAGGATAAGCTAAGAGCCATTCCAATAAGATCAGAAACAAAACAAGGATGCCCATTATCACCACTATTATTCAATATTGTACTATGAATGCTAGCAATAGCAATACAAAAAGAAAAATAAAGGAATTAGAATAGGCAACAAAGAAAATAATAATTCTTTTGCAGATGACACGATAGCATACTTAGAGAATTCACTAAAAACTAGTCAAAACAATTAACATTAGCAAAATTACAGGATATAAAACAAGCCCACATAAATCACCAGCATTTCTTTTTAAAATTTTATTTATTTATTACATTAAAGTTCCCAGGTATTTCCTTCCCTCCTTTACCTCCTCAAACTAGACAATGCATTATTTGACAAATATATATATATACATGTATATGTATGTATAAATATATATATAATACACACATATGTGTATACCAAACTATTTCTTGCTTTTTCTATTTATTAGTTTCTTAAATTACCAATAAAAGTCCAGCAGGAAGATAGAGAAATTCCATTTGAAATAACTGCAGACCATATAAAATACTTGAGAGTATACCTGCCAAGATAAATCCAGGAACTAAGTATGAACACAATTACAAAGCACTTTTCACACAAATAAAGTCAGATCTAAACATTTGCAGAAATATTAATTCTTCATGGATAGACTGAGCCACCATAATAAGGATGAGAATTCTACCCAAATTAATTTACTTAGTCATTGCCATGCCAACCAAAATACTGAAAAATGTTTTATAGATCTAGAAAAAAATAATAACAAAATTCATCTGGAAGGACAAAAGAATATTAAGGGAATCAATGAAAAAATTATGAAGGAAGTTGGCATAGCCATACCAGATCTCAAAATGTATTACAAAATGGTTATAATCAAAATAATGCAGTATTGGCTAGGAAATAGAGTGGTGCATCAGTGGAATAAATTGGTTGGAAATGACATAAACCCAAAGATCTAATTTCTGGGATAAGAACTCATTATTTGACAAAATTTTTTTGGGAAAACTGGAAAGCAATTTGTCAGAAATTAGGTATAGACCAATATCCCACATTGTATACTGAAACAGGCCAAAATGGGTACGTGATTTAGACATAAAGGGTGATATCATTGGCAAATTAGGGGAGCATCAAAAATTTTACCTGTCAGATCTATGGATAAGGGAAGAATTTATGACCAAAGAAGAAATACAGAGTATTACAGGATACAAAATGGATAATTTTGGTTACATTTAACTAAAAAGTTTTTGCAGGAAGAAATTCAATGCAGTCAAGATAAGATGGAAAACAGGAACGTGGGGGGAAAATTACATCAGGTTTCTCTAGGAAAGATCTCATTTTTTTTTTTTAACATACAGAGATCAGAGTCAAATTTACAAGACTATGAGACATTCCCTAATTGATAAATGGTCAAAGGAGAGATATGAACAAGCAGTTTTCAGATGAAGAAATCAAAGCTATCTTTCTATATAAAAATGCTCTAAATTATTATTGATTAGAGAAATGCAAATTAAAACATCTCTGAGACATCACCTCACACGTAGCAGATTAGCTAATATGACAGAGAAGGAAAATGAGAAATCTTAGAGGTGATATGGAAAAATTGGGACACTAATGCCTTGTGGTGGAGTTGTGAACTGACCTAACCATTCTGGAGAGTAATTCAGAACTATGACCAAAGGGTTATAATCCTGTGTGTTACAAAACCCTTTGACTAGGCAATCCCCAAGATAGCAAGGAAAAAGGACAAGGACGTATATTTACAAAAATATTTATAGCAGCTCTTTCTGTTCTGGCAAAGAATTAGAAACTGAAAGAATGCCTATCAGTTGGTGAATGGCTGAACAAGTTGTGGTGTCTGATTGTGTTGGAGTACCATTGTGCTATAAGAAATGATGAGGAGGAGGATTTCAGAAAAACCTGGAAAGCCTTATAGAAACCAATGCAAAACAAAGTCAGTAGAACCAGCAGAACATTGTATACAGTAATGGCAATGGTATACGATGATCTATTCTTAATAAATTATTTATTTTCAGCAATACAATGATCCCTATTGAAAATCCTGAAGAATTTATTTTAAATTAAATTTTATTAATTAAGAAAACATTTCCATGGTTACATGATTTGTGTTCTTTCTCTTTCCTCCTCCCCCTCCCATAGCCAAAGAGCAATTCCACTGGATTTTACATGTGTCATTGATCAAGACCTATTTCCATAATATTGATATTTGCACTAGATTGATCATTTACAATCTACATGCCCAATCATATCCCCATCAAACCATGTGACTAAGCAGTTGTTTTTCTTCTGTGTTTCTACTTCCATAGTTCTTTCTCTAGATGTGGATAGTGTTCTTTCTCTGAAGAACTTATGATGAAAAATGGTATCTACTTCCAAAGAAACAACTGATGGTGTCTTAATTCAGATCAAAGCTCACTTTTATTTACTTCCTTTTTCTTTCTTCTTTTTTTCTGGTCTGTGTTTTCTTTTATAACATGACTTATAATAAAATATATTTTGCTTGATTTCACACTTATAACTAATATAAAATTGGCTTTTGAAGAAGAGAGGAGGGGAAGGTGGGAAGGAGTGAATTTGTAACTCAAAAAATAATGTTAAAAATCTTTTTAGATGTTATTGAGAAGTATATAAAGAAATAAAAAAATATATTGGACAAGAAGGAAAAATCTCGCTAACTTGTTGGGCTTTACACAAAATACCCCCCCCCCCCATCCTTTTATACCTTTTCACCATGTGATCATCCAAGCCTGGAATAGCCTCCTTTCTCATTTCTGCTTCTGAGAATCTTCAGTTACCTTCAGGGCTTCACTCATGGGCCACTTCTTTTGGAAACCTTTTCTAACTCACCCCTGACTTCTTGACATTATTAGTTATAAGTAGTTTTATTGTAAGGATGAGATCAAGACTCTCAAGGGCATCTTTAGTCTTTGAGTCCTCAGGACTTAGAAAAGGGTCTGATATATGGTGGGCAATAAATAAATCATCATTGCCTTATTTGCCTTGATTCTGCCTCTGTCATTTCTGCAACTTGGGTTTCAGCTTTGCTTGAAAACAATGATGATGTAAAATGCAACTTATGTGTCTCACACGAGGCTTGAGGGAATTAGCCATCGATTGTGTCATGACTTTCATATTTATACATGGAAGTCACTTCGATGGTATCCTGATCAAATTTGCAAATGACACCATCTAAGAAGGATAGCTAAGGTATTGGAGGACGGAGTCTAGACTCACAGAGATCTTGACAGGATTGAACTATCATCAGACTCCAAGTAGAAAACATTGATTAAGGATAAAAGTAAAGTATTATACTTGGATTAAAAGAAGGAATTTCATAAGTATAACCTAGGAGACACATGACCTAACCAAGAAGAGGTGCCCAGCAGGGACAATGCCAAGCCCAGCAAGCAGCATCTGACATTCATAGCCAGAGAACATTAGAAATTTCCTAGATTTGGTGGTTCGAGTTGCTTTGACTTGGCTTGGGACTTGGATCTCTCTCTCTCTCTCTCTCTCACTCTCTCTCTCCATCTATCCATCTATCCATCTACCCTTCCTTTCATCTATCTATCTATCTATCTATCTATCTATCTATCTGTCTGTCTGTCTGTCTTCTGTCTGTCTATCTCTGTCTGTCTGTCTGTCTGTCTCTATATATCTATCCACCCATCCATCTGTCTATCCATCCATCCATCTATCTTTATATATCTATCTATCTACCTATCCTTCATGCGTGGTCCTTTCCCATTCAGGTTCCCTGCCCTCTTAAGGTTTCTTGCTCATGCACATTCTCCATATATCCATCTTTTGTTGCTAGTGGCATAGCTCAGTGGTGAATGCACTTCATGTGCATCTTTAAAGGATGTCAGTACTTATTGATCATGCTACTCCCATAAATATGTTTGGTTTTGACCTGTGTCTTCTGGCTAGTTGGTAATATTAAGCTCATTGGTGGGGGCTCATGAGTTCTGGTTCTGGGAAGGTACAGACCCACAGATCACCTTGGATTTGGAGTGTCTATTTAGGTCCCATGTGTGAGACTTTCTCCCAAGTCCTTTCTCTTTCTCCTTCTCTTCTGCTTCTCCTTTCACTGTCTCCCTTTCTCTTCCTTTAGATTCAGTTCAAAGTCCTCCCCTCCTTTCTCTTCCCCCAATTCACTGCCTGGTCTGCTTTACCCGTTCTAGCCTGTGGAATCATCTCTAGAATTCCTTCTGCATATCTGTCCCCTGGCATCTTGAACTCTTTCCTTCAGTTGTTGGAGGCAGCATTCAGCTGAACCTTGTACTTTGCTATTGTAGACTCAGAGATTCAGTATCTTTGTGATCCCAAGATGAATGATCAGAGGAGGATTTTAATGGAGTAATACTAGTGATAGTCATGGTGACAGTGATGAGTCCGTTGGGCCGAGTGTAGCCAGGAAATCTGTCTGGGGGACAGCATATTCAAAAAAGGAAGAGAGAAGAGGCCAGAGGCCTGGGAGAAGGCCAACCGACACAGACAACGTCCCTTTAGGGATAACGTCAAGTTCGCTTGGCAATCCCATTTATTCTGTTCCTTCTGAAAAGTTCATGGAAATCAGCTGAAATAATTTTTCTTTCTACTACGTGTGTCAAAAATCTATTTTTTGGCAATTTATAACCCTTGAGAAGCATGGAATGAATTTTATTATCTGTAAATATGTATTTGTTCAAGTGTCTTTGGCCAAGAAACTAAATGCAGAAAATAACCCTGACCAGAGTAGAATTCCAGGAGGGCCATGAGACTTAGAGAGCCAGAGAATGTCATATCTGATGGGATGCTGGAGACAAAAGAATCGGATCTCAGAGGGTGAGGAGACCTTAGTTGGTTTCACTTTGCATTTGACAGGTGAGAAAACTGAGGCTGAAAGGGGTGAAGTATAATGAGCTCCAGGCATTGAGCACAGTAATTATTTAGTAAATATTTGTGATGATTTGAACTTACATTCTGCTGGTGTGTCAATGTTGGTCTGGGAGGCAGAATATCTGGAGGGGAGTCCCTGATCCAGCAATAGTAGCCATGTGACCTTGACCAAGTCCTTTCACTTTTGCTAGTCTCATTTTTTTATCTGAAAAATGAGAATGATGATACCTCGAAGAGTGGTTGGGAGCTTTGTAAACTGAGAATGTTATAGAAATGAGTGCTGATCAGAGCACAGAAATATCTTAAAAAACCCCCAAATCAATTCCGTACTCTTTCCTATGAAAATGCCAAGCATGTTCCTGGTGGGTAGAGAAAGCATGTGAAGCCACTTTAATGGGGCGCTTTTGTGAGCACAAAATGACTAGCACTCCTCAGTTTCCTGCGCTTTCTCGACCCTCCGTTTGCTCACAGATTTATTATGCACTTTGCTTCTCATTTTCTCACCAAGACAATTAGGCGTGAGAGACTCCAGAGTGCTGTGTTCCCATTCCTCCGTTCCTTGACTTTGAAAATCGGGAGGTGTTATAAATACACACAATAAAACCCAGTTTCTGGATGGAGTGAAACTACGAGGAACTCTTTTTAATTGTGCCTGTTAATCATGTACGCATCTTCATTAGGCATTTTAGGATATTGAAAGAATGCATCAAAGTGTCTTCTTCAACGTGCTGCCTGAGACATCTGTCTTTGTGGAAGGCTGTGGGAAAAGGGGGTGGTGGGAAAAGATGTCGGGGCTACTTTGGATAGCCTTAGAGGGCTCCCCTTAGGGGAGGTAGCATGGAGGAATGCGCAGGGCTGAATTTTAGCAGAGAACTGCTAGACACTCCCATTTCTGACACTGTTAGTTATATTTTTTGCACTTTCTTTATCTGGTCGAACATTTCCTGATTCCATTGGAAACACCAGGTGGGAGCGTTGTGGGTCGGGCGGCTCAGTGGGTTGTGTGTCTCCGCCCTGGAGCACTGAGGTGGAGGGATCTACCAGGGCCACAAAGATAGTATTTCCCAAGGTCAGACTTGCCCCCTTTCCCCCAGTTTTGAGGGAAGCTCTATCCTTTAGGCTACACTGCCTTGTTTGCATCTTATACTAGGGGCAATATGGAACCACTGGAGCTGCAGCTACCAATGACATGTCAAGACCAATAGAGTGGATGGTGGGAGAGATGCTGGAGGGAAGGTTTTGTTGGGGAAGAGATACTGGGGCACCTGTGGGCCATAGCAGAGCAGAGCAGTCCTGTCCTGGGGAGGGGGCACTGGGGCACCAGTCGTGGAATGCCCCAGAGAAGCCAGATATCTGGTAGCTTTGTGTCTGAATGATTGCGGCTAAGCCTGGGCCTCTTCATGCTCCAGGCAGCTAGAGGTGTTCAGGCCTTGCTTGCAAAGTTATGCTCCTGGATCTGCGGAAAGGACACGTTTGCAAACCTTAAAATACACTAGAAATGGCAACTACTGGTGCCGCTTTTCCATTTAAGCACATACTCAGAATTGTGCTTCCCCAAGGCAGGGACCAGCAGCCTTCTTAGAACTGAATCCAGCATCCTGGGCCAGGCATAGGGTCCTGGATTTGTCCATTGGGAGTGACCGTAGAGGCCATCCAACCCATCCTCTCAGTTTATAGATGAGGAAACTGAGGTCCAGGAAAGGAATGAGACTTGCTCAAAATCACATCATCCAAATACCCTTTTGGACCTAATCCCTCCCTGTCCTATAGAGCTATCTAATGCAACAGAGCTTATTTTAAGATTAAGAAGCAAATAAAAATCGGCAGCATAAAAACTGATAGTATACAGGATGATTTACCCCTTGCAGGGGTCTTCTTACATCTCTTCTTTAAGGTTGTGTCCTTCATAGTGGTGCAACATTTACTTTTCATCTTTGTGTGTGGAATTAATCTTGCTTTTTTGGTGTATTATTTCTTTCTCTTTCTTTTCCTCCCTCCCTTCCTTCCTTCCTTCCTTCCTTCCTTCCTTCCTTCCTTCCTTCCTTCCTTCCTTCCTTCCTTCCTTCCTTCCTTCCTTCCTTCCTTCCTTCCTTCCTTCCTTCCTTCCCTGTTACTTTTCTTTGCATTGGTTCCTGTAAGTTTTGCCACATTTCTATGTTCATCACATTACTGGCTTATCACAGCTTGATAATCAATAAATATAACTGAAAATGTATTTAATCATGTCATATGGGTGATCATTGACTCTGTTTCTTGCTCTTTGCTACCACAAAAGTGGTAGTTTTTGTGTTAAAGATATAACATGGATATTTCTAGAAACACTTTGGAGTATACGGCTCCTTGATTTTGTTTTTTTTTTTTCAGCTATAACTTCACTGGGGTATATGTTTAGTAGCATATAATCTTGCATATATATAATATATAATCTTATATGTAATATATGGAATATAATCTTAGCCACCATATTTATGTAAATTTGGGTTGCTTTTCCAAATAGTGGTAATAATTCTCAGCTCTACCAACAAAGCTTTAGTGGACCCGCTTTCCCCAGCCCCTCCAACCACGCTTTATCATCTGAAAACTCAGGATCACTCAGGGAATGTCATAGAACCATTGGGTGTTTAGAGCTAGAAGGGCCGCAAATGTAGTAGAAAGAAAAGAGAGGGGGAAAGGGGGAAAGAACAATAGAAGGAGAGAGAATCTAAAGATAGGTCTAGGATCACCAGCTGTTGTCCTCATCAGAAAGATCTGGACTTGGAATATGATCTTGTGTGTCCTTGGCCATGTATTGGACTCAATTCCTTCAGCTATAAAGAGAAGAGTCATTTCCAGTTTTCACTCTGCAATCCTATGACCTTGGTTCTAGTTCCTGTGACCCCACTAACTCTGAACAAGCCTCTCTGCCTCCCCTGGAGGCTCACTTCCTCATCTGTATATTGGAGTTAATAAAGTTGACCCCAGGCGAATGTGAAGATAAGGAGAATCCTTTACAAGAATGTAAAGCATAATGGAAAAGATTTGGCTACAAAAGCTATTCTTGTTGGTGGCTTGTTCTAGCCCTGACACTTTAGCATTCCGTTCCAAGCATTCATAATGAAGGATAAGGAAAACTTTTTAGTGAAGCAGGTTTAAGTAGCAGTTTAAGGTCTAACTGGGAGAAAAATGATGGGAATTTATTTTCTTTAGAAATGTGGGCTATTTAATTAGAGGCCAATAAATAACATCACCTGAGTCTTGTTTACAATTTCAGATGGCTTTATTGCCCCCTTCTGATTGCCATTGTAAGTAGACTTGGCTCACTTTTCCTACTACCTTTATTTTTTCATTGTTAATTAGCTAACTCCATCTGATGATGAATGCGTACCATTCTTCAAAAAGTTCTCAGTAGAAAACCAGTCACCAGAGAAACTAGGTTTTATGGGAGAATCCTGGGATGCACAGTATCAGAACTGGATAATAATCTCACTTCCTTGTTATTACTCTGAATGGCTTTCAAACACCAGTTTGATAGACACACTTCTGTGTAAGATGACACACCAGGGCAGAGTTTCTCTAGGATTACCCTAAAACTGTTGGGAGTGCTGGGAAGAGTCTCTCTGGCTGCGGGAGTATAATTTGAAGTTTATGGCAAGAAGTCAGTAGGATGTTCTAAGAGTTCTCTTTTGCGGTGGCAATTTCCCAATTATAATGGCCTTATAAAATCTTTAGCAAGAAACTGAAACATTGAGGCAAAGTAGTATTTTCCCCACTTTTTATCAACTAAAGGCGAGGCTTTAGAAAAGGAAGGGAGATTTGGAAGTTAAGAAATGGGATTTGCATGTCTGGATTATGACTTTACATCCAGGAAGGAGACACCTCTGAAATCCCTTCCAACCTGATGTTCTCTTAGTGTTGGTTAGAATGAATAACTTCATGGGTGCTGACTGAAGCTCCCTAGAATGGATAGTACTGCCTCTACTGCATGTGCATAGAGAACAAAGAAGCAGATTTTAGGGCAATAACTCGGCACTTCTCATTGACAAAAGTCTTTGTCCATAGCCTCCATTTTGGTCCCCTTTGGATGCTTCAGCTTGCCTCCCAATGTCTCTGAATCTTGAAGAGCTCTGCCCAAGCCCAGGGTTGGGGAGGTCCTACCATACTATAGGTACCACCAAGATAGGCTGGATGCCTGTAGGCATCGGTGAAGATTGGATTTGGCTCTCCCCGGATTGTAACAATGAAGGCATTTAGCTCTTCCTTGATTGTGAAGATTGAATTGTAATCTCCCCTCGATTTGTTGATTTAATCCCCAAAATGTAAGCCCAGTACTTGGAGTTGAGTAGGAAGATCTGCCCATGTTAGATCTGATCACCAAGGTTGTAAATCTCCCACTTAATCATGAGGTGGGAGGTCTGTGACCCATAGTGGGTAACGAATTAGAATCAACTAACTGCCTTCTGGGCAGTCCTAGAGCAGAGTGTCTGCTGTGATTGGTAGATGTGGAATTAGGGGAAGTGATACACAAAAAAAGCTCTTTAAAAGAAAGAGACTAGGGCCCGAGGGAGGCTGGTCTTCTGGGAGTTGGTGGTAGTTGGTTCCTGTGAGAGTTTGAAAGACACACTTGGCTGTGGAACCCTGGCGGAGCTCATGCAGGAGACCTCAGACTGTCACTGTGGTGAGTATCAAGACTGACGTCCTTCCTTGCCCTTTCTGGAGACTTGAGCCTCCAGGAAAGGCCCATCATCTTGAGACTCCTGTCCCCTGGCTGGGACCTTAGAATTGCTACCTGGGTCAGAGGAAGCTGGAGCTCACTTGCTTGCTCTTCCTCTTTGTCTGTCTGTCTCTGTCTCTCCCCACCCCTTTTCTCTCTTCCTTAATATCTTCCCTTTATTGTAAAATTTCCATAAATTCCATTTGCCTTTAGTAATTCATTTTGGGGATTTAGAAATTAAATCAATTAAGTATTAAGTCCAACCATAAATTTAACACATCCAAGGACCACCCCAGGTCAGGTGAGAAGTACTCATCTATAGTTAGTTACAAGGAGGAACTATTATAATGATGCTGATATTGAAATTGGTCTACTGGTGTCCCCTCTTAATCCCCAATCCCAATTACTTTGTATTAGTTTTTTCATATATTTTGTACCAGCTTATCTGTGAACTCGTTACTTCCCTCCAATAGAATGCCAGTTCCTTGAGGGAAGAGGCTGTTTCATTTTTGTCTGTTTTCCAGTGTCTAAGACCACAGTCCTGGCACACCAGAGATGCTTAAATATGCTTGTTGAATTATTGGCTGGATGATAGCAGACATCACTAGATGTTTAATCAAAGTGGAATGTGTCCAAATGGAAAAGATCTTAATGTCACAGAATCAGGGTTACAAAGGACCTCAGCTATCTGACATTCCTCTATTTTAGGCTGTGGTTTTGGAGACCCCCTTAAGAGGCTTTCACTTTTCCATCTTGCCTTTCTTTCTTCCCTTACCTTCCATCTTGTAGTCAATACTGTGTATTGGCTCCAAGGCAGAAGAGTGGTCAGGGCTAGGCAATGGGGGTCAAATGACTTGCCCAGGGTCACACAGCTGGGAAGGGTCTGAGTCCAGATTGGAACCCAGGACCTCCTCTCCAGGCCTGGCTCTCTATCCACTGAGCAACCCAGCTGCCCTTTTGCCTTTCTTTTTTTTAGTGGCTTTGCCTTTGATTGGCAGCAATGACAGAAACACTACCTGGATCCCCAAAGACATGAATCGTCTTGCCAAAGATTTCATAAGAATTAGCACTCCTTCTTAGTTTCCTTCAGGCAGTATCATTTGTGCTCCTGTAAATCCCCAGAAGTGGGTAATAGTTATCAGGTTTGACAAGTGTTGGGATGTTCACTGTCAGTTGGATGTGTGCCCCAGGAACACAACAGCCCCCTCTCTTATCAGACTGACAAATAGCTGCTTTATTACCCCATGTGGTGGGGTTTCACCAACCTCCACTCCTTATTCCTCACTGTTGGCCCCTAGAAGTCCATCTCATCATTCCTTGGAGAAGAAGCATTTGTTGGCTTTTTGGTGATTCCAGCTCCCCTTTCAAGAGCCTTATATCTGCTTCTCAGCTCTAATAAAGACTACCAGTGGCCCTTCTGCCTTTCTTCCTCTATGTCCCATTCTTCCACCCTCCAGCCACGTGATGCCATTAGTACATGACTCCCCTCTCTCAGATCCACATTCTCTCCCCCCTCCCCCCCCAGTCTTGCTTCCATTTTTGAAAGGGCAGCTTTGTTTTCTTTGACAACCTTGAGTAAAGAGACATTCCTAGAACATGTTTACCTTTTCATGGCCAACCTCTCCTTTGAACACAGATAACCATTTTTATTGATTAGGGTAGAAAGACAAACATTGAGAGCAAATTTCCTCTGCTTACTAAATGTTATGCAAGTAGGATCCTCAGTCAGTGTCAGCCTTAGCACAATTTCTGGTCCTATGTTATTGGACAGGATTAGATTGCCATTCTTGTTAGTAGCTCTTATGGCCAATTTCCTGGGAAGATCCTGAATTCTGAAGTAATTAAGGATTTCCTCCATCTCCTTATTGTCACTTGACAAGCATATTCACCTCCTTTTCCAACTTCCTTCTTTTTGGATCCCCCTAGTTTCAAATTCTTTTCCTTCTCCCCATTCTTCTGGTACCATTTTTGAATCTCTTTCTGTATGGTCACTTGGCCCATATTCCTCCATCTTGTCCACAAAGATAGTGTAACAGATGTGGCCAAGTGCTTTTTGGAATTTACATGAAGTTTCTTGACCAATGAATCAATTAATCGAGCATTTATTCAGTTCAATTTTAGGGGATGAGGATAAAAAGCAAAAGCAAAACTAGTACTTGCCCTCAAGGGGTTTACCTTTTAATGGGAGAGACAATCTACATATTTGATATTTGAAAGAATAGGAAAGCATGGCATAAGTCAGAATGAATTGACACTGAAGAAGCTTTTTTAAAATTAGGGCAAAGCTCAATGGAAGATAATAACTCTGGAGCCTATGGGTGGTGGAATGAGAATAGACAATGCAAAAAATGGAAACTTACTCAAGTGTTTTCTGCCCTCCAAAAGCATGATTTTGGATAAAAAAGATTAATAGGGAATTGATACTTAGGAGACTAAGAGAACATCTGCCTGCCACTGATTAATTCAAATCACGAGGCATGGATTTACTGCTGAGCTTTGAAGCTTTGAGCTTTGAAAGACTGGAGAATAAGATTGGTACCACCCAACTGGAGGCAAACCAGGTGTCCTGGTTTTCAGAAAAAGAGAAGGGCACGAAGTCTACACATATAAACAGTTGAATGTGTCTTAGATTCTTGGCAAAAATTTAGAGAATATTATTATAAGGATAGTTAATGAAGATTTAGAAAGGGAAACAGATCCAGGATAGTCTTGTCAAGATCCAGTCACTCCTAAATTAACCCTTTTGTCAGAGTTGCTAGATGAGAAAATTTCTAGAGATAGGGTTTGCCTGGATTTTATTTTAAAGTACAAATACTTCTTAATTCTTTTGTTTTTAGTTCAAATTGTCCTTCCTCTCTTCCTCCAGTCATTGAGAGGGCAAAAAAGTACAAAAACCATTACAAATATATAGTCATACAAACATATTTCCCCATTAGCAAGACAAGAAGAAAATGTTTTAATCTGTACTTTGAGTCTATCAGTTTTCAATCTGAATAATGAATAACATTTCATTATGACTCTTTTAGAATCATGTTTAGTCATGTTGATCACTTACTAACTCTTATCTTCATGATATTGCTGTTATTGGGTAGATTGTTCTCCTGATTCTTCTCACATCACTTTGTATCAGTTCATATAGATCTTCCTAGGTTTTTCTGAAACCTTTCCCTTAATTGTTTTATAGCTCAACAGTATTGGACAATTTCTTTAGCCATTCTCCAATTGATGAGCATCCCCTCAATTTCTAATTCTTTGCTACCACAAAAGTTACTATTAATATTTTTGTATGTAGACCAGTCCTTTTCTTTTGATATCTTTGTGGTGTAGACTTAGTAGTGGTATTGCTGGATCAAAGGATATTCACCATTTAATAGCTTTTGGAAACTAGTTGAAGCTCTACCAGAAGTATATTAGTGTACCCGTTTTTCCTTCTAGCATTTGGCCTTTTTCATTTTTGTCATCTTTGCCAATATTTTGTGCATGAGGTAGTCTTCAGCATTGCTCTAATTATTAGAGATTTTAAAATATGGATGTTGATAGCTACACTATTTTTATCCTTTGATTGTCAATTGGGGAATGGCTTTCCTTATAGATTTGACCAAATTCCCTGCAAAAGGCTTTACAAATTGGGTCTTATTTATTATTATTTACAAATTGGGTCTTATTATTACAAATTGGGTTTTATTTGTACAATGATCCCTGGAGATAGGTGTTATTATTATCCACACCTCATAAAGAAACTGGGAGACAAAAATTAAGCGACTTGTCTGGGGTTATCTAGTTAGTTAGTGCCTGAAGTTGGATCTGGGTTCATAGTTTCCTTACTCCAGACCCAATATGCCACCCCTTTGCCACTTAGTTAACTTAATTGGCTGCAGACATAGTTGTGGCAATAGTTCATTGATGTCATTGATGCTTAATTTTTAAAGAGGATAAATGGCACCATGCGGTGAAATTTTGATTTGTTATTGAGTTGGATTTAAATGAGGGAGTTCTTCAGCCTCACTCTCCAAGAGATATTCAAATCCAGTGGCAAAACAAAAAAGTTAGAATGAGTGGCCTGGGATGCAGTGGATGCCTGACATCTTCCATGTCTGATTAAGCTTTAAGGAGCATGCTTCAGCCACCTAAATGGACATTGGAACTAATTGTTATCTTCCCATTTCATGGGGGGAAGTCTTCACATGTTTGAGGAGAACATTAATGGGTCTGAGGCCTATTGGTTACCCTCAACCTGGTTTAGCCCGTCTGCCAGTTACAGTTACAGGGATGTGGCCTCTGAGCATGCTGCAGTATCTTGGAGCCACAGATGAGAGCTGGGTGGACAGGTAGACACCAAAGGTGGATGAGCAGCCCTGTTAAGGGATCAAGTCCTTTCACTAGAGGTTCTAATTCCCTCTGCATTATCCCATACACCTCTGGCAACTGAGAAAGCTCATGAGCTTTGACTGTGCAGAATATGCAGAATGTTCAGAATTCAAGAGATGATGTCCCTGTTATACTGTGGCCCAACCAGACTTGGATTATTGTTTCCAGTTTTGGGCATCATGTTTTGTGAAGGAAAATGATCAACTTGGAAGTATTCAACAGTCAATTGAGCTGGGGAAGATTCTGGAGTTCATGACATGGGGGGCAGCTAAAGGAAGTAGACATGATTATTATCTTGAAGATATGAGGACTTTTGTGGGGTGTGTGTGGGGCAAAAGAAACACTCTTCAACCACTGTCATCTCTTGCTTGGACTGAGAAGACACAACTGAGAACAAAGTAGATGTTACAAAGAAAGATTTTAGGTGGATGAAAGTAAGGATGACTTAAGAGTGAGTCCCCAGCCTCAGGGCTTCCAAGGGGTTTCTCTTTCTATGGACATCTTTAAGGAGAAGCTAGAATGAGGAATTGTTGGAAGCTCTTAAGAGATATTAGAGAGCACAATCTTACTGTGAGTCAACATTGTGATGTGTTGACCAACAAGTCTTGAGAAAATTTGGGTTGTGCTGAGAGACCGCTTCTAGGAAGGATACATGGACATCCCTTTGTACTAGGTGCTGGTCAGCCCACATCTGGACACTCATGTTGGGGGCCTACCATTTTGGAAAGTCATTGCTAACCAGAAGCATTATCTAGACTTGTGTGATTAGCTGAGGGATGACTGTGTGACCATGATGAGGGGCTCACAGGCTATGCTTTTTGAGAATTGGTTTTGGCACCTTCTCTCTAGGTGCCCCAGGATACAGCCTTGGGAGTTGTTTTCATGGATATAATGATTTCATGGAGACAATTGGAAAGAATTGAAATATTTGAGATAAGATTGATAAATAGGAAAAAGGGCATGATACTCAACCAATGGCACTTGTCCCTCTCCAAGAATCTAATTATCCATTATCTGCCAACTGAGGAGGGCCACAAAATAATGGAGTGTAGAAATGTATTAAAGCTATTCAGAAATAATATGCAATTCAATAACTATAGAAATAATAAGTATAGGAATAACTAATAATGATAATAGACACCACAACTTTAGGAATGATAATAGGAATAGAAATTGGGGAAAATGATAACTCAAACCAAATGACCCCACAACAGTATATCTTAAGTGGAGCTTGTTCAAGAAATAGTAAGGGTACTACTGCCCCTCCATGTGGGGCAGAAGGTGGTGTCCTTTAGATTCTATTGTTTTTTTGTAGATATTAACCCTTTTCAGTTTTGTCTCTCCTCAAATAGTAGCAAAGAAGGAAGAAGGAAAATAGAAGAAATGGATTTTTGAATACAGTACCCCTGTGATTATATTATACACATTTTTAATATTTTTGTTTTTCTTTCCTATTGATCTGTACTGTTGTTGCACTTTACTTGTGCCATACAGTATTTGAATTTTTTCTCTCATTTTTTGCATTTGAAGCACATGTCACCAGTATTGAGACTGACTGTATCCTACCACATGCATTGGAGACCATAATCCATAGACAAGTGGATGCTGTTTTGGGGAACACATTGGATTTTTGGATTTTATTATTGCTTTTCTTTTATTTTGATTGGAATATTTGATTTTTTTCTTTTTCTCATTTCTTGTACTTAGGTACATACAGTCAATATTATTTTTTATTCTGCAGGAATATAATTTAAAATATATATGCTTGCAATACTATTAATGCAAACCCAAATAGCTTTAGACTATAGGAACCTGCCATTTATTGATAAATGTTATGGGACTGTGATTAATGTTTGTGTCTGATTCTAGAAAATGGGATCAAAAAAGGAGCACAGACTTAACCTGAATAGTGCCAAAAAGAGCACACAGGTCAAAAGAAAAACCAATCCAGGTAGGATTGATGTACTTCTAAGCCATTACAAAAGGACTTGAACCTAGTGTGAGACTCAAGGTTGCGACACTTGACATATGTTAAGATGTAGGACTTCCTTGTATCCACACTCTTTGTGAAATACAGACAAGTACCAAAAGTTTGGCTATCCTGGCTCCCCCTATGCCTGAGAATGACAAAAAATCAGACCAGGGAATGACACTCCCCTATCACATACAAAAATCTGGTCCTTTTTCTCTCTTATAGTATGGCAACTTCCTGTAGTCTTGGCTGCAAATGGGTAAGTGAAATATTACTGGATTCTTTCCTACAGACTTGTATGGAAATTACTTGGACCCTAATACAAGGGTCTATTATGAATTTATTGTTTACTCAATTTTATATACATAAAATTTTGATATTTCGATTCTGATTTTGATTTTTTTCTCCCAAAACCCATTTTTTTCTTTGTGCTTTTGAGTTTTTTTCTCTTCTTTTGATAATTGACTCATACCCCCATAACTCAGCCTTGCATCCATCCTGAGCTGAACTGGGTGGTTCTCAACACCCTCTTCAGGGGGGGATTGTATTTTCATAAAAATCCAAGATTTAAAATTTTTTTTGTTCGAGAAAGATCTTCAAGGAAAGAAACTTGCTAACTCCTCTATCTAGAGAATGAACTGTTGCAGAAAGATGCCTGGAAAACCTACACTACATCAAGAAGATCCAGAATGAACTTTGGGTGTGGTTGGTTGAACTGAAGGTTGATTGAACATTTATTTGATTGTATACTCTCATGCCAAAAGGGGATTGCCCCCATTGGTTTTTGTCAATGTGCCCAGCAAACATTGGTTTTGCTGTCTTTCTATTCCCCTCTTATCTTTAACTATTGTAGTTTCCTCTTAGGTGATATTTTGTATGCACCTGTGGTTAGTAGATTTAGAGGTAGAAGATGATTATGCGTGTGCTAGCCAGTGACAAATCAAACATCCGACAGACCCCCTGGACTGTCCTAAGCCAAGTTTAAGCCACCATTGGCACATGTGAGACACAGGAAGTGATGTAAAGAACTGCCTTTATATTTTGTGTCCCTTCCTGTGAGGGGTACCTTTGTGGCTTTGGTGGACTTTGGCGGTGAAACTTGACGGAGCTCTGAAGCGTGGGTCTTGAGACTGCTTCCCTTGGGAGATCATGTGGTTAGTTTAGTGTTAAGGCTGACTTCCCTTTCCCTTGATCCTTCTGAAGGCACCAGCCTCCAAGGAGGCCCCTCATCTTGTAAATGGAAGCTGAACTCTGGAGTAGATCTTTTCTCTTTTCCCTCATTCTTAATTTCTTTCTTCTATTAAATAAAATAAACCACCATAAATAAATAAACCACCATAAAATTCCATTGTGACTTGAATATTTCATTGGGATTTAGAATTTAAATCCTTGGCAACCACTAAATACATATGCAGTCTCAAAGCCTAAAATTTAACCTTAACAGTCATCACATTGGCCTCATTTCTGTCCAGGCTCTGCTTAGCTGTTACTTCCTAAGAGAGGTGCTGCTCGATCCTTCCTGTGTTGTTTGCCCTCATAGAGATGGCTTCTTACAATTGCATTTCCTCGTGTGTAGGGAGACAGTTTGAGGTTAGCCAGAATACAGCCCACCTCAGTTCTCCCCCAGTAGCTTGGGTCCTGTGTTCTGTCTTGGACCAAATCCTCTTCACCTCTTTACATTGATATGGATGTGGTATTATGCCCAGAAGAAAAACCAGCTTCTGGGGTACAGGGACAGCCTTGTTCTTGGCTTTGAATCCCCAAAGGGCAGTGCAGGGAACTCCTGGTGAGAACCTCCCTCTACCGATGCAGATTGGCACTTTCTCTGCACCTCTGGGATCTGGGAGTTGCTTGAAGGTCTTGATGTTGTGGCTTTCCTAGGCTCAAATCAGCGGTATGCTCCAGAGGCAGGACTTAACCTTGAGTCTTCCTCACTCCCAAGCCTGGCTTCCTGTCTACCATGTCATGCCCTTTACTTAACACACATTTGTAGGATGAATGAACATTCCTTCCTGAAAACTTGAGAAGAATTGCCTGAGTGCATCCATATGAAAGGGGGCTTCACTAGCTCAGAGGAATAAGCAAGGCTCAGTGCTACCCAGGAACAAAGCAACCCCTCCCATTTTACAGATGAGAAAACTGAAGCCTGGGGATATTCCATCACTGGTCTCGGGTTCCACAGAGAATTCATAATAGCATCATGGTTTGAAACATCCTCGGACTTCAAATCCCAGATTCTTTCCACCACACTGCCTGGCTACAGGTTTACTGTTTGGTTCCAGAGGGCAGAGCTAAGAACAAGGGACTCCAGATGCAGGGAGGCAGATTTTGGCTTGTTAAAAAGGAAACCACCTCCCCATGAGTGTTCCAAAGTAGAATGGATTGCCTTGGAAATGATCTCTGGATAGCTTCTTGCCTAGCTTGTTGGGGATCCTGTGTAGAGGACAATGTTCAGTGCGGGCCACAGCACAGACCTCTGAGGCCCCTTCTAGATCTGGGCTTCTTTCTGCCTGGGAATCTAGAATGGTTGAAGAGATAAGATCCCCAGTGAAGAAGCAGTTGAGGTAAGGGCCAATGAATAGACTCTAAACAATATAAATAGAAACCAAAGCCCCGAACTCCGTCCGTGATGCCAAGAACAAACTCTGTCCATGGTGCCAAGAATGTTAGATACAGGGTTTTGACAATGGATAATTCAAGAGAAACAACTGAGGAAGAAGCTGAATTAGAGGCTGACAAGATTCCATGGAGGAGGAGAGTTTTAAAGGGAGGTTTTTTTTTTTTTTTTAAACCCTTACCTTCCGTCTTGGAATCAATACTGTGTATTGGTTCCAAGGTAGAGTGGTAAGGGCTAGGCAATGGGGTCAAGTGACTTGCCCAGGGTCACACAGCTGGGAAGTGTTTGAGGTCAGATTTGAACCCAGGACCTCCCGTCTGGCTCTCCATTCACTAAGCTACCCAGCTGCTGCCCCCTCCCACCCCCCAAGGGAGTTTTTTTGAGAGAGGGAAAGATTATCTTTTAGTGGGAAGAAGAGATGACAGCACGAGGCAATGCTATCAACTAGCTCCCTGACTCGGGCAAATGGGGCAATGCCAACATAGCATGTGTTGAAGGCAGTACAGTACAGTAGAGAGAATGTTGGTCTTGGATGAAGGAGAGTACTGTTTAAATACTGGTTCTGTTGCTTACTGTCTCAGCAAGTCCCTTCCCCGTTCTGCTCTGCACCTCAGTATTCTCTTTGTAAACCACGGAGAATAATATCTTCACTGCTGGCCTCAATAGTTTTTTTATGTGATACAATATATTTGTAAGATTTCAAGTGAGTAGGGTGGGGTGGCTGGGGCTTTGTCCCAAGGTACCCCTGGGTAAACATTTTCTCTTGGTGGGGTGGATGCTTCTTCCCAGTTTGGATCTAGACTCTACCACCCCTCTGTTTTGCTCAGTTTGGGCTGTAACGCCAATCCCACCCTTTCAGCTCATCCAGGGGCTGCCACCCCTGGGATCCTGTTATTCTTGTACCCCTCTGCCGTGGCATACTTTTTCATGATAGGCCACCCTCTCCTCACCTGTACTCCGCTCTTCCATGACCTCTACTCCACACTGGCTTGCCAGAACTGAAAAGTTCCTAGTTATAGCTCTGAATGGCAGTTATTATGGATTATTAGGAAGGACATGGACTCTGGTACCATGGTCCAAGGAGGTCTGCTCTGCTTAGTCTTGGCTTACTCCTGGGTACTAGCCAACTGAACCAGAGGTCTTGGGGGGCATCTTGAGCAACCTGGACTCACAATGTCTTTTGCCCTCTACTGCAGGGCATTAGGAGAAACAGGAGCCGGGAAGGTGGGGTGATGGGTTCTAGGATAAGACCCCTTTTCCCTGCCCTCAGTCCCATGGCCTGTCTGTCTGAGACTCGTTTTCAGTAGGTGCCTTGTGCCCAGATGGCTCCCTCTTTTCTTGAGGAATGCCATCTTGCTTCTGTGTCCAGTCTTTGAATTTCTGTTTCCTCAAATGTTGTTTCTCTTGTGTTATAACCTAATCAATTGGCCATCAACACAGCGACCTTAAAAATTTATTCTAAATGATGGGGAGCTCACTCCCAGCTCAAACTAGTTCAGCCAGGTTCATGTATATTTCATTGTGGCTTCAGAAGGGAATTATTCATGTTTTTTAAAATTACAAATGTGTTGCTCTGAAAGGACCCAGTCGTAGCCTGGAACCTTGGAGAATTTCTGGCCAAACCAGAGAGATCTTCACTGAGTGAATGATTTGGGCTCACAGTTTCTGTCCCAGACACTGCATTGGCCTATGTTGCTTTTGGCTTGAAGGGACATCACCTTGGCAGGTGTTTTCAAAGGCTTTGCTAGCAGAAAGCTAATGATCCTGAATAGCTGGGGTACATGCAGGGACTCTGACTGCTCAGGGCCACTGACCTCCCCCCCACTTGGTGTTTCACTGACTGTGATTGGCCAGGACCCTCGATGTCCCATTTGGTGATGTCCTACCTTCCCTAAGCCCTCAAAACTGCCTCCTGTAAAAAAAAAAACTCCTGTAATAACAATGACACCAGCCATTGCCAACAGCCCTTCCAGGACACCACTCGGAAGGCTCATCATCCGAGTTTCTGAAGATGCTGCTGGTTTGACCTGGATTCAGGATTTTCCATCTCCGCTTGCACTGGGCTTCCTTCTTTCCCTGTGATTTCTCCTAATCTCTGCTCAGGAGATGGCAAACCAAACCTTGGCCCTGTGGCAGGCAAAGACTAAGTGGCTGAATAAACAAAGCTCCGAGCTCCCTGGCTTTTTGACGTATTAAGCAAAGCCTAACAATTGGGACCAGGACCCTTCCTCAGCTTGGGGGGGTGGTGGGGAGAGACTTTTATATGTTAAAAGCAATCCTATAAGACCAATTAATTAAAAGGAAACAATGAAGCAGGCAGCAACATTAGATCATCTGACCTCGAATTGGAGGAAAGATTTGCCTTCCCAAGAAGGGAGGCACAACTGTCTGAAATCAGGAACAGAGCTATTCCACTCCCCAAGGATCCGCATGTGATCCAAGGAACATGGAAACCATAATGGATAGATCCAACAGTTTTCAGCTAAGGCCTATGAGATGTGTGACTGGCAGAAGACTCGTTGCATCAGTCTTTGAATCCTACTGAGCTTCTGGTCAGAACCCGGGGCCCTAGTGAAGGGTCAAGCAGGCGGGTAGAGGCCATCCAGCTTCCTGGATTCCAACAAGGCAATGAGGTTTTCTCACAATTAACACAACTGAATAAAGTTTCTCCCAAGATGGAAGCTGGACGAGACCACAGTGGAATAAAAATGGAACCGAGCTAGCTCCAGATTTGAGTCACAAGATGGAGTCAGCGTGGCTCACTCTGGTCCTACAAGGAAGCTCTTGCTCTCCTAATCCCTTCCATTTCCTCCATCTCTTCAGCCACAATACATCTCAGCGCCCACTGTTTTGATGGTTGGGCAGAGGAACAGTGCCCCTTCTCTGCCCCATCTTCTGAAGTCATCCCTGCCTAAATAAGTATCAGAGTGCAAGTCAGGGGAGGACAAAGGACTCGCTTTCTCATTGAACGAATCGTGTGTCCATTGCCCCAAATGAAAAAGGAATTTGGAAACAAACTGATCGTCTTTCATCCATCAAACAAGAGGCCTGGACTGGATGATCTCTGTGATTGCTCCTAGCACAAGACTTTTCTAGAAAAGTCTGTGAATCTAGAGGGCAGTGTAGGCCTTGAGCACCCCAGAGAGCCACGGCTATCCACAAGACAAAAGGAACTTCAAGAGGTGGACTTCTGAAATTCATTTTCTTCAGTTCTCTGGGGGTGCATTTGGGGTGTTCACTATACACAAGTAGCTTCAAGTTAAAAAGCATAAACAATGGAGGTTACTTGTGTCCTCTTCTACTCTCCTCCCCCATTTCTTGGACCCTCACATACATCCAAGCTGCTTGAGGACAGAGACAGGAGGATAGGCAGGGGGATATGGTCGTTTGCTCTGTGATAGAGAAGGACAATGTTGTTTCCCCCCATCTAACATGGAAAATTTCTTCCCTGCAACAGAGTGGGCTCCTGACTATGACTTCCCAATTGTTTTTTTTCTTTTTACTTTCTTTTTCTTTTTTTTAAATTTTATTTAATTAGATGATTTAGAATAATTTTCCATGGTTACAAGACTCATGTTCCTTCCTCCTTTCCTCCCACCCCCTCCCATATGACGCACAAGTCCACTGGGTTTAACATGTGCCATCGATCAAGACCCATTTCCTTAATATTTGCACTATGGTGATCTTTTAAGAAGAGTCCACTTTCCCAGTCATAGCCCCACCGTCCCATGTGATCAAGTGGTTGTTTTTCTTCTGTGTTTCTTTTCCCACAGTGACTCCCCAATTGGGAATGACTTGACTACCATTAGCAGTGCAAGGATCCAGGACAACTCCAAGGGACTCATGTTGAAAAGGCTGTCCATTGCCATGGAAAGAACTGATGGCATCTGAATGCAGATTAAAGCATACCATTTTCCTCTTTATTTCCCCCATGAATTTTTCTCTAGTGTAAGGGATGTGTCTCTTTCACAACACAATGAACATGGCAATATATAGTGTATGATTACACATATACAACCTATTGTCATATTACTTGCTGCCTTGGGGAGAGAGGGAGAGAACACAGGTCACAAAATGGCAGAAAACGATCATTAAGAACTGCATCAATGTGTAATCATAAAAAAGAGAGAAATCAAAGAAAGAAAAAAGAGTGGCTTTTTTTTTTTTTAAACTAGAATGGTAGGTAGACAAAGAAAACAGTCTTTCCCTTCTAGGAACTTGCATTCTATGGGTGAGGGGTATATATATATATAAGAAAAGTGAGGCAATTTAAAGGGGATGAAGGATAAAATTAACAATGGGGAGAAGCAAGATAAGGTTCTTTCAAGAAGTAGTTCTTGACCTGGTCCTATAGATGAGTTAGGAAACTTCACGAGGCAGAGGTAAGGAAGGATGCATTCCTGGCAGAAGAAACAGCTTGGACAAAGGCATGGAGAACAGAAATAGGACACATCAACAAGAGAACTGGAATAACAGCACTTTGTACCCCAAAAGGGGAGATGAATTTCTGTAGTTCTGAAATCCAGTGGTGGGACAAAAGTCAAGATGACTGATGGCTTTGAATGCAGTAGATAACCTCAGCATCTTCAATGTCTGACCAAGCTCTAAGCCCTCCACAGCACCTGCTTCAGTCACCTTCATGGCCACTGGAACAAATCATTCTCTTCCTCCATTGCATGGGGAGAAGTCTCCACATGCTTGTGGTAGATGACCCCTTAACTCACCTCTCGGTTTGAGGCTCATCAGCTGCTCTCCATCTTTGTCTTTTGGTAAGCCAACAGGGGTGATTAACTTGAAACAGGTATTTAATAAACTAGCACCTGAGAGGTGACACATGACTTATCATTGCCACAAATATTAGTTACCTCTTGGCCCACCTTTCTGTTGATGAACCTGTTTGCATTTAACATCTTGTTTGGTGCCTGTAGCACCTAGCATAGGTATGGAGAAGGCTCTTAAGGAATGCATGTTGAGCGGACGATTGAACAGTTGGGCTAATGTTCCATCCAGTCATGCACTCCAGTGTTAGGTCTATACTTGAAGTCTTTCCAGCTTAGAGAACCTGCTGCCTGAGCTTTGTTTCTATACCATGATGAGACACTCCAGGACTTTAGGAGAGGAATACTATTGACAGATCTTGACACCTTACCTTACGAGCTGATAAGACATTTTCTTCCACTGAGTTACAGAACCCTCAAAACTTCCCTTCTCTAGCCCTACCCCACCTTCTAAAGTAGAATTTAATTCAACTTTACAGGGATATTTTAAATGCCTATTCTGTTCTGGGGCCAGCACTAATACTCCATTCTTCTCTCATCACTTCCTTTCTTTTTGTATGTTTCTTTCTTACACACACACACACACACACACACACACACACACACCACACTATTTTCCCTGAAAGAAGGTAAACACTTTTTAATTTTATTTTAAATTCAAAGATATTTTATTTTCTCAATTACATGTAATAATGATTTTCAACATGTTTTCCAAAATTATAAGATCCAGACCATCTCTTTCTCTCCCTTCCCCCCACTTGGAGATGGTAAGCAATTTGACATGGGCCATGTATTATCATGCAAAACACACTTCCATTTTTGTCATTGTTGTAAAAGCACATTCCCACAAATCCCCAACCCCCAAATAAAATCATAAATACACTGATGTGGAAGACAGTATGCTTTGATCCTCATCCATCGGACTCCAACAGTTCTTGTAGATAGCTTTCCCTGTGATGTCTTTGAGAATTGTCCCAGATCATTGCATTGCTGACAGAAGCCAAGTTTTCATAGTTGATCATTGTACAATATTGCTGTTACTGTGTACAAAGTTTTCCCAGCTCTGCCTATTTCTGTCTGCATCAGTTCATGTAGGTCTTTCCAGTTTTTTTCTGAAATCATCCTGCTCATCATTTCTTAGAACTATTATAATAATATTCCATCACCGACATATACCATGGTTTGTTCAGCCATTCCCCATGTGAATTTCAAAACTACTCAACCCTGTTCAAACCATTCTTTAGAGGATGGGATTTGGCTATTTCCTGATCAATAACAATAGAGATACTTGGAATGACAGAATCAGGTCTTGGAAACTATAATCTCCACCCTACTCAGGGTAACAGGATTTAGGAAGGGCTGCAGTAATGCTCAAGATTTAATTATTTGAGAATATGGCCTTCAACAGACACGTGCAAAGGGGTCAGACCTCTGGGTGGTCCTGGGTTAAGTTAGAGCCACCATTGGCACAGGGGAGACACAGGAAGTGAGGTAGAGGACAGCTGAGGAGGGCTTCCTTCTTCCTATGTGGAGGAGAGTGTTGGTTGGAGCCTGGTGCTTGGAGTGGAGGCCCTCAGACTGTTTCTCCATTTTGGTCATGTGAGTGATAGGGACTGATCTCTTTTCTTTGCCTCAGCTATCTAAGGGCTTGGGCCTTTGGCCCAGCCTAAGCAGAGGGGATATTTAAGCCCTATTCCCTTCTCTCCCCTCCCTCTCTCTGTCTCTCTCTCTCTCTCTCTCTCTCTCTCTCTCTCTCTCTAATACCTTTCTTCCTACTGTTTGTAATTAAACTCCATAAAAGGTTGACTGCTGACTTGAGTTTTCATTTAGGAATTACATAGCTGAATTCCTTGGCGACTTTAAATTAATATATATCAGTCTTTTAGAGTGATTTCCATATCACACCCAATTGCCGGACATCCTCTCAGTTTCAAATTCTTTGCCACCACAAAAAGAGCTGCTGGAGATATTTTTGTACAAGTAGGTCTTTCCCCCCTTTTAATGATCTCTTTGGGATATAGTTCCAGTAGTGGTATTGCTGGATCAAAGGATATGTACAGATTTTTAGCCCTTTGGGCATAGTTCCAAATTTCCCTCCAGAATGGTTGGATCAGTTCATAACTCTACCAACAATGCATTAGTGTCCCAAATTTGCCACATCCCCTCCAACATTTGTCACTTTCTTTTACTGTCATATCAGCCAATTTGATAGGCGTGAGGTGGTACCTCAGCTTTGTTTTAATTTGCATTTCTCTAATCAAGAAGGATTTAAAACATTCTTTTATATAATTATTGAGAGCTTTGATTTCTTCACCTGAAAATTGTTCCAATCCTTTGATCATTCGTCATTTGGTGAATGGCTTGTATTCATACAAATTTGACTTAGTTCTCCATAGATTTGAGGAATTAGACCTTTAATCAGAAAAAAAATGTCATAACCCCCCCCCCCCCCAGTTTGTTGGTTCCCTTCTAATCTTGATTACATCAGTTTTGTTTGTACAAAAGCTTTTTAGTTTAATATAACCAAAATCATTCATTTTCCATCTTACAATGCTCTCTGTCTCTTGTTTGGTCATAAATTCTTCCCTTCTCCATAGATCTGCCAGGGAAACTATTCTATATTCCCCAGATTTACTTATGGTATTGCTTTGTATCTAAATTATATTAAGTAAACTCTTTGCAGGGAGAACTCCTGCATTTTGTTGGCTTTATGTCCCCAGTGCCTTAGCGCATAGAACAACTGATTAGTAGACTGATGGGTTCAGGCTTTTGTGGGCTGGCCAGAGGCTCTCCCATGCTCAGGGACGGTACAGGCTCTCTTCCAGCGAAGGCTTTTGCCACAGTGGGTGGAAGTGATCATCCTTCCCATCCCTGCGATTTGTAGGAGCAGCCCTGAGCCCACAACAGCAGTGCCCACACTGGAGTGCCTTTGGCTTCCCCTTTGTTCATGCTGACTGGCTGTTAAGCAGCAGTGAAGCAAGGCTGCACACCAAAGGCGGCTGATCTTGATGCGGGTGAGACTTTGAAGTTGGAGCCTCACCTCTGCCTGGTGATCCTGTCCCCCTGTGGTGCCCAACCCCAGCAGGAAGCAAACATTGTGGGCAGAGAAACACCGAGACCAGCTCAGACTCTGTTGGCTTACACAGAGGGCAACCCTACTTGGGAGGGGTTCGCAGCCACCTTCTTCCCTCATCCCTCATTTCAGATCTCTGCCTCAGGGCATTTGGGCATCAGGACTGCCTGGAATGGTCCCAGTCCTGAAGAATTATCTTCATTTCCTTTCTTGAAGATTGCTGCCTTAGGGCCTCTGAGCGTCACCAGCAGTTGGGCTGGCTCTGTCCATGGTGAGCCTTGTCAGCTCCGTCTGGGTTGCTATGGCTTTGGGGGGAATCGTTTCCTCACGCACGCACACATTGTTCCATGAGGGAGGGCGCCGCTCGGGGAGCCTCATAAGAACATTCAGGGCTATTTCAAGGAACAGGAAGGTTCCCTCTGCATGTGAATGTGCATGTATGTGCATGTATGTATGTGTCTAGGTGCTATGTAGCATGAACAGTCCAGCCTTCTGGGAGTCTCCCATTCAGAACCATTGCTCTGGTGGTCACTTCCCAGTGCTCAAGCAGAGGGCCTGAGTGAGTGTCCCCTGTGGTGAGCTAAGTCCAAGGTCTGCCTGGACTTGGGCCAAAGCTCCCCTCCTCCCAGACAGAGGAGAGGCCCAGACCCGCCTCCTCCCCTCTTTCAGCAGCGATTGGTTCTCTCTAAGGGGTTGAGTCTCCTTATGCTGCAGATTCTTGGTCACCCAAGGGCATGGAGAGACCCTATTCTTATCCCCACTCCCCCATGTGCAGTTGGGGCCTCTCTGGGGTAGTGGGTTATGTTTTTAAACTGTACCTTCTGTCTTAGAATAGACACTAAGTATTAGTTCCAAGGCAGAAGAGTACTAAGGAGTTAAGTGGCTTGCCCAGGGTCACACAGCTGGGGAATGAGGTCAAATTTGAACCCAGGACCTCTTGTCTCCAGGCCCGACTTTCTATCCATCTAACTGGCCTGCTTAATGGGTTTTTAATGACCCTGTGAAGTATCACATCCTGCCTGGCTGACCAGATGAGTTTCCCCATGGAGACAAGGGGAGTTGGGTCCAGAGGGCCAGAGGAGTCAACTTTACTCTATCCTTAGTGCCCTTTCTTGCCAAGGCAGGGCAAAGTCAGCCTTTCAGATCTGTCCTGTGCCTTGTGAGAGTCCCCTATTGAGTGTCCCTATCAATCCAGGGCCACCTCCAGCACCTGCCTGCCACTCTTTCCCTGTGTATGGAGAGGCAGGGGCCATCTTTGCTTTCATATTTGTAGCTCCAGGACATGACCCAGAATAAGTAAAATGCTTTGCCTCTCATCAATTCCTTCCTCCCTTCTCCCCTTAAGGGTCCCTCATCTGGTGTATTTTGCTCCCCAGGACATCCCTAAACTGAACCCCTTCCCACGCTTGTGAAGTTGGAATGAAAGTGACAGACCTGAAGCTGTTGGGTGGGGATGTGCTGACAGCTGGCTAATGGACTCCTGGCTCGCCTGCATCTCCTGAAGTCCTTGGAGCAGCCCCATGGTCAGGCTTTCCAGGGCCAGCAGGACCGAGGTGCCCTGCTCCTCAGCCCCGAGATGTTCAGGTGTTGTGCATTTGTGCCAATTACTTGGGAGATGGGAGGAAGCTGAAAATAGATGACTGAGAGGCGGCATTCATTAATAATTCAGACCAGGAACAAGGTGCAGAAGCATCAATTAAGGTGGAATCCTCCTAAACTCTGACACAAAATCCATTCCATCAGCCCAAAGAAAAAGCAGTCTGGGAAACGGAGCCTTTGATGCGGCCTCTGGGTGGACGGGGGTGGTGGGAGGACCAGGGCAAGGAAGGGGAAGAAGCCCAGACTGGCTTTGGAAGGCATGCTGGCCATGTCAGTGCTGCCCAGAGTGGTGACAGGCAAGTCTGCTTTTGTAAACAAGTTCAATATTTCATCAGTGAGCAGAGACTGCGTGTGTGGACGACTGTGAGCCGGGAGATGGAGATGGGCTTAGAAGCCTGCCACCTAATTCTGCTGTTTCCTCCACACCGGGTGATAATGAACTTGGACTTCCCCTCCTCCCAGACAGGACCCAGTGTAGAGCCTGCTCTGCTCTATTCCAGAGACGCAGATGTTCCCTTTGGGAAGTGCTTTCTCATGGCCAGTTGGTGCCCTCTCCACCCTGCTGGTGTCACTCGTGCTGCTGCTGAAGGCTTGGCAGTTTCAGGGATGCCCCACCTGTTTGCCAGGGGGAGTTTCCTTTGGCCTCCCCTCCTGCCACACAAATATTCTCCCGAGAATTCGAGTAAAACAGATTCTCTGTGTTTAAATGACTTTGTGATGCGGCATGGCAGAGTTAAAGGAAGACCAGACAGTTGTGACGTCAGACCTGGGAATCATCACTTTTTAGGTGATTTTCCCTGAAGTTACTCAGTGACCCTGGGAAGGAAGAAGAGCCTTCAGTAGGAAGAAAGAGACAAGGGAAGGTCCTCCTTGACCACCGTCCTAATGAATGAGCATCTTTACCGGCAACTGTAAAACGATGAGAATCTGTTCTAGATCCGTCTCTGATTTGAACTTCAGAATATTCAGGTTTAAAGTAGATTTCAGGGATTGCCATATCTTAACTGGAGCCCCCTCTTCAAGTGCCCTAATTGGCCCCCAACCTCTCCAAGGTGACTGCCATCACCTTGGTCCAGCCATACTTGTTGGACAGTTTTCCTGACATGTAAGCCAAATCTGACCCCTTGCAATTTGCGCCTATGGCCTTTCCTAATCACAATCTCTCTGCTCCTTCCTCTCCATAACAACCTTTCAGGCTCTTGAAGATCCCCCCTGAGCCTTCTCCACTCCAAGCCAAACATCCCCAGTTTTTCCCATTGTACTTCACATGACTTCCATTGGAGGTTGTTCACCATTCTGGCGGTCCTTCTCTGCGCACTTTTTGGACGCTGACTGCTTAGCAACACCCTAAAGGGTGGAACCCAAACTGGGAACGATCCGCAAGGGGTCCTGTGATCCAGGCAGAGCACAGGGGGGTATCACTCCCTTCTCCCTAGAAGCCTAGGATCTCTGAATGCAGCTCAGGGTTGCGCTGGCTTTTTTTGGCTTCCAGGTACACTGTTGATGCTTGTGGTTCACGGAAAGCCCCAGGTCTTTTTAAAGGTACCCATCTTGTACTTGTGACATGGATTTTTGAAAATGACCTGGATGGGTTCTGACTTGGGAGACCTCTTACTTCTGCCCACGTTGCTCTCTGTTTGGCTTTCTTTTTTTTAAACCCTTACTTGCTGCTTAGTAGCAACTGTAAGACAGAAGGGCACGGGCAAGGGCTAGGCAAATGGGGTAAAATGACTTGCTCAGGGTCACAAGAGCTAGGAAGTGTCTGAGGTCAGATTTGAATCCAGATCTTCCCAAATCCAGGTTTGGTGCTCTATCCAATGTGCCACCCAGTTGCCCTTCTCCCTGTCTTTCAATGACTTCAGATCTAGCTGATCCCTCTAGACTTACTCCCTTTCTCCTGATGGAGCCTTCTCTTCTTGACTACCCACATACTTACTGACTCATGCTATCGGTCTGTCCATTTCACAGAAAGAGGGGTGGGGAAAGAGAAGGAGGTCAGAACCAAGATCCAGCAGCTCCATCTATCCCAGCCATATTTGTCTCTAAAAGGTGTGGCAGCCAGGAATATGGTCAGAGCAGTCTCCCTGGCACTGTGCTCTGGACAGCTTGATGTTCCTTCCGTGGCACCCTTATGCAGGGTGTCCTCAGTGCGAGTCACTGCCAAGGACAGGACTGAGGCCAACGTTGCATGCATGGTAGTGAGGAGCTCATGTCTGAGTATGGAAATGCTTGTGCATGGACGTGGGACAGATGGAAGAGGCTCTGCTCCTCGGTGTTCTGCCAGATGTCCCTTCGGCACCGCAGGCTGGAGCCTGAGCTCTTGAAGGTCTCTGGCAACACCACTGAGTTTGTGATTTAGGGAGCTGAGTAAGTGGTCCAGCTTGACTCCTGCTACGGTGGGGCTTTGTATACGTTATCTCTGCTATACAGTGGCGACACTCTGTGCCCTGATTCTGACTCCAGGAAGTTGGCACGGTCAGGACTAGGGGCTCTCCTCAAACAGGACAAGAACAGCGGGAGGCCAGGCTTTTTCCTGAAGCCTGTCTGTCAACAAGCATTTTTTTTTAAACCCTCACCTTCCGTCTTGGAGTCAATACTGTGTATTGGCTCCAAGGCAGAAGAGTGGTAAGGGCTAGGCCATGGGGGTCAAGTGACTTGCCCAGGGTCACACAGCTGGGAAGTGGCTGAGGTCAGATTTGAACCCAGGACCTCCCATCTCTAGGCCTGGCTCTCAATCCACTGAGCTACCCAGCTGCCCCCAACAAGCATTTTTAAAGCTCGCTCTATGTGTCAGGCACTATGCTAAGTGCTGAGGATCCCAGAAACAGAAAAAGTCCCTGCTCCCAAGGAGCTCCCAATCTACTGGGGAAGACAACAAGCAAGCGTTCATCTATTGAAAGCATAAACAGGAAATGACCAACTCTGGGAGGGCAGCATGCTCTCCTCCTGGGAAAGTCTGTGAAAAGAATTCTAGCTGAGAACAACTGAAATCTGAGTAATGCTTCAAAGGCAACAAAGCATCTCACAGCAATTATTTCATTTGCTCCTCTCAACAACCCTGGGAAGGAGATGCTATTATTATTCCTATTTCACAGATGAGGAAACTGAAGCAAACAGAGGTTAAATAATTTTCCCAAGGCCACAAGTAAGTTGTCTGTGATAGGATTTGAACTCAGGTCTCCCTGAGTCCAAGTCTAGTGGTTTTGTCCAGAGCTAACTAGAGCCCAACTGTCTGGAAAGATCTGTGGATGGGTAGAGCTCCAGGGAATGCACTGAGCACCACATCTGTCTCCTCCAATCATAGCTGGCAACATTTTGGAAAAGGAAACACACCTTTTAGTGGGACATTTGGAGAACGTGGGCCATCATGAAGTGCAGAGTTAGGGAAGGGAGAAGGCTGCCCAGCTCAACTAATCAGGGGCACACTTCAAAATGGTGGCCACATACAGCCATCTCCATTGGAGGTGAGACTCCCCTCTGTTGGATCAGCCCTTAGCATGGCCTTTCAGGACAAATTCAGGCCTCAGACCACTGGAACGTATCTGGTTTGTCATGTGGCTCAAGGAATCTCTCAGCCAGGACACAGGATAGAAGTCGAGCCAGCAGGGCCATAGAGGGAAGCTCAACGTAGGTGCTCCTATCTCCCCTAATGCCTCGCCTGTGCCTTCTCTTCTGGGCCACCCAGAGTCATCACACCTTACGCTAGAAATGAATGGGATGTCAAAGGCCAACAGGAGCAAGATAAAGATGACCAGCATTGGCACCCTGGGCCCTTGGAGGGAAGGTGAGGTGTGGACCATTATTTTAACTGGGTTTTCCCCAAAATTGCTATTGCTGTTTTGTTTTCAATCCACAATCATTGTTCTCCCTTCTCTACCATTAAAATCATCCTTGTAACAAGACAGACTTTTAATCAAAGACCACCAGCCTGGAGACTGCACCTGCCAGTGTAGACTGCATTCTACTTAAGTGGAGGGGAGGGATGGGAGGATGCTTGCCACTTCTCCAAGAGTCCACTCCATCAGCCTTCAATGCCTTTTAAAGGTGACCATTCCATTGTCACAAGCCACGAGACTGTTGTTCTCTTGGTTTTCCTTCCTAGAAGAGATTTTATGATTTGGAAGGCCCCGCCACAGTGCCCAGCACATAGTAGGTGCCTGATAAATGGTGGTGGATGGATGGATGGATGGATTTCTCTTTTCACCAAGACCCAGTCCTAGAAGGCCAAATGTAGAGGTTTGTGTCCTGTGGTGGCTGCAGCTCAGCTTTAGATACTCTGGATCTGCTCTTCTGGGCCCTGCTATCTATCAGTTGAGCAGAGATCATCAGGGAGCTGGAGAAGGTGGAATGGCTGGGAGGCTGGGACATGGGAGGAGTCATTAGGAGGGCTATGGGAGGCTCCCCAATTACAGGATTGAGAAGGAGAAGCACTCTAAGGAGTCGTCGAGCCCATCCATCGTTTTACAAAGGAGGAGATGGAGGCCAAGAGAAGGCAAGTACCCAAGGTCACGCACCGGTGGAAGATAAAAAGCTGAGCTGAGGCAGTTTCCCTCCCCCAGAAACTCCTAATCTAGTGGGGAGACGAGGCCCAACGGCAGAGAACTCCACACAGCCCAACACGCCGAGGTACAGGGCAAAGGACTTTACGGGGTCTGGGCCGAGGACTTTGGCAGAGGGCGATTCTACTGGGGCTATCGAAGAAAACTTCCTGGAGGAACCAGCGGACTTGAAAGTAGTCGTGGAAATTCAATAGGTGAAAAGGGAGTGAGAAGACAGAGGAAGCCCTGGAAGCAAAGCTGGGGAGGTCTGGGTGGTGCCCTTAAATGAAGGAAGCATGAGGAGAGAATTGCAGGGCACTAGCCTGGCTTAAAGTTGGAAGAGATGGGAAGGACTAGGTTGGGGAGGGCCTTGAATAATGAGCAAGGAATCTGATGTTTTCTCAGGGGCCCCTGAAGTTTCCTGAGCAGAAGCAAGACTGCAGGAGACAAAGGAAGAGGATTCTTTGAAAGGGGCTCTCTATGGGATGGCTGGGGGGGGGGGGTGAACATGTCTGGGTGGGCTTACTTCTAAGCCTGTAAGGAACAATTAACCAAGGTGACCACAATGGGTTTTGGTCATGGCAGCCTTCTGCTTGTATAGATGGGATGGGGATTTCTTGTGGGCCAGGCTCTAGGTCAGCCCCATGAAGAATGAAAAGAAGGGCACCCTTTCATTAAACCAGCAGCTTTCCCCGTGGGCTTGAGGAGCGGAACTCTCACAGTCACAGGTGAGCCAGTCCAGTGAGCATTTGTCAAGTCTGGGACATGGCGGACTCCGGGGAATCCCAAGACCAAAGGGAAACAAGCCCTGGAGCCTCTCTGAGGACTTTACACTTTACTAGGGGAAGCAGATGATAAAGGGGATAAGCAATACAATATAGAGATAGAACAGTTTCTGTAAGGGAAGAGCATTAACAACTAGGTGGATGAAAGAAGACTTCCTGGAGGAGGTAGCATGACACTTGAGCTGAGTCTTGAAGAAAGCCAGGGTTGCTAAGGGTCAGCGGTGAGGCAGGAGGACATCCCAAGCACGTGAAGTGTTGATTTCAGGAAATAAGAACCAGACCATTTCTGTGTGTGTGTGTGAGTGTGTGTATATGTGTGTGTGAGTGTGTGTGTGTATGTGTGTGAGTGTGTGAGTACACAGTGTATGAAGAGGTGTGGCATGAAATAAGACGAGAAACTAGGTCCCAATTGTGAAATCTTTCAGTGCCCAGCTCAGGGTCCCACTCTCTCTCATCTTACCAAAGAGATGGAGGCCTGGAGTGGGAAAGGGTCACCAGATCACAGACCCAGTGGCCGTGGAGATTATGTATGGAAAGTGCTTGAACCCCTTCCAGCAGGAGAAAAATGGTAGCCATTCTTCTTCCCATTAGTATGCCGTGTGGATGCTAGGTGAGCCTCTGCCGTTAGCTTTTTGTGTGACCTCAGGTAAATTCTGAGCCAGAGAGGAAAATACAGCCTGCTGGGAGTCCCGCGGCCTCTCATTTATTCCCCCGGCCCTGAAAGGCGAGTGTCCCCTCCGCTGCCCTCCGGACAGGGAGTCCCGTCGATCACTGGCCGATGCAAGTGATGGAGAAGAAACGGTGTTTGGGGGAAGCTGGCCAGAGACAATAAAGGAGACGATTCGGAAACCAGAAGCACAGGGCCGGCCGCCTGGCAGCCTCGAGCCCGAGGCCCCATAAATCCGCTGCTTCTTCTTCCCGGCAGGATGGCTAATGAGAGGTCGTGAGCTCCCCGGGGAAGACCTCCAGGACGCACGAAGGCAAATCGTGCTTACGTTGTCGTTAAAATTAGTGCGTTTTCCGGCAGAAGCCAAGTTTATGGGATCTCTGAGAGCCCAAGTTGCCCTGACAGACCATAAGTGGGGGACGAGCCCAAGAGCCGCCGAAGTCGAGGGCTTTGATTTAAGACGGGTTTCCCTGCAGTGTGGGAGTGCCTGAGCTTGGCCGTATGTCATCTCTGCAGAGGACGTTCTGTGGAGGAATGCATCATTGCAGGCAGAGGCGGGGCCTGCCCACGGGGAGAGATGGGGCCTATTTGTTCAGAACTTCCCAAGCGCGTGGGCTCTCACCGTTCCCCCAAACCATGGCTGAGCTCCTGACCTTCTAAGAGGAGGTCTACCGTCCTAAGAAGGCACCCTTCTGGCTGCCCGTCAGCCCCGTGCTGAGCTAGGAGGCACACATGCCGGTGGGGGGGAGGGAGGGAGAGGGCTTGCTCTTCAGGAACGCAGATGGGCCTGGATGGATGGTAAAATAGTTCCCACCTTCTCTCTCTCACTGGCTCGCCCTCCCCTCGGCCCCGCCCCACTGGGCACAGGAAATGTGCTATGACGTGACAGCAGCAAGATTTGTGCCAAAGCCCAGAGCTCTCTGGTACCCCGATGACCTCGATAAGGAAGAACAGCCAGCAGGGCAGCCGCTCATGCTTTTGACCGAAGAAGAAATCATGATTTGTTGCCAACTGCTTCGTTTAAGCCCCCGATAATAGCTGCCATCCCCGTTTATACCAAAGTGAGGGGCACGAAGGGCTTTCCTCCCAACTCTGTAAATGGAATAATCTGCCAAAGGATCAGAACCCGCAGTGAGTGAAATGCTGAGTTCCCATCATGCAATTTGACCTGCTCATGGAAACCCAACCCAGCATATAGGTGTTGGCAGCTTGACATGGAAGAGAGAAGGTTGGACAGGGAGCCATGGAGACCTGGCCAGAGCCTGCCTCTGACACCCAGCTAGTTGTGTGACCCTGGCCAAGTCAACTTGCTCCACAGGGTTGAGTTTCCTAATCCTTAAAAGTGAGATCATTGGATTTGATGCCTCTGAGGTGCCTTCCAACTTGAAATCTATACAAAGTATACACAAAGAAGTAGAAACTGGATTCTTTTGAATGCAAATTTGCCAATTATTCTTCCCTTTTGGGTGAGTGTTTACTCTTCAGCAGTGACACACAGAAGGCCATGCCTCTGTTTTCACATGGGAATGTTCCTCTACCTCCATTTTTATGAATGTCAGACTAACGGCCCTTCATGGCTTCCTTCTTTGTCTTCCACCCTAACAGATGGAATGGATTTGGCTCCCGTGTTTGTAATGACATCCGTTGTCCTTGTTCACTCACTCTCATGGCTTTCCTGAGATTCTCATTTCTCTGGTCTCACCAAAGACACCATGAGCTTGAGGAAGCCCCAGTTAGGTGAGCTCATGCCATCACCCAGGACTGTAGCTTAGCCATCTAAGAAGGAGGGTCTTCCAGGACCTGTTTAGGGAACAGCCCATCCATTCAGGCATGCACAAAAGAGTTTGCAGAAGCAGATGCTTGTCCCAGTTTGGGTGATCACAGGATTATAGATTTAGAATGGAAACGTCTCTTTTCATTTTATTGTCTTCTCATCGATCTCTTTTCCCTCCCATTTGAAAGAGGAAGAAACTGAGGCCCAAGGGGAGGAGGGGGCTTGTGTAGGGTCACATAGCTGGTGAATGTGAGAGTTGGGCTAGAACTTGGGGTTTCTGACTGCAATGCCAACACTTTATGCCATGTTGTCTCAGGGATATTGTCCTCTTTATGGGCATGGCATGGATTTACTGCACGTCTCCTAAATGGTTGATGAAGTCTTTTGGATAAAGCTCTTCATTACTGAACAATGAGTCACTGGATCGTCTCTCAGCTGGCTTTAACAAAGCAATTGGGAGCCATTATAGCAATATGTGCTTTAGGGAGGGGGTATAGCAAGGCCAAAAGGAGCAGATTTGAAGTGTGCCAACAAGCCCAACTTTGTGCCATGAGGAAGGCTGGCTGACAGGATTTTGTCCAAGGTGCTGACATCTGAATGTGGGAGCAGTGGTGGTCTTTGCAATGGACCTTCCTTTGGTCCCCTTTACCATGGGGCACCTCCCCAAACATCCTGTCCTTGTGGGTGGGGTCCCCTTTTCCACTTCGTTACACCACTTTCATCTTTCCCTGCACCTTCTCAAGGAGTCCAACAAGATCAGGGCTTGGTGGCTGGGCAGGCTTAGGAGGCTGTGGGTCCCCCTTACTGAAGCAAAGGTGGCACACTTACTCCCCAGGTATAGAGAAGAGGAGATTCTCTTTCTGGGAGGGCTGGGTTCAACTGGCTCAGCATCCCACCTAAGACCACTGCTCTGACCATACTGGCCCTTGTGATATGGAAATCACTTTAAAAGACTGATATATATTAATTTAAGGTTGCCAAGGAATTCAGCTATGTAATTCCTAAATGAAAACTCAAGTCAGCAGTCAACCTTTTATGGAGTTTTTAATTACAAACAGGAGGAAGAAAGGTATTAGAGATAGAGAGAAAGAGGGAGAGAGAGAGAGAGAGAGAGAGAGAGAGAGAGAGAGAGAGAGAGAGAGAGAGAGAGAGAGAGAGAGAGAGAGAGAGAGAGAAAGGGGAGAGAAGGGAATAGGGCTTAATACCTCCTCTGCTTAGGCTGGGCCAAAGGCCCAAGCCCTTAGATAGCTGAGGCAAAGAAAAGAGATCAGTCCCTATCACTCACGTGACCAAAATGGAGAAACAGTCTCAGGGGCCTCCACCTCCAGCCTCCTTCAGAGCAAGCCCTCCTCTCAGATCTCTCCAGGAGCTCTCCCTTCAGGACTTCCCTCCTCTCAGACCCCTTCAGAGCAAAACCTCTCAGAGCAAAACCTCCTCCCAGAGCAAAACCTCCCAGAGCCAAACCTCCTCCCCCTGTCCTCAGACCCTGCTATCTTTAAGGAAACCATCTAAGTCCCCTCCCCTCAGTTCTCACATCTACCAATCACTGTCGATGTCTCCCCTGTGCCAATGGTGGCTCTAGCTTAACCCAGGACTGCCCAGAAGTCTGTTTCCTTTGCACATGTCTGTTGAAGGTCATATTCTCAAATAATTAAATCTTGATCTTTGCTGCAGCCCTTCCTAAATTCTGTTACTCTGAGTAGGGTGGAGATTGTAAGTTCCAAGACCCGGTTCTGTCATTCCAAGTATCTCTATTGTATCAATTCTAAAATCAATCATGACTCAAAGAACTTCCTGTTCTATGCTTAAGCATAGGTCAAAGCCCTTTCCATTGTTTAGCAAAAGGTTTCTGTCCTAAAGTAGTCTTAAGTAGGGAGGAGAAGGATCCTCACATGCCAAGGAGTTTCACATTCCAATAGAGTTCTTACTATCAGTAGGAAATTTTTCAAGTATGAAATTTCCCAATGGGGAAATTTCCAACATTCATAAGTCTAAGAAATTTTAAGGTTTACACCCTGACTCTGGATCCATATCTCCCAACACTCTGCCTGAGAGTGGCAATAAGGAGATATTTTGTGGGAGAACCCAATGCCACCTCTGAGATGCCAAGGGTGCCCCTTGCCCCAGTTTCTCTGGAACACTTAATAATACTTTGGGCTCACAGAATTTTTCTTTTCCTTCATGTACCAATAGTCAAATCTCACTAGAGGGGCATATTATATCCCCCTGAGGTAGGAAGAAATTCTTCTTAACCCAGCTAGCAATCAGAATGGATCCTGGGCAGTCTCAGTCCTGTCTTACCCATCCCCAGCACTGCTTCACACTATAGTTAGAAAAAGGCATTACTACTTGCCAGGCGTTTCCAATTGGGGCAGCTAAGTAGCACAGTGCATAGAGCACCTGGTCTGGAGTTGGGAGGTCTTGGGTTCAAATCCCATCTCAGATACTTCTTAGCTGTGTGACTGGGCAAGTCACTTAGCCCTTATTTCTCTTCTCCTTTACTATTGACGCTAACACAGAAGGCAAGGATTTAAGTAAATAAACAACAAGAAACAGGACACTTTGGAGTCCACTAATTTATTTACTCCTCACAATGGGGGGGGGGGGGGAGGTCCGGCAGTGTGTCTTCTCTCATAATTCTCTTTTGCAGCTGTAGAAATGGAGGCTCAAAGAACTGAATGGCTCCCCCAATTCCATGTGGCTGATCAATGGCAGTGCGGGTCTAGACACCAGGCTTTGTGTCTGGAACCACTTCCCAGTTTGGCTTTCTTGGCTATTTTTAAAGGTGAAACAAAGGAGTTGAGCAACTGGGGGGCGACTTACTTGCAAGATGACATGGTGAGCACATTACAGGGGCCCAAATCTTTTCCTGCCCGACTCCAGGGAGAAGGTTGTACAACTAGAAACGATGAGTCCAGTCACATGCTTTCCGCAGGATTCAGGCTTTAAAAGAAGGATCAGGATCTGGACAGTCACTCATAGCTTTCTCAACTGAGTCACAAAGTGGTTAAATGGCATTAACTCGTTTCAGAAACAAAATGGCTTTTGAATAAAGAAATCCCAGCGATGGGCCAAGGGAGCCGGGAGCGTGTCAGAAAGCTCCAGAGACAAGAATTGGAAACTGTGCACAGATTTGCAAACACGATTCCTACAGACTAATTCTGATGAAAGAACCCTTCAGAAGGCCGGCCTTCTAAACAACAACAAACGGTAATTAAAATGGAGGCTCATTTGTGCTTGGATAGAACTTTTCATCCATGGAATTCTGAGCACTTTACCCAAATTGGAAATGTTATTCTTGCATTTATTCAGTATTCAAATGAAGCATATAAAATATTCCATCAAGCTCTTTAAAGAGCCAGCCAAACATATCTCTTCTGCCTTTTTTTCATTAGATTTGCCAACTCAAATGCAGCAAGTGCCTTTATTTGTTTAATTAACATATTTCAAATACAGCTCAAAGGAAACGGGTTCCTTCCTCCACTCCCCAGCCCACCACCAACTTTGCTATAATTTGGAATTCTGTCCTTGATGGTAAATGACTGTATTTTCTATTAATGCTCCTCTTATTTATCTAGACCTCAGCAGCAGGGTTGTCTCAGAAGGAAAGCATCAATTTAAAGGCCGGCAGTGATTTTCCGTTTGTTTGATGCTGAACTAATATTGGCTTGCTCAAAATGTAATTTCATTCTTTCCATTTTGATAGGAATCAAGAAAACAAATGATTCCCAGCATTTCTTTTCTTTTCTTTTCTTTTGGTGGCAGCAAGAAGTGGGAGAGGCACAGAACAAGAAAATCGGAACATTGTAGTAACTTTGTGCTCAAGAGAGCCAACTTGCTCTTTTGTCTGTCATTTCACTGATGTGGGGAACTCTTTTTACCCTCTGCTTTGTAACTTGAAGTTTTAGCAAGTTGCTTGGGGACAGCATAAGTGGCTCACCTACAGTCACACACTGGCTTGTGCCCAAGGCAGAGACTGAATCTAGATCTTCAAGGCTGGCCTTCTAACTATTCCACTCTCCTACCATTCAAGCCAGGTGGGAGTAGAATCCATAGCACAGGGGCTTGCAGATCTGGAGAAAATGTCTGGAAGAAATGGGAGTCAATGCTTGCAGGGACCTGGCAGATCTTAAGCCTTGGGCAATATATTCATCATTTATTCCATATGAACTCATTAAGCACTTTCAATGGGTCATACAATGTAATGAATATAAAGCTGGCTTTGGAGCCAGGAAGACCTCCTTTCCAGTCCTGTCTCTGACCCACATTGGCAACTGGATGGCATGGTAGATGGAGTGCTGAACCTGGAGCCAGGAAGACCTGGGTTCAAATTTGACTCTAGACACTTACTCGCTGGGTGACCCTAGGAAAATCACCTCTGTCTGCCTCAGTTTCTTCATTGGTAAAATGAAGATAGTAATATTTGTAAAAAGCTTTGCAAAACTAAAAATATTTTATAAGTACTAGCTATTAAAACAATGATAACAATAACAGGCAAGAGCAGATGAGGGCCTGAACTCTGGTAGTGACTGTGTGAGTGGGGAGAAGAGGATGGAGAATGGACAAGAGATCAGATGAGGAGTTGACTCTCTGGACTTCCTTGCCTCAGCTGTCCTCTTACCCTGGAATGGTCCTCTGCTCTGACATCCTCCTTTCCTCTTGGTGAATTCCTCCCAGGCCCTCCATTTGGGAGAGGCCAGCAAGCTTCATTTCCCCACTGGTTCTCATGGAGACTTCCCAGCTTTCACCCACACATCTGTGGTTTCTTCTCCCCTCTGCTGGCTACCTTCCTTCTGTGTGCTGTCCTTCCTCACAGAGTGTAAGCTCAGAGACTGTCTTAGCCCAGTAGGCATGGATTAAGCGTGTGATAAATGTCTGTTTGCTGCTTGTGCCTGGGAGTGAGGACTTGAAAGTTGGGGATCTGAGTGAATGGAGGCTGGTGGGACCCATTGCAAGTCTTCACATGATAGTCCACATTTCCCCTGTTATCTCCCGTGAGGCACGCTCCACGTCTTACAAAGAAACAGGCTTCCCTTGCTGTCCTCGGCCTCCCTGAAATTCATCCGATTCCATCCCATTCCACGTGATTTTACTCGATTCAGATTTGCCTCAATGACCATTTCATGTTCTCCCTGACCGACCCAGATCCTCTTGAGAGCATCACTCTAGGCACAAGAGGGCAGCTTTTGAGTCCTGGCTCAGCTGTTTCCAAGCATGTGACCTCAAGAAGACGCTTCACAACTCTGACCCTCAATTTCCTTATCTGCAAAATGGAGCTAGTCCGGGTTGTTGTGGGGAAAAGTCTTGACAATAGAAAAGGACTGTAGACAGGCCAGCCATGATTCTTACTGTTGTCAGCTCCACTCGAGTTCCTATGCAGTCAGTCTGGAGGCATTTAACAGTATAATTTGAGGAGTTTAATTAATTTGGCCTGGAGAAGCTGGAGGTTCTTCAAGGTTAGGCCACCAGAGCCCCAGTTTTGATGAGTTCTACCAAGCTGGAAAGGATTCGGGTGTGACCCTGCCAACAGGTGGTGTGTGTGTGTGTGTGTGTGTAGCACAGAAAATGGTCTCACCCAAGGGCTGACCCACCAGAGGATGATTATTATTTTTAGCCACAATGAACTAAACAGCTACGCAAGGAGGGGGCCCGGAGCGGCACGTGTGCTGAGATGGGAATGCTCCCCCTCCCGCGCCCAGCAGAGAAATTTGGAAGTCAGTGTGATGGAGCCCAGACACTTCTGCTCCCTGTTTACGTTGCCCAATTAATCTGAAATGGATTTGCAATCTGCGTCCCCAGGTTGTCAATCAGGATGCCGATCAGCTCATTCTAATTCACGTGTGCAGAAATTATAACCCAGAGCTGCCAGCTGGCATAACTCACGTGCCTCTTTACAGGCTTGCCAATTGATTATTACTGGGTCTGGAGCTGGGCTATGCTTTTCTCCATTCTTTCCCATCAGATAGTGTGCCTGGTAAGAGATAACGCTGAGAGAGGATGGCATTTTCAATGTTTTTCAAAGTTAATTGTGGTTAAACTGTTGTGACAAAGAGTTCTGTTTCCCAAAGCCCAGGAAAGGTCGCCATTAACAACCAGCATGGGGAGGGGGAGTAGCTTGGCTAGTGTGTGTGGGTACCAGGCACTCTGCTTGCATTTGGCTTTCTCAGCTCTGTACTCCTTGGAGCCATCCATCTTCGTCTTCACTTGAGCCATTTTCTGCCCTGCCACCATTGTTCCCTTCTTCCCCTCATCTTTCTGTCTTCTTCACTGAAAACTAGAATCGATTCACCATCTCCTATTGCCTCTGGGAAGGGTATTGCAATGGACCTCCCCATTATTCTACTTGTCACCTCTGGGACTGCCTGCACCATAACTCCCATCCCTGGCAACCGTCCCCCGGAATGGACTGTCTCTCTTATTTTTGAAAACCCTGACCTGTCATAGTATCACTTCTTTGTTTAAACCTTTACCTTTCATCTTAGAATCAATACTGCATTTGGGTTCCAAGGCAGAAGAGCAGAAAGGGCTAGTCCCATGTTGGAGAACCTATGGCACGAGTGCCAGAGGGGGCTGCTCCCCTCCCCCTTTCCACCATGCCTGAGGACATTTTTTCACATCACCTACCCCTCTGCCCAGCAGTCCAATGGGAGTGCTTCCTCCCTCCCCTGTCTGGGGTAAGGGGCAACTCACATGCCGTGTGAGGGCTACAGTTTGGGCATTTGTCTCAAAAAGGTTCTCTATCACTGGTCTAGGCAATGAGGGTTAAGTGACTTGCCCAGGGTCACACAGCTAGGAGGGTTGTCTCTTATTAAAGATAAGCTCCTTGAGGGCAGGGACAGTTTGTTTGCCTATATTTGTTTCTGTAGTGCTTAGTATAGTCCTGGGCACACAGCCAACAATTAATCTCTCTATTCCTTCATTCATTTATTCAAACATGACACAGTGTTTAAGCTGGTCTTGCCCTACTTTTGGGGCAGGTGTGCTTTGTGCTGATACCCTCAAGTGAGTCAATAATATGAGAGACTGGGGGACTTGTTGGCCAGGGAATTGAGAGAGAGAGAGAGAGAGAGAGAGAGAGAGAGAGAGAGAGAGAGTTGTCTTCTTCTGTCTTCCCTGGTGCTATTTTAGATGGTCCCAACTGATTTTTAACCCTTGGAGAAAGCATTCAGTCAGGAGTTTGTATAGTGGATGGAGAAGAGGGACTCTATGGTCTACAATGGAGTTCCCCAGGATTCTGACCCAGAAGGCCTTTCAGGAGAGCTTTGATAGACACCAATGGGCTGAAATCCACGTCACATCATTCATAGCCTGTGTGACCTTGGGCAAGGCACTTCTCTAGAGAATCGTTATCTCTTCTGCAGATGAGGTGGGTTGGGTGAGAGGCATTGAAGGTCCCTTCAGCTTATTATCTGTGATCTGGTGACCCTGCTTGTTCCCAGGAGGTTTGCTGGGTTTCTTCTCCTTTACACCTGAGCTCCACTTGTCCTTTCTGGGAAAGGTGGCCCAATGGTGGATGTCTCTGGGACAGACCCTGGACAGCTGCTCTGCAGGATCAGGATTCCTGATGCTCTCCATTGTCAGGAGTGGGTGGAAGCAGCCAATGACTAGGGTCTGTCCAGCCAGCTGTGGCCTGAGATCTCAATGAACCAGCCATGGGTGGAGTAGCATCTTTGCCTACCCCCCTCCTCTGTTTAGGTCTGAGTAATTCTGTTGCTTGAGCAATGCCTTGGGGGACTTCCTGGGCTTGGAGCCAGAGTCTGTCAGTGGTGGTTTAGGGTCCTGGGCCCAGTGACAGGGCCTCCCAGCCCCTTGGTATTGCTCCCTTAGAATTTACAGTGACTTAGGAAGTGAACTGATTATTGATGGCCTTGATTTCCTAGCTTTGAATTCATGTGCTTTATGCATTTTAATAACGGGCCCGCTCAATAAACATGAAGCCCACATAATGAACACGCCACCGTGTGTACTCCTTCATGTCACGAAGTATTAAAACAATGTCAGCAGGCAGCGCAGGGACTGAAGGGTGGCAGCCCAGCCACGGGGCCTTGCAAGCTTCTCTTGGCAGAGCCTCGGGGCGAGCTTAGCCGCTTGGTTCTTTGTGGCTATTGAGAAAGGACGTTGTTCCTAAAGGATGCTGGTGCAAAATCCATGAATGATTCTTCAGAAGATGCCAATTCTCATGCCTCAGCCAACCTAGAAGGCAGAAGGGTATGGCGAAAGGAGCCTGAGGATAGACGACGGGGATTATTGTTGTTTTGTTGGGTCTGACTCTTCATGACCCCATTTTGTGTTTTCTTGGCAAAGATCCTGGAGTGGTTTGCCTTGTCCTTTTCCAGATCATTTTCCAGGTGAGGAAACTGAGGGTTAAGTGACTTTCCTGGGGTCATCTTGTAATTGTCTGAGGTCAGATTTGAACTCAAGTCTTCTTGACTCCAGGGCTAACATTTTATCCATTACGCAGCCTGAAGTCAGGAGACCTTGGTTCAATTCCAGTTTGGGCAATGATGCCTGAACTCACTGCTGCCCTGAGCTTTGGTTTCCTTAGCTATGAAGCAGAAGCAATGATGCTTGTTCCTAAATGCTTTTTGAGCACCCCCTTTGGGTTAGTCTCTCAGCTCATATTGGATTAGCAGGTGAGATGCCCAGAAGGAGGCTGTTGATTTCTCCCTCTCAGGAATGTCTAGTTCTATTGCTCATGAGCCCCTATATCTGACATATTCCTCAATTGACACAAATTAACATTTACAAATGAATATTTATTAAGCAGGTATAGGAATAATATGGAAATAGGCATCAAAAATAACATTTGTACAACCCAGTGGAATTGCTTGTTGGCTCTGGGAGGGGGAGGGAAAGAAAATAAATTATGGAAACATGGAAAAATATTAAAAAAATAAAAAAAGAAGGCATAGGGAGGCTTGAAGTTATAAAAACATTCCCAAACAGACACACTCTTCTTTGTCATATGTTAGGCCGCTGGGGAGAGTGGAGTCAAGCTTAAAGTAGTTGGTTCAAAACAATTACCCCAACCCGGAGTCACGGCCTTCCTCTCCTCTTGCTGCCCTTCCCCAAGTTCCCTATGGAGAGTGTCACACTTGATGTACTGAGATAGTGATTCACCTATCCAGGGAGCACCTGGAGCCAAGAGGTACCTCATGACTCCTGGCCCTGGGAGGGTTTTATCCCTTGCTGCCATCCCCAAGGTTGCTTCATGGCATGGCATCAGCAATGGACAAGGCATTTACTTGCTTGACTAGCTGATGTCTCCCTGGACAGCTCCTGCTGCTATTGACTCCAGTGAACTCTGCTGCTGGCTCTGGTTTTTGAGGAAACTTTGAATGCTGAAACTTTGGGGCTCACAAGGTTGTCATGTGTCTCTTCTGTCTCCAGTTGGGAACTCATCCAAAATGAGGAAAACTCCAAAGGAGATAGAGGCACTGTGTGCCAGAGGACATTTGGGGGAATAGAGCTTGTCTCAGAATCCTTCCTACCCTAAAACCCACAGTAGAGTCACCACCTTGAAAGCCTTCAGAGATCATCTTCTTGAACCTCTTGTATGAACACCCAGTTCAAGTTCAGCCTGTCTTGTCATAGTAATAATGACAAATGTCATTCGTAGAGTGATTTAAGATTTATAAAGCACCTTATAAACCTCCCCTTTGAGCCTCATCATAACTACGTGCTCTTATCAACCTCCATTTTAGAGATGAGGAAACTGAATCTAAGAAAAGTTATATGAATTGTTCAGGGCCACATAACAAGTAAATATATAAGGCAGGACTCAAACTCAGGTCTTTTAGACTTGAAGAACAACACTCTATCCACCGTACTCCTGGACAACTTTTTATCATTACATCATACTAATCTTGAGTCATGGTTGAAACCAGCCTTGGAATTTCCACTTGTTAGGTTGGCAGCAGGTGGACAATATTATATGTGCTCTGTATAACCCACCAGGATCTAAGACCTGGGCCCTCATTGGTCAGTCCCTCAATTGTACTCTGTAGCATTCTGGGGAAGAGCATAAGATGATCTTGAGGGGCATAAATCAAAGAAAAAAAGTCTATTCCAAAGGATCCCTTTTACATCTTACAATGAATGCTTCTTCTTTTGATCTGATTTTGGTAAATGGTGTAAGACACTGCTCTAGTTCTAGTTTCTGCCAAACTGTTTCCCATTTTTTTTTTACCAAATAATGAATTCTTCTCTCCCAAATCAGGATCTTTATTTTGGTCAAACCCAAGGTTCCTGCCATCTTTTACAAGTGATTGTGGTCTGTTTGCTCTATTCCACCGATTCACTTTTGTGTATGGTAGCCAGGACGACAGGAAGTTCTGAAGAGCAAAATGAGCAGAACTGAGAGAACATTCTCTACAGCAACAGAAATCATGTTTGAAGAATGACTTGTGCATGTCCACCTCCAGAGACAGAGCTGAGAAACAAAAAGCAGCAAGACATAGTTTCATATATGCAGATACTTTTTTGGTGAATGGTGCTTTCTCTACTGGAGGAAGGGGAAGGAGGGCAGGAGTTCCCTGGCTATCTTAATGTCATGACTAAACAAACTAATTAATCAGATAAAAAAGCAAAAAGTATAAAATGCAATTGGCAAAGCTGTTCTGTGCGTATGTGAGTGGATGTGGCTATATGTATGTGTATGTGAGTGTGTGATGTAAATGATGTATAATACATATATATGTGCTAATATATGGTTTATGTGTGGTTTATATATGTATCTAAGTGTGTGGTGTATAAGTGTAAGCCTAACAAAAGCATCAGAGAAGTAGGAACCCAGAGCTTTGGGTGCGAGGATAAGAAGAGGAGAGACCATTCTCCAACATAGGGAGAAGGGAAGGCTTCATGGAAGAAGTTCTAGTTGAGTTGGGTCATTAAGGATGGTTAAAAGTTACGAGTATATATATGAATGCTCATACATACATGAGCATGTTCATATGTAGTATGCATATGTGTGTATATGGATGGATGTTGTATGTGTTTGTATGTGAGTTTACATGTATATGATATGTGTATGTGAGTGTGAGTGTGTTGTATTGGGGGAGGGCCACTGGGGAGAAGTGGAGACTGAGTAGCAAAACAAACCCACAAAAGATGACCCTGAAGAGGGAGCCTCTGGGTTCTGCTAATAGTTTCATTAATTGCTTGACTGGATTGCTTTCCATTTGATGTCTTGGGTAGATTTCATTAGGAAGGTTAAACACATCTCTGGTCAGTCTTCTCTGAGCCTCAGTTTTCCAATCTGTCAAATGGGATGAATAATCTTCCTATCTACCTCAGAAAGTTATTTAGAGGAACCTCCTAAGGAATCTAAAAAATGCTCTAAAATGCATGTTACTAATTTCCCTTGCTAAAATACAATCCAGCCCCTACTTTCTTGGAGTGGACAAGAGGAATGAGCTGCAGACACAGATGATTATAATAAACAGGTCAGCCTAACAAAAGCATCAGAGAAGTAGGAACCCAGAGCTTTGGGCACAAGGATAGGAAGAGAAGAGACCATTCTCCAACATAGGGAGAAGGGAAGGCTTCATGGAAGAAGTTCCAGTTGAGTTGGGTTATTAAGGATGGCTAAAAATTCAACAGAAGGTGGGGAATCTGGGTGGGTGGCTCAGTAGATTGGGGAGGCATAGGTTCAAATCTGGCTTCAGACACTTCCTAACTGGGCAAGTCACTTAGCTCCCATTCCCTAGCCTTTATGGCTCTTCTGCCTTGGAACCAACACACAGTAAGGATTCTAAAACAGAAGGTGAGGGTTAAAAAAAAAAGAATTCAACGGGAAAGAAAAGATATAAATGTCTTTCATAAATATGGGGAAACTGACATGCTCTGGCCATTTAATGAAAACAGATGGTACCATATAGAAGATATGGGCTTGTGGTTAGTCTATGAGAGTCTGTCACCACCTCTTTGATGCCTGGATGAAACAGCAAAGCCATCTGCAATCTGTGATTTCAACGGCAGGCTGGCCTTGAGGGCAAGTGGATCCTCCCAAAACTGTGGGAAGGAATCACTTGGGTAGAGGCAGGAGAGAGTTTCTCCTTCCTTCCCTTCACCTTGAGAAGGAGATGATCCTGTCAGCTTTGGAAGGTTGTCCCTAGAAAAGCAATGGCTGACTGCTGACCAGTGTCTGGATCGAAGGCTGAGAACAAAGAAGAAACGCAACAAAAGGCAGCCTCAGAACTCTGCTCAGGCACCAAGTGTTGGAACTCTGCCGTGAGCTACACACATGGCATTTCCCTCTTGAAGGAGACCTGTAGGAGAAATCCATGCAGACGGAGGAGGACTTGCCTCATCAGGATTTCCCCTCTGGCCACATGAGTTCTCCAAGCTGGAGCTCACTCTGCTCAGGGACCTTCTGTGTGTGACCTCTCCTTCATAAAATGAGCTCTGGCTGGCCAACTGATCAATAACAAAAGACATTCTGGATGCGGCTTTACGAGCAAGCAAGAGCAGGAGAAAACCACCCGGACTCCCTGGAGTCCGTACGTGCCTAGAACTCTCAGAGGGCCAAGAACTGGTCCAACCTCTGGGCACCCTAATTAGTGCTGGTGAGAGCTGGGGGAGTAAAGTGAGAGAAGATGTTAGGCATGGCTTTATGTGACGTCTTTCTGTAAGTATCTTTCTTTCCTTTCCCTCCTAGAGAGTCATTCCTTACCCAAACCAGAAGATGGGCCTGTCTCAGGCATCACCTCTCCAGGAACTGCCCGGAAGGAGCTGAGGGCATTCTGGTCTCACAGAAAGTGTTTCTTGCATCATGTTGACTTGACATTCCAGGGGGCTTCGTGTCATACGTGCTGGCTGGCATACCAGGAGTCAAGATGGATGGCTGGGCAAATCCATGGATATCTTAACCCCAGATTAAAACGAGTCCAACCCAGTTGGCAGCTGGGGAAGCCAAGAAGAAAGCCCCAGTTACTTGGCGATGGGAATTATTTACATGATGCTGTGGCTTTTGGGTAGCCATTACACCCCAAAGTGGACATCTCTCTGTAGAGAAGAGTATCAGAGAGGGACCCTTACTAGGGTGCACTATTCAGAAAATTGGACCTTCTGGGACCTGACTCACACCCCGCCCAGAATACGCTGCAACTGAAGTGACCCAAAGTAAAGCTTGGGCAGCACATGATGGCTTGGGACATGAGTGCCTCTGAATGATGGGATGGCCATTGGGTTTTCTTGTTGCCAAGGCAACCAGAACCTGCAGCATCTGATGCAGTTACGACAAGGAGGAGAGTGAGATGGAATGCTTTGGCAGACCAATAAAGGAATCCCTGACACACATGCTTCATTCACTCTGGAACTCCCGTGGATTCAGTAGAGAGGAGGCAGAAGTTGAGCCCCTTTCTAATGACTCCCCAACCAACAGTGCAGGCAGGAACTGGACATAATACAAATTATTAGATTGCAACAGAATAACCATGTTAAGAAATAGGGGAAAAGCTAGCAGATCATTCTTGCCATAGTCCCCTTTGGCCTCCAAACATAAACGAGCACCATGTCCCAGTCTCCCAGACTCCTCATCTAGCTGTGGGAAGTGTTTAACGTCAGTCACTCAACAAGCAATTCTTAAGTGCATAGTATCCATGGTAGACCCTATGCTAAACAGTGAGCTTAGTCTTGGTGTCAGGACTGTCCATTGGGTTGGATGGTCTTAAAGCAACTAAGGAGGATCAGACCATTGAGTAGGAAAGGGACAAGTGGACTCTGGTCTCCTAAATGTAAGCTCAGAAACACAGTCTGCTTGTCATTTCAAAGGGGGTAGACAAAGGCTCTGTGTTGGTTGTCTGAGCTGCAATTACTCCGAGCTATAGCCAGTGCTTTAAGGGAGGGACGGATCATCTTAATAAGACCCAACATTGATAGAGCCTTTTAGAATTCACCAAATGATTTACATCCATCAACCATTTTGAGAATCACCACAACCACTTTACAGCTGGGGAAACCAAGGTAGGAGAAGTTTAGTACTCCGAGTCACCCAGACAGTCTCTGGGCCAGGGCTTGAAGTCGCATCTCTCCTGCCAAGAGGACTTGGGCTCTGGCCACTGTACTCAAAGGAGAAAATGAGATAGTTTTTGGAAAGCACTTAGCACAATACCTGGCACAGAGTAGGGACTTAAGAAATATCGCTTGATTGACCTCTGCCTGCTCTTGGCCCCTCTCCATTCTAGCCTGCTGCATCTCCAGATGGCTTTACTTTAAGACCACAGTCTCCCTCATGCCAGCTTTTATCCTTCACCCCCAGCCTTAAGTGAACTTCTGGGTCTCAGCTTCTTGTTCTGCCTTTGAACTGCTGTAGTCCAAGCTCCTTTGCTAACTCTCAGAGCCTAAGCTTAGAAGGAGGGACACCTTTGGGGGAAGTCGTTGAGCCAGGCTGATCTTCCCCTCCGATCAAGGGCTCCAAAAGGGGAGTCGGGCCTTCTTTTCTGGACTTTGGAACTCAGTCATTTCAGGCTGGTCACATTTATGGCCCTAACTAATTGAAATCTATGAGCAAAAAAGGAGAAAAGCCCCTGGAGAAATGGATTTCTGTTTTCTACAGGAGAAAAAGCTATAATAATTCTGTCACTTGTAAAATTATTCATTTCATGCCAGACACCATAGCTTAATGTTCAGCTAAATAAGTCTCTCAAATTGACAGCTCCAAAATAAACTCTTCTACAGCTTAGCTCTCTCTCACCGGGGCTCACCGAGCAGCCCAGGGATCAAGGAGGTGTGATTAAATTTATTTTAGCTCTGTGCAATCACCCTGAAAATCCAGGCTCAGTTATTCTTGGTGATTAAATTTCAAGGATGAAGTTAGATGTTTGTATACTGATGATTTGTTTAATCTCATTGATATTTAAATGATCTCTAGCCATCTCTGTTGATAATAACACTCTAGCTCGAAGGAACCTAACTTGGTCCACATGGGATGCTAATAAGTTTCATGGCAGGGCAATGGGAGCCTGTAGCCTCTGATCTTCAAGGCACTGGGTTTCTTTATGGAGCCAATAGTCATCAGACATGCAGCATATGCTGGCAGCTTTGGTCCCTGCTCAAGGAAGAGAGAAGGCATGATAGGGTCTGAGAGTCACCTCTAGTGTCTGAAGGGCTGTTATGTGGCACAGTTATTTGATGTGTTCTCTTTGTCAGAACTGGGTGGGAGTTGCAAGAGAGACAGGCTTAATGTAACGAGAAGCATCCCCTCAGACCAAATACCAGCTCCTCTCAGGCCGGTATCTCAGCTTCCTTACTGGCCTACTATGTGCTCTAAGTCTATGTCCCACTACTCATAGAGAGATCTGTAGAGTGTAAGCCAACATACATCCTGCTTGGTTCCAACACCTGAGGCCTGGCTGATTTTCCTTTTTCCTTTCGGACCTAGCAGCCTCAGTTCCTGATGCTTCCAAATAACGAGGGGGCAGGGTAAGGAGGCTATGCACTCCAGGAATAAAAGATACCCTAAGCAAAGCCACAATGGAGGTGAGAGATTAAATGCCCATTTTGGGTACGTGGAAAAGGCCAGTTTTGGCCCTCTATTCTCTCAGACTGTCTGTTGTCTCCTACTATCACTAAAAAATACCAATAGTAGTTTATTGCAGAGCATCTAGGTGATTCAGTGGATTGAGAGCTGGGCCTGGAATAGGAAAGATCTGGGTTCAAATCTTGCTTCAGATACTTTCTAACTATATTACCTTGGCAAGTCACCTAACCCCTATTGCCGAGCCCTCACAGATCTTCTGTCTTGGAATGGGTACTTAGTATCCATTCTAAGATAGAAGGCAAAAGGTTTTTTTTTTAAATAGTAGTTTTTGTTTTTTTGGAAAATGAGGGCTTAAGATTAGAAGAATTAAAACAACTAGGAAGATTGTCTTCTTCCTTTTTCTAATGAAGGCTCACCATCTGCCTTCTTTCTATCTGAAACAAGAGAAACTGTGGAAACAGCAGTCTGCCTGAGAGCTGTAGATCAACCCAAAAGCAATTTTAATTTTATTCCCTCTCCAACCATTCATAAGAGCATCCTGCCTCTTTGCACCTTAGCTCTATACCTCTTTGAAGTGTTTTTCCCTGCCATCTGTTTATTTTTTTTCTCCTCCCATTGGCATCCTTAAATGCTCTTGTGATGATCTGGCTTAGATGGGTCTTATGGCAAGCTTTCTGAAAACTCATTTTCCTTTCAACTGATTTCTGATGCCTTAGGAGACAATCTTGCTCCCACTATTCCATTATCCTCCTCTGTAGTATTTTGACATGAAATTCTGATCTTCTTGTATTTTAGCAAGAAATCCAATGTTTACTATTTGGGCAGTTTTTAGACTCTTCAGGCCTACTTAATGTGGTGATTGCTTTGCATTGGTTAACCTTCCATAGGAAAAAAGGGTAGTAGTCCATGTCTACGTCTGTTCTTATTTGGGAGCAAGAATAGATGTCTCAAACTAATCAAGGTAGAGTCATTTTCATGGTATGCCATATCTTTTATCTTTATCTTCTCCTTTAGCTTGGAATTAATTTTGATCTTTACTGTTGCACATGAATGCTCTGAGTATTCACAGATAACTGGCTCAGAGATGACCCCATATTGGGAACCAGTTGTTTTGCGAAATTGCATTTTCTTGATGTTTCTTACTGTTTCTTACTGTTCACCATTACCACTGCTTCCTTACTCTTTTCTTGAAGATAGCCTTCATTACATGGTATCCAGGTAATCTGAAAGTCTTTGGCTTCTTGATTTCTTAATACTGTAAGAATGAAATTTTGATGGTTTGACTAAAATATATGAGTATTATAAATAATAATGGTGGTCACCTATTCAAAGTATTATTGCTCAAAGTTGAAATGATTTTAATAGCTGTTATTTACAAAAGAGGTGGAGTGAAAGCAGAGAAATACAAAAGGGTAGAGAAGACATTAGCCTATATAACTAATTATTGCTCTGGTGCTGAACTCAGCCAGCAGGTGTTGACCTTCAACCAGAATTAAACTCTCTCCAGAAGACAGGAAGGGAAAGCTAGCTATCCACTCACCCAAGTTCCTTCTAAGAGGCAGGTCAAGATGATGACTAGAGCTGAAGGTGACTCCTGAGGCTGACTTTCTTCCTTGAGCTGACCTTCTTCTTGAAGCTGACTTCCTTCTTGAAGTTGACTCCCTTTGCCCCAGAATAGTGGCTTCTTGTCCCTTACCCTCTTCACAAGGGCCAATCACAGCATCCAAGTTGCCTGACACTGCCTGTGGGGCAATGTCTGTGGGATCCACTTCTCACCTTCTAGAGAGGTGAATACTCATCAAAAGGGTTCACAGATTTCTGGCTGATTGAGGTGTGAATTCTCCTTTCCTGGCTGATTGAGTTGACTGGGTAGAGAGATCCTCCACCTAGTGCTAAGTAGGGTGTTCAAACTTTTGTTGATTCAATTCAAAAGTAGAAAAAGGAGAGTTAATCCTTTCTTCAAAATTTGGTGAGGAACTATGTAGGTGTACTTAAGTTATTTTTAACCAAAGTGTTAATTACAACTAGGCAAAGAGAATAAATGATTCCCTTTTCACAAGTCAGAATAGACAAAGAGAACCAAGAATTTCCTTTCACAATACTGAGATGTATTTTCAAACATTTTTCACCATCCTCTCTTGACCTACCTTTGAACTGAAAGAGTGGAAGATTAAAGAAGATGGTCATTGAATATACAAGACTTTCTTGGGTTTTCTGTTGAATTTCTCTCCTCTTTCCCTGCAGCAGATATAGTGCATAGCTGATAATTCTCTCTATGGTTCTCTTCTGACTATGTGCTCATATCCTATTAAGTTATATTTTGGGTTACTTTTTGATCTAGCATGAAAACAATCCCAGTCCCTCCTTTATTTTCCTCTTGAAGGAAAACTTGAAAGATATCTTTCATTTTTTTTCTGTCTTCATTTATTTCACCATGAAAATGGCAACATGGACATGGCCTATTTTTTCTATTGGGACTTCCATTTGTTGATTGTTGGACAAAAGTGTCAAATGTGGAATATTAAGACAAATTAATGTTTATAGATGATCCCAAAACAATGATTTTGAGTACACTTTACCATCTTACTAGCCCTGGACCCCAGTCATTGTTGAGCAGAGCAGAAGAGGATTGGATTACAGAGGATTTAGCAGTATTTTTCATTTTATACTTTTATGGGCCATCCTGACCAAAGAATTCATTACCAAGTGAGTGGGAGAGATGACCTCAGTTGCCCAAAACTTAGAATAACCATGAAAAAGAGACTTCTATCCTCTGTTTCCTCTTCTTTAATCCTCACCAAGTTATACTTCTTTTGGGGAGGGGCTTTAGAGACAAGGGTACTCATTGATTTGAAAGAATTGGGATCCAGAGGGTCTAACTTCTCATCTTGGATCTTCTCCTTTCTACCAGTGAGACCTAGGCAAATGCCTTCCCCTCTTTGGGTCTTTTTCTTCATTTGCAAAATGGCTTCATTCTACAAAAATTTCCCCAAGTTCTCTCTTGGCTTTGGGATTTTTGTTTTTGGTTGAGATATGTAATTTCACCAGAAAGTTCTAGGGTAGAAACTCCCTCCACAGATGCAGAATGGTAACTCCTTTGTAGATTTTATTTTGTCTTAAATAGTTGCCTTGGGAATCCAGAAGTTAAGTAATTTATTGACAGCTGCACAGTCTAATTTGTCTGTCAAAGAAAATACTTTATCAGCTAGGCCTTACTACCACTCTAGATGTCATAATCTAAACTCTGCTCTGATTATTGCCTCTTCCTACACAGTGGGCACTAGTCATGGAAGCAGATGGTTAGTAGAAGTAGCTTTTAACTTGGAGTCAGAGGATCGAGATTCAAGTCCTAGTCATCTATTTAAGAGTGGCACAATTTCAGGAAATCACCTGATATTTCCAATTCTCATGTTCCTCATTTATGGAATGGGAACAATAACAACCTTAGAAATCTACCTTGATTGACTGTTGTAAGCAGTAAAGCAGACCACTGGGTAAAGTATTTACAAAGTTCAAAGGGTTTTTAAACTATGAGACGGAATGATACTCTCTGCCCATTTCTGTCTTCCTTAATCCCCCAGACATCATCTGGGTGATTCTAACTTTCCCATGAGACCAGATCCACAGAATAATAGGAAGTGGGTAGTGACACTTTGTAGAAATCTTGTTTTAAATTATTTATAATTTAGAGTTCTAGAACCTGAGTTCAAATCTTGCTCCTTCTACTCACTACCTATGTGACCTCAGGTGATCTCAGAACCTTGGTTTATTTATCTTTAAATGAGACAGGGTTAGATTTATTTCACCTCACCATCTAGGATCCCATGATTATGAGATGATAAGAGAGTCTAACTGGATGCTGGCCACTTGGCCATCAAACACTGTTCATTTCACAGCTGCATGTGAGCCTGAAAGAACATGACAATGAGACACCTTTTCCTATGGTCCTACAATTAGCTCTCTACTGCCAAATAGTCTTTGAAATTGGTGTAGACACAGTGGCCGATGTCACTTCTCTGGGAGATTGCTTCCAGGAGAATCACAATGACATGTAAGGCAAGTGCCTTGGAGACATTCCATAGCTCATTATGGTTTTTCATGGAGTTTCAAGGCGATGGTGGTAGAGATGAAGCTCCCTGACCTCTTAGGGCTGGCTCTGGGAAGGAGGGCTAGAACCTGCCCACACATGTGGGAGAGGTTGGACTGGATGGCTCCTGCCTCCCCAAATACTCAATGTTTCTGATTGCCTGAAAGGCAATGTACAAATGCCCCAGCCTTGTGGCTAGCTTAAGACTAGACTCTATGTATTCCTCCTCTTCACTCATTCCATGTTCCAACTGTACTGACATGGGAGGGAGCTGACTGTAGATGTGCTAGAGTCTTCCGCTCTTTTCACAGGTGAGCCTTCCTACTTCCAACACCTCCTTCCTCACTTCTGTTTCCTATAATAATCAGAGCCATAGAAGCATTCCAGGAAATGAAAGGCCAATGAATGTCTCTATGAATCCAAGAGCCATCCCTGTGACTTCCCAGTTGAAAGCATCTCACCTGAACTATCCCTCCTGTCTGTTTTCTTCCCCAGTAGAAGGCAGGGTCCTTGAGATCATGGCTTGTCTTACTTTTGTTCTTGCCCACAGTTCCTGGCATATGGTGAATGCTTAGTAAAGGTTATTCCATGAATTCATCCCTACAATACTCAGCTAGCTGTTTGTGTGGGACGGGTTCTATTGTGCTCGTAGGTGAGAGCTTTTGGTGGACCCCCTTTTCATAGAGATGCCCTCTCCCTTGCACATTTCTCCCTTGTATGAATGCACCTCTCTCTAGTTAAGCCCTTGGCCCTGCCTCTTAAAGGGAATTAGTTATCTTTTCAAACTCACTTGGAGAACAATGGGAAGAGGAAGGGCCCAAGGTGATCACTTCATAAAGACTCTCTCCCAAATCCCTTGCAACGCTCACCAACCAAAGCCTGCTAATCTAGTTTGCTTAGGAATCAATACCAGTCCATGAGTTCTCACTGCTTGGGGTTGTTATAAAATCTTTTATAAAATTATCTCTTTTGTTTAGCTCTGAGCCTCCCAGGCCAGTAAAAGGCCCCCAAGTTACAGAATCTCCCTTTCTCTCTTTCTTCTCCCTCCCCTCCTCTCTCTTCCCCCATCTTTCTCATTCTTCATAATCTATTGCTCCTCCTTCCACTGTTTATGAAAGGACTCCCTCACAGATATAGCAGTGCACTTGTCAGTTGCTATGTCCTGTAGAAACTAGCTTCTTTTAAAGCAAAAACTAAGCAGAAAGCAAAGTAAACTCTTAACCACAGAGATTGGAAAATGAAAGACAGACAGAAATAGAGAGACAGAGGAGAGAGAGAAACAGAGAGAAATGAAGAGAGAGAGAAAAGAGAAACTGAAAGAGAGAGAGAGAGAAAGAAAGAGACTGAGAAAGATAGCATCAGAAAGAGACAAAAAGAAACAGAGGCAGAGAAGGATGGGAAGGTGAGGAATTGATAGTTCTGTTTTCAGCAGCATGAAGGGCTCCAGCCACTTGGGGGCTTTTCTCTGTGGCTCCAGCATTGCCCACACTTTAGGCAGTGATACGGGATCAAGTCCTGGGCTTGGAATAAAGAAGATCTGAGTTCCAAATCTGATCCTAGGTACTTCCTAGCTGTGTGATCCTGGACAAGTCACTTGGGCTTTGTCTGCCTCATTTTTTTCATCTGTGAAATGAAGAGAATAACAACTCCTACCTCCCAGGATGATTGTGAGGATGAGATTAGATATTTGTAAAGTGCTTGCTTTGGCACAGTGCCTGGCACACAGAAAAGGGTCACAGACTTCTGTATCAAAGAATATTTTGTCTCAACTATTTTGCTTTAGTAGACACCATTCTTTAAAAGTTACTAAAGGCTGTTTGACTAAATTGGTTCTCAAATGATAATGTCGGGGAGAATAGATGGAAGGGTGTTGCAAACAATTGGCACAAGAGAATCATCTCTGACTCCTCCTAGAATCCTTCCATGGAGATGTGCAGCCTTGCTCTGGGACCTGGGAATTGTCAGTTAGAGTGAGAGCTAGGATAAGGAGCCTCAGAGCTCCACTCACCCAATGATATCTTTCTTGCACATCACTGTTCTCCCAAGGATCCTGTGGGTATGTGAGTGAAGGAGTACCATGTTCTTTGAAGAAACAAATAGCCAGAAGGTAATAAAAGGCATGTGGTGGGCCTCAAAGGATATTACAGCGATGACTGGTCCACAAGGCATGTGTTAAAGGCATTTATGGGCGCATGTATGTCTTGGAAAGAAAGTGGCTCAGTTCTCTCCGAGAGCTGCTCTGATCTCCTGAAGCTATCCAAGGAAGCAGGGGAAGACTTCAAGGCCACTGAATGAAGCTTCTATGGAGGATTTATGGAAAGACACTTATTAGAGGATCAAGAGGGTGAGAGATCACAGAAGCTTTGCTTCCTGGCAGCGAGGCGATGGGCCATGCTGAGGGGATATAGTTCCACAATGGCGCCTCTGACACGCATTGTGAAACATGGACTCCATGAACCATATTCTAGTCGATCGACAAGTCTGACAGATTTGTTCTGGCTTCTCGTGTCTCTCCTTAAGAGAAGTTTTTTAAAGCAATCTCCTAAGCATACGCTGAGAAAATTGCTTGTTCAGAGCTTTACAAACCAAATGACTCCAACCTCCGGTGATGAAATAAACGGGCCGAGAGCGGAGCCCAGCAACAATTCCCAGCCTGAAATAGTCATAAAATCCAATATTGCTTTTTCAAGCGTGGTGCATATTTTCTAATAAACTGTCATCCCCCTGTGCCATCCCCTCACATAGAGTGCTTCTCAGCTAGCTGCGATGCTCCATTTTGTCTGGTCTGGATGGGAAGGAGCCCAGGCTCCAGCCTGCTTTTCTCTAAGGCTGTCGAGGGAGGCTCGCAATGATAAACAAGTTTGCTCCTTAATCAGAGTTGAAGTTTGAGGCATTTTTCCAAATTCTGGCTTCAGCTCAGAAGGATGGGTCTCCATGGTTACCCAAGGTGGCCCAGATTCCTGCCGTCTGCATTTGAGTGAAATCAGATGCTGTCTTGAAAGTGACATAAGCTTGGTCCAAGCCAGGCACCACATGTCCAGTCCCTTTTGCCATTTGCCACCCTTCTCAGGGGAAATGCTCAGATTGACGCCTCTCTGTGGATAGATGCAGGACTCAGCACGCAGTAGGATCGAACAAACGTCTGGTGAATGAACGGATGAATGAATGAGGGTGGGTATGAATGGATGAGGCACCCCGTTACAGACATTTTCCCAGTAGATACCAGATTTTCTGGAGCTTTTTGTGTCTACCTTAACTAAGTGAAGGAGACTAGAATCAATGAAGGGCATCCACATTTCATCTTCTTTGCAATACTTCAAGGTTATTACATCCTGAGGAAGTCAAGAAAGGGAGGACAGAGATTGCTTTTTCTAGGAAAAAATGAAATCTAACTGTGGAGATGGCAGACACCCTACCTAAGGAAGAAGGAAGCTGAGCATAATAACAATTGCTAGCATTTATATAACATTTGAAGGTTAATGACCACTTAACAAATATTATCTCATGGGATTCTCACAACAATCCTGGGAGTTGGTACTATTATGATCTCCATTTTACAGATCAATCAGCTGAGACCCATGGTAGTTAAACTACTTGTCCAAGGGTACAAAACTAGTAAATCTCAGAGGCTGGATTTGAACTCAGGTCTTTTTGACATCAGGGTCCTATGCACCACCCAGCCACCTAGTCAATTGTGTAGTTGAAGTGAGAGGATCTGAGGTGGAATCCTAGCTCTTCAGTGGGCTAGCCCAATAACCAACTCCCTACGATTCTCTGGGCCTCATTTCTCCATGGAAGCTGAGGTGCTTTGGAGCAAGTGATCTTTAAAGAGCCATCTGATACCTTTAACCTTCCTTGATCTTCTAATTTGCAGGAAGCCATGGGGCCATGTTGTCCCCAAAAGCTCACGGTCTGGCGTCAGAGGACCCCTCCAAGTTCCTTACCCGCTCTGTGACTTGGGGAAATGGCTTTTCCTGGCTACACCTCAGGTGCTCCTTTCCCCAAAGTGGGGAGGTTTACACTAGAGGATCATCAATCTCCCGTCCAGTTCTGCATCCTCTGACTCATGAGAAGACAAGTGGAGTGAAAAGGCCACTGGATGTGAAGACAGAGGACCTCCATTCGAATCACTCTCTGCCACTAGCTAACTAGCCCTGTGGTCCCCTTGAGGGACTTTGGTTTCCTCTTCCAGAGTGCGAGAAGGTGCCATGATTTCCAAGTGCCTTTGGGTCTTGGTCTTAGTCTTCCGGGGATGGAAACAAGAAATCTTCCCCAGGGCAGAAGTGTGAGCCGGGCTGCAGTCTCTGCCTTCAGAGGGAGGGAGTACCCGCATGGCTATTTGGGAATATCATGGAGCACGTGGCGGGGGTGGGGGGCAGCAGGGGAGGAAGAAAACATTCCAGAATTGTTTTCAGCGCTGAGCCCAGGTATTAGAATGGCCTTCACTGGCGGAGGTTTTCTCACGATGGCTCTACCTGCACTCTCAGGCCGTTAGACAACAGTTTCCCCATGGATATGGCTAGCCCAGGGTTCCCCGCTACCCGGTCTTGGCTGCTTTAGCTTCAGGAATGTCCGCTTTGGGAAAGGAGAAGGAAACGTGGGAGCTGTCAGGCCAGTAGACACGCTCTCTTACTCTGTGGCACGTACGTGCCACAAAGCTGGACGGATCGCCAGCCCAGGGACCGGCAGGAGCACGTCCGGAGCCTTCTTTCCAGACTGGACTCTAATGCTCTGGGGGGGAAGAGGCATCCCTGGAGAAGACGTCCAGGCAGTCAGCTTCCCCAATGCCACATGGCTAGGACGAGGCAAGACAGCGATCCACACGCCAGCAGGTAGAGGAGCCGGTGGAGGCTAACCGCAATGAGTCAGGACAGTCTTCTGGCCTCCCAGCCAGCATGTGGACAGGTCCAGGGTCCTGAAGAGGAAACTCATTGTCTCACGGACCCAGCCAGAGTCAGACTTGGGACCTCTTCTGAGAGCCACATTTTCTTAAAGCACCCAAATCTAGGATTCAGCCAGAGATCACGTCCTCTGGAAACAGTTGGATTTGTAAGGTAGGAAGGGAAGTTTGCATGTGATAAAGGGAATGAAATCATCTGCTGGAACACAGGACTTTGCCAGCATTCCTTGCAGCTTGTCAGTCAGATCAGAGGAAAGCAAGACTGGATCTTAAAGGACAACAGGCTGCAGAGAGGGGAGACTAGCCTGGACATTTGCCAGTACGCTATTGTGAAAGGAACAAAGGGTTCCAGTGAAAAGACCCGAGTTCCAATCTCAGTTTTGCTCCTTGCTTCAGTTCCCTTACCCTCAGTGAGTTCGGTTTCTTTCTCTGGAAGATGAAGGTGGGAGCACAGGATATGGGAGGCACTCAGTGACTTCTAATGTCTCTTCTAGCTCCAAATCCCATTATTGCATGAAAACACTGGAAGACAATATATGCCACATGCAGAGATATAGAATGGAGCCACTGAAGCCCCCTGTGCTAACACACAGTGAAGCACATGCCATGTGATGCACTTTCTGCTTCCATACTTTCAGGATCGGCCGTGTTGAGGGCTATTATCTCCCCCTCTTCTTCATGTCTGGCCCCCCAGTGATCACTGGGAGTTACTGTGTCCCAAAGCCAAGCCATATCACAGCCAACCTGGAGAAGAGCCCCTTAGCATCTGGTGGGGTCAAGGAGGCATGCCAGAAGGGCTCAGAGAGCAGACCTGCCTTCTGGTCACATCTTTATATTCCTGGAAACTGTCCATTTGTTCCTGCATTTGAAAGATAACCTTGAACACATGACAGGCATTAGAAACGGATGGCAGGAGGCTCCAAGTATCTCCCTGGCCCTTCTTCCTTCCCTACACATAGATGACATTTCTGAGAAAGTTTTTGAGCTCATATTTCTAGCCACTGAACGAGACCATATCACAGGGATTTTGTTTCACTTTGGGCTTATTGTTCCCCTGTCTTTGTCCTTTTCATTGCCTTGACTGTCTTTAAGCTTTATAGCCTGCCCGCCCCACTTCCCACCTTTCTATCGACAGGAGAGGAAATTATGAGTGTGTCCTGAGAGCAGCCTGTTGTTCTCATTAGTCATAAATCAATAGGACTCTGAGGGTTCAGAAATTCAAACACTGTCACTGGTGAGCCCAGGGTTGGAGCTCAAAAGCCAAGAAAACCCATCAGATCATTAGGGTGGGAATTTTTCCGCCCCATTTCTTGTGATGACTGATCCTTTCTCAGGCTCACAAAGAGAGAGCTGTGCCCTCCACGTTGAGCTCTCCTGGGAAAGAATTGCACAAACAATCTTTTTAGGATGAAAATGGAAATCCATGAAGTGAAGTAGCTGTATCCTGGGAACATTGACAAAGCGGATTCTGTTCTCCAAGCTTCACCCGGCAGTCCAGGAGCCTCTGCAACACAGGGTCTCTAAATAGCTCTGTTGATGATGATGGGAAGGTAGCCGAAGAGTAGTTTTCAAAATGTCTTCTCTCTAGAAATTGGCTTTTTGACTTCCTTACTAGTCATTGAGTGATGCAGGAAATCGAATTCAATTCCATAAGCATTTCTCAAGTCACCAATGTGCTTGGGGACAGAAAGACAAAAAGAAAACCATCCTGGGTCCCAAGGAGCTTACATTCTCCTTGGGTGATAAGGAAGTAAAATACAGAATAAGACAAAATCATTGCCCCAAGCAAAGAGCAGCAGCAGCAGCCAGAAGGAGCATTCAATGAGGCACAGGTGAGGAAGGATGTTCTATTTAAAAAAATCTCTTACTCCTGGCCCAGCTCCTCTTAATCTGCAGCCTCCAAAGCACTGGGTTAACACAAACCAGGCTCAGTTCTGGGAGTGGATAAAGGAGCCATTTTCTTGCTTTTCCTTAGGCCCCTACCTCAGCCACTTTGAGAAAACGTCCTGAATAAAACTCAGGTATGGCTTATGTCTAGGTTTTGTCCAAGGTGGGTGATAGGAATCCCAATTCCTTCTGTATACCCAGTGTACAGTGGGAGTGGTAGGTAGGAGATAGCCTTAACTTCCCCCATCACCAAAGGTGCCCAAGATGTGAAGACATCATTCAATGAAAAAGAATACAACCACCCCAAGTACTTCATTAGGTTCCACCTGGAGGGGAAAGGCATGTTGGGAGACTGCTCAACAAATCCTTCCTTTTCAGCTCTGGACCTTTTGTGGCTTCTCTTTGGTCCTTTAGCCTTGGGGGTAATCCTTCTTCGATGCCCTTTTTTTGTTGTTGAAGGAATCTTTTCCCTCTTGGAGGTCAAACTCAGCAACTCTTGCATTTGAGGGGGAAGTTCATTCTCATGGACTCTAGTTTCTGTCCTATTCTTACAAAAGGAGTCAGAAAGGCAGAAGAAGGAGGCCAGGAAATGGAATATTTCTCTGATTCTCCATAGACTTTCTGTGAAGGGACCATTTTTAAATTTTTAACAAGAGGCAATGGAGAAACCTGCTGTCCTCTCTGGTTGCTCCCCAGTCTAGAAATCCAGGGGAGAGAGGGTGAAGGAAAAGAAAAGGGTCTCAGCTATTTCCTGGCTCCCTTTTAGAAACCAGTCAGGGTACATCTTCTCAGACCATCTATGATAAACATACTCTAGCAGACAACCTCAGTCCCTGAGGACCAATTAGAGGAACTTTCTGTGTCCCTGACCAGGTGACAGGGTAGAGGGTAGAGTTGGCTTTTGGACAGAGGTACCTACCCAACAAAATGCTTGAGAAACTCATCATGTTAAATTGGGGCTTCCCTAATAAACCTGATTTTTAAAAATTGATGCTTTCTGCCTTTACTTTTCAGTTATTTCAGGAAAAACCCTAAACAAAACCCCTTCTTTCTCCCTGGCTGACTCCAGCCTTGTAAAGAAAAGGAATTAAGCAATAACACTGGATATATCATTCTGCCCCAGTAGGCCCCCTGACTCTCCATTTCCCTTGTCACCTCTCCTGGACCATCATTGGTTATTTCAGTTCTTCCAAATTTGGCTTTCTCCTAGTGCTCTTTTCTTCGATGCGGTTATGGTTATTACGTATGCTCTATTTTCTTGGTTTCACTCTGTATCAATTCATACAAATCTCTCCATGTGTCTCTATGTTGCTCGTCTGTCATTTCTTACTGGGAAATAACATTCTCTTACAGGCACAGACCATATTTTAAAAAGTGGTTCCCTAGTCCTTGAACCCCATCTGATGCTCCAAGTGTGACAATCCAGGACTGCTGGCAAGGCAGGAGGAGGGATGGAGCTTTGTTGGACACATCAGAATGCAGGGTACGGTGTATACTTTCTTTAAACTTGTACGTGCGCAGCAGGGCCAAAGGATCAGGTAAGAGGGAAGGTTTCAAAGCTATTTTTCAGTGATGCTCAGTATGAAATATAACGGGAAAGGAAGTCATGAACATACTCAATGCATTATTAATAAAGTGGAGAAAAACAAAACAAGCAATACAATCTTTGCAAAAGTAATTTTCACTTTGATGTGGCCAGATAGATTTTAGAAGGGAAGTTGGGTCACACTGTTCTGAATTCTCCCAGCCTTCAATAAACAAAAGAACTTTATAATGAAGCCCACAGGAAATCATTGGGACTAGAAAAGGGAGCATTTTTCTCCACTATTAAGTGACTCTTTCTGAAGAAGGGAGGATTGGGGAAAATATTTGCCTCTCCTGTATTTCTAGCATTGTAGAAATCATTTCAAAGTCAGTTTTGGTCAAGACCTTGCCCCCATGTATTCTCAGGGAGGGCAGAGTTCGTTCATATGGGCTCATACAGAGAGCTGGGAGGTGGCTGTATCTTCATCACTCGTGAGCAACTAAATGTCCACAACCATCCTCCCACCTCACAGGAGAAGCTGAAAACTGACATGTTCACAAAAGGGTTTGCCTTTATGGAATTCTAGTTCTTCCTTCCTTTCACTTTTTAAACAACATTTTAATTTCTTAGAATTATAGGACTTAGACCTGAAAAAGATCTTAGAGGCATATGGTCTAACTCTCTAAGAGAAAAATCAGGCTAAGGAAGATGAAGTCAGTTTAAGGCTTGACTCCTCCCTCCCTCCCTCCCTCCCTCCCTCCCTCCCTCCCTCCCTTCCTTCCTTCCGTCCATCCTTCCTTCCTTCCTTCCTTCCTTCCTTCCTTCCTTCCTTCCTTCCTTCCTTCCTTCCTTCCTTCCTTCCTTCCTTCCTTCCTTCCTTCCTTCCTTCCTCCTTCCTCCCTTCCTCCCTTCCTCCCTTCCTCCCTTTCTCCCTTTCTCCCTCTTCTCCTCTTCTCTCTTCTCTCTCTCTTTCTCCTCTCTTTCTCTATCGTTCTCTCTCTCCTTCTCTTTCTTTCTCTCTTCTTTCTTCTTCTTTCTTCTTCTTCTTCTTTCTTCTTTCTTCTTCTTTCTTCTTCTTTCTTCTCTCTCTCTCTCTTCTCTCTCTCTTCTCTCTTCTCTTCTCTTTCTCTCTCTCTCTTTCTCTCTTTCTCTCTTCTTTCTCTCTTTCTCTCTCTCTTTCTTTCTTTCTTTCTTTCTTTCTTTCTTTCTTTCTTTCTTTCTTTCTTTCTTTCTTTCTTTCTTTCTTTCTTTCTTTCTTTCTTTCTTTCTTTCTTTCTTTCTTTCTTTCTTTCTTTCTTTCTTTCTTTCTTTCTTCTTCTTTCTCTCTTTCTCTCTTTCTCTCTTTCTCTCTTTCTCTCTCTCTCTCTTTCTTTCTCTCTCTCTTTCTCTCTCTCTTTCTCTCTCTCTTTCTCTCTCTCTTTCTCTCTTTCTTTCTCTCTTTCTTTCTCTCTTTCTCTCTTTCTTTCTCTCTTTCTTTCTTCTTTCTTTCTTTCTTTCTTTCTTTCTTTCTTTCTTTCTTTCTTTCTTTCTTTCTTTCTTTCTTTCTTTCTTTCTTTCTTTCTTTCTTTCTTTCTTTCTTTCTTTCTTTCTTTCTTTCTTTCTTTCTTTCTTTCTTTCTTTCTTTCTTTCTTTCTTTCTTTCTTTCTTTCTTTCTTTCTTTCTTTCTTTCTCATTCCAAGTAAGTTCAATTTAGATGTTTCTTCACCAATAAAGATAGTGAAATAAGGAACTAATTAATTATTTTTGGTAATTTCAGAAGTATTTACATAAAGAAAAGTTTTAAAATAAGGGTTTATCACGGCAGCTTGGTGACGGAGGTAGCTATATGGCTAAGTGGATAGAGAGCTGGGCCTAGAGATGGGCTCAAATCTGGGCTTGGATACTTCCTAGCTACATGACCCTGGGAAAGTCACTTAGCCCCACTTGCTTAGCTCTTACTGCTCTTCTGCCTTGGTACCAATACTTAGTATTGATTCTAAGAAGGAAGATAAAAGTTTAGAAAAAACAAAGTAAGGAATTGTCACTAGCTGGATAGTGATATCCATTATGGAAGTGCAATATTCTATTCCAGTTCTGTTAGACATTATAACACCAGCACACCAATGGATTTGTAGTCTGCTTAATACAGGGATGGTGTCTGATGATGCTGAACACAGCTTCTTCAGGCCCATCCATCATAGGTATCTCTTAGTCATATTCTTGTGCTTGGGGTCTCCCATGAAGTTCAGTGACATATGGGAACTAGCCATTGCTCAGCCCTTCCATTTGTCATGTGACTGACTGGCCCATATTCTTTTTGATGCTTCCCCGTCTCTCTTGCTTCATTCTTGGTGTTTGGTGGTCTGAATGTACCTTCTGGGGGCATCCCTCTTTATTACTTTGGATGCTACTGAATGAAGTTCATTCTTTGGAGACTCAATGGTCCGTAATTTGTAGCCATACTACTGCCAAGGCTAAAAAAAAAGATTTGCCAAGTTTCTGGCTGGAGTGATGTAGTGGTGAAGACCCCACAAAAGGGCCAGGATTAACTGACCCATTAACTTCAAAGGTCAGGACTAGTCAGATGAAAAGCTCAATTTCTTCATTTGACATTCACTGATTTTTTTTCCCTTCTAATCTTTTTTTTTTAAATATATTTTATTTGATCATTTCCAAGCATTATTCATTAAAGACATAGATCATTTTCTTTTCCTCCCTCCCACCCCCCATAGCCGACGTGTAAATCCACTGGGCATTACATGTTTTTGATTTGAACCCATTGCTTTGTTGATAATATTTGCATTAGAGTGTTCATTTAGAGTCTCTCCTCTGTCATGTCCCCTCAACCGCTGTATTCAGGCAGTTGTTTTTCCTCGGTGTTTCCACTCCCATAGTTTATCCTTTGCTTATGAAGTGTTTTTTTCTCCTAGATCCCTGCAAGTTGTTCAGGGACATTACACCGCCCCTAATGGAGAAGTCCATTACGTTCGACTATACCACAGTGTATCAGTCTCTGTGTACAATGTTCTCCTGGTTCTGCTCCTCTCGCTCTGCATCACTTCCTGGAGGTTGTTCCAGTCTCCATGGAACTCCTCCACTTTATTATTCCTTTTAGCACAATAGTACTCCATCACCAACATATACCACAATTTGTTCAGCCATTCCCCAATTGATGGGCATCCCCTCGTTTTCCAGTTTTTGGCCACCACAAAGAGCGCAGCTATGAATATTTTTGTACAAGTCTTTGTGTCCATTATCTCTTTGGGGTACAGACCCAGCAGTGCTATGGCTGGGTCAAAGGGTAGATATTCTTTTGTCGCCCTTTGGGCATAGTTCCAAATTGCCCTCCAGAATGGTTGGATCAGTTCACAACTCCACCAGCAATGAATTAATGTCCCTACTTTGCCACATCCCCTCCAGCATTCATTACTTTCCTTTGCTGTTATGTTAGCCAATCTGCTAGGTGTGAGGTGATACCTCAGAGTTGTTTTGATTTGCATCTCTCTGATTATAAGAGATGTAGAACACTTCTTCATGTGCTTATTAATAGTTTTGATTTCTTTATCTGAGAACTGCCTATCCATGTCCCTTGCCCATTTATCAAATGGAGAATGGCTTGATTTTTTGTACAATTGATTTAGCTCTTTATAAATATGAGTAATTAAACCTTTGTCAGAGGTTTCTATGAAGATTTTTTCCCAATTTGTTGTTTCCCTTCTGATTTTAGTTACATTGGTTTTGTTTGTACAAAAGCTTTTTAGTTTGATGTAGTCAAAATTATTTATTTTACATTTTGTGATTCTTTCTATGTCTTGCTTGGTTTTAAAGCCTTTTCCCTCCCAAAGGTCTGACATGTATACTATTCTGTGTTTACCCAATTTACTTATGGTTTCCTTCTTTATGTTTAAGTCACTCACCCATTTTGAATTTATCTTGGTGTAGGGTGTGAGGTGTTGATCTATTCCTAGTCTCTCCCACACTGTTTTCCAATTTTCCCAGCAGTTTTTATTGAATAGTGGATTTTTGTCCCAAAAGCTGGGATCTTTGGGTTTATCGTATACTGTCTTGCTGAGGTCACTTTCCCCCAGTCTATTCCACTGATTTTCCTTTCTGTTTCTTAGCCAGTACCAAATTGTTTTGATGACTGCTGCTTTGTAATATAGTTTAAGGTCAGGGACTGCAAGGCCCCCATCATATGTGTTTTTTTTTTTTCATTATTTCCCTGGATATCCTTGATCTTTTGTTCTTCCAAATGAACTTTGTTATGTTTTTTTCTAAATCAGTGAAGAAGTATTTTGGTAGTTCAATGGGTATGGCACTAAATAGATAAATAAGTTTGGGTAGGATGGTCATTTTTATTATATTGGCTCGTCCTATCCATGAGCAGTTAATGTTTTTCCAATTGCTCAAGTCTAGTTTTAGTTGTGTGGAGAGTGTTTTTCCCTTAACCCCAGTTCCCTGCCCCACTCCCCACCCAGGGGCTGGACTTCATTGTAGCATCCTAATGTCTTAGAGCTATAATGGAACCTCAGAGGTTGCTTAAGTCCAACTCCTACCTGTGATTCTTGGACTCATTCAAAATGGAAATGTTTGAAAGTTCAGAAAATAAAGAGGTGGAACACTTTCAGGTGATGTACTGTTCTTCTAGCACAGTGTTCCAGGATATATCTTTGAAGTCAGAACAAGTTGGATGCATGTCTTACAAGCTTTCTGTGTAACACTGGACAAGTTGTTTCAACTCCCTGAGTCTCAGTTTTATTATTTGAAAAATGAGGACAACAATGGCATTGGCTACTAGGATCATTGAGGCAGAGTTAAAAGGGATGTTGGCTGTTATTTAGTCCAAAGCCTTTCTTTTACAGACGAAGGTACTGAGGCTCGGAAGGAGACAATAACTTGTTCACAGTCACTTAGATAGAAATTAGTCAACCTGGAATTTGAACTCAAATCCTTTGACTCCAAATCTAGCCCTCTTTCTTTTTTGAAATATTTTATGAAAAACTGTTGGAAAACCTTAAAGCTTCATTATAAAGGTGAGCTATTATTAGTTTACATTTTGCTTCTAGGCCAATTTTTTTTTTACCATAAGATTACACCCATAAAATGATGCTTTGTACTTGTTTAAAATATATGGCATAAAAGTTATTGCTGAAAGAAAATCTTGCCCATTCAGAAGACTGGCTATAATAGAATGAAAATACAGGTGGCACTGAATAAGCAATTTTAGATGTCTGCCTTTGTCAAATGGCATTTAGATGGCTTAAAGGACAGAGTGTTGGCCATGGAGTCAAGAAGACTTCACTTTCATTCTCAATTCAGACTCCTAATAGCTATATGATCTTGTACAAATCATTTACCCTTTTCAGCCTCAATTTCTTCATTTGTAAACCTGGGATGCTAATAACAGCACCAACTTCATAGGGTTGTTGGGAGGACCAAATAAGATTGTAAACTAGAGCATCTGGCAAACTTTAAAGTGCACTGTAAATGGGAAGTATTCTTGTTATAATTATTCTTATTATGAATGAATATTCCAAATATTTTAAAATCTTAAGAAGGAAATTTCCATGTCCATGATGTCATAATCATTACCAAGCTTTAATTGAGTACCCACTATGTGCCTGGCACCATCCTGTGAAGCTGTGTCTAGGGAGGAGGGGAGATCTGATGGAGATGTGTTTTTTGCTGGTAGAGAAGTTGGCCCAGAATGTAAGTGTAGGAAGACCAAGCTTGGGGTCCAGCAAGATTCAGTCAGGCCAGGAAGTTATAGGGGTCTGAGTGGACCAGAGAAACAGCCAAAGTATATGAAGAATAATAGCACATGGACACCTTAAAATGATACCAAAGCATTCTATTAAATAGGAACATTTTTTAAATTTTGTGTAAAAGAATTTATTGACAAGGACACCTGGCCAAGTTTCCCCTTTCCCCCCTCCCCAAGAGGATTATTCTTAAGGAAGCTTAGCTGGTCTTATGGGAAGAAATGACAATGCTAGTCTGCCTGTGAGCTCTTTCACTAGGCAATATCTCTTGAGGAAGGCTTCAGATCAGGGTAGACCTCAGGGAAGCCTTGGAGACCTTATCCCTGGAATGAACTGCCCTCTTTTGGCAAGAGTAGTGTGAAAATCTCCCATCCCAAGGCCCCTTTGCCCAGACTTTACAGGGCAGAAAGGAAGACTAATTCTTGTCTGGATGCTTCATTGTCTTGGGAATTCAATCTACTTCTAGGAAAATGTGTGTCACAATTCAGAGTGTTACTCTTTTCTGTGGAGTCAGAGACTAATATAAAGCAGCACATTGGGCAAGGCTGGTCTCTAAGACCTGGATTTGGGGTTTTTCCCTTTCTATTGAAGACAGTGATGCATGGAGACTGTCACTTTGCTTGACTTCAGCTCCACTAAGGAGGAGGAATGAATGGTTAGGAGTCAACAATTATCATTACCCTGCAATTGATGCCTGCCAACTCTTCCCATTAGGTCAACCAGCCAGAGAGGATTGATATTAGGTTGGCAGGGCCATCCAGTTACTCTGACTTTGCTGGTGAGCCAAGAAACCTGCTGAGTTGATTCAAGATCTCTGTGAGTGATTATTGCAGAATGTTCTGAAGTAAGATAAGAAGCTCATGGCTCCAGAATTAGAAGAGAGAACTCAGAGCTCTTTTAGTGCAAACTCTTCATTTTACAGATGTGGATACTGAGACTTATCCAGGTCACACAAGGGTTAGGACCACAGGCTCCAGGAAGAGGATCCTAGAGCCCATTTAATCCAGCCTTATCAGTTAAAAAAAACCCCTCATCGTTCATCTCAGAATCAATTATATATTGATTCTAAGGCAGAAGAGTAGTAAGAGCTAGGCAATTGGAGTTAAGTGACTTGCCCAGGATCATACAGCTAGGAAGCATCTGAGACTAGATTTGAACCCAGGACCTCTTTCTCTAGGCTTTGCTCTCTACTCACTGAGCTACCTAACTGCCCCCTAGCCCTTTCCTTTTATACATGAAAAAACTGAGGCTCAGAGAGGACACAGGTGCTAGGACCACAGGCACCAGGAAGAGGACCCCAGAGCCCATCTAATCCAGTCTTTTCCTTTTTCACAAATGAGGAAACGGGAGCTTTCTCAGGGCCACAGTACTCTATCCACATTGTTTCCCCAGTGGAGTGAGGTAGACTAAGGATTGAAACTCAGGGTTTGTGACTCTGAAATCACCTGCCCAGTGGAAGTGCAGCCCTTGATTGATTATCTCTTGTGCCAGAGCCCACTGACTCCCAAGCAACTCATTCCAACATCCTTCTGATGACCCAAGTCTAAGATCTCAATCCTTCTCAAGTCTTCACTCTCCTTCACATCATATATACTATTGGACTTCCCCCTCATACCTCTTCAATGCCCTCATCATGTGATATTAGGTGCCACTGTTGATATATTAGGACCCAAGAGCCTGTAAACTTCACAAGGGCAAAGGTCTCTCTTATATTTGAAATATGATCTTGGTAGCATTAGGCACAAAGCCTTGCCTACAGGAGACACCTGAGGAAGATGAGGGATGCGATAAGGGATTAGATCATAAACCTCCTTCCTGGCACCTCCCTTGTCCTCACTTTCCTCTTTCCTTGTTATGAACTCTGCATGCAGAGCACTATAAGAACATCTGCTTTGCCCTTCCATTGGAGATCTTTATGGAATTCCCATTTTTTCTGGCTTCCCTCTTTGAGGTAAATAGAGAACATCTTGGTCTTCATTGGATCATGACCCTACATTGTTTTTTTTTTTTTAATTTTATAGTATTTTATTTGATCATTTCCATGCATTTTTCATTAAAGACAAAGATCATTTTCTTTTCCTCCCTCCCACCCCCTGTGGCCGACGTGTGATTCCACTGGTATCATATGTGTTCTTGACTTGAACCCATTGCCATGTTGTTAGTATTTGCATCAGAGTGTTGGCTCCGAGTCTTTCCTCTGTCATGTCCCCTCAGCCATTGTAGTCAGGCAGTTGCTTTTCCTTGGTGTTTCTATTCCCTCAGTTTGTCCTCTGCTTTTGGATAGTGTTTTTTTCTCCTTGATCCCTGCAGATTGTGCAGGGACATTACACCACCGCTAATGGAGAAGTCCATTACGTTCGATGATACCACAGTGTGTTTGTCTCTGTGTACAATGTTCTCCTGGTTCTGCTCCTCTCGCTCTGCATGACCCTACATTGTTGAATGGTGCATCCATTAACCCTTTTAGAGATAAGCCTTGCCAATGTAGTCATGGGGTCACCTCAGAGAAAAATAAGGGATTCCTTTTGCCCACTTGGTGGATAACAGTGAGAATATAGTAGAATTCTCCTGAATTTTAAAATCAGAAGACATCAAAGCTCTTTCAAACCCCGACACACTAGTCATTTACCCCATCCTACCAAATGGGAAAGTAAAAACTTAAAATTTTCGACTGACGTACCCCAATTCATAAAGCTAGTCAGACAGCAAAAAAACCAAACCAAACCAAAACAGTAAAACTGACCCTGATTAGCCATTCTGACCTTTATTAGGCAGTGATTTATTTAGACAGTGAATCTCATTTACTCTAATCCATTAAAACTAATTGGACAGGAATTAAAGTCTGTGAGGTGGCTTGGTGGTAGGAAATACAGTCCCAGAGGGCAGTGATCCAGAAAGGGTTTTCACTGAATTCAAGTGAGGGAAGTAGTGAAGTGCAGGGGCCTGGAAGTCAGAAGTCTTGGGTTCTACTAATGACTGTGAATTTGGGAAAGTTGTTTAACTCCCCTGAGCTCATTTCTTCAGATTCAAAATAGAGATAATACCTGCCTTGACTTGGTGAAGTCACATGACATCAAGAATTACTCATCTTTAGGAGCTATTGAGCTGTCCTTAAAATTACTTTTGTAATCTAAACTTGGCAAAGATTCTATCCTTTCATGCCCTGCTCTTTGTTGCAGATTTCTCCTTCTCTGCCTCTCTTTGTCTCTCTCTGTTTCTGTCTCTATCTCTCTCCTTTCATTGCTGCTCCTCCCTCTCTCTTCCTCCCTTCCCCCACCTGTGATTTTTTGGGGTGGGGTGACACCCTACCTTCTCCCTATTATGCTTCTTAGATCTCACATTGCAGCATTGAGGTGAGGCTGCCTTCTTCAGTGCTCTGCCCATAGAGTTCAGGTATTGGCAGTTCCTTGAAAGGCAAGGGGGTTCTCCATGGCTAAGCCTGTGCCTGTAGCTGAGGACAATTCTACCTGAGTTGGAGGTTCTTCTCTAAGTTGCTACCAGGAATGACTTTTTTAGGCACAACAATTCTCATAGTCCATCTCCTTTACTAAAAAAGGGTTAACTATCTCTTATTCAAAGGGATGTCTTTAGAGATTAAACCACTAACCTTCACCTCTTGAAGTACGCATGAAATGCCCTCACAATTCTATGGCTCTAGAAGTCTCTAAATCTTTCCCTAAATCTCTTTGTCTGGGCCTCTAAGGAACATAGAATGTTATATTAACCATTTACCATTTTTGGGAAAATTTTATTTAATTAGTCAATTTAGAATATTTTTCCTTGGTTACAAGAATCATGTTCTTTCCCTCCCCTCCCCTCAACCCCCTCCTATAGCTGACATGCAATTCCACTGGGTATTACATGTGTCTTTGATTAAAACCTATTTCCATATTGTTGATGTTTGAACTAGGGTGATCATTTAGAGTCTACATCCCCAATCATGTCCCCATCGGCCCATGTGATCATCTACCATTTTGATAAGCATATACCATCTGTGTCTTTATTCCAGTAACTGAAAAAATATACTAACCGATCCAGGCCAGGCACGGATCACCGGGGTACTTCTCCAGAGACCTCTTGATGTAGTGAGTGACATTTAAACATTAATGACTAATTTTGGTATCTGGCTATCCAACCTGTTCTGAATTTAAGTAGTTGTATTATAGTCTGATGCAAAGGTATGCATGGGTAAACTGTATGCAAAGGTAAAATATGCATGGGAAATATTTAGCAAAATAAATGAAAATCCAACAAAACATATAAACCATATAATACTACATTTTAAAACTGTCAATATGCAGCCTATAGAGATTCTTTTTTTTTTTAAACCCTCACCTTCCGTCTTGGAGTCAATACTGTGTATTGGCTCCAAGGCAGAAGAGTGGTAAGGGCTAGGCAATGGGGGTCAAGTGACTTGCCCAGGGTCACACAGCTAGGAAGTGGCTGAGGCCAGATTTGAACCTAGGACCTCCCATCTCTAGGCTTGGTTCTCAATCCACTGAGCTACCCAGCTGCCCCCTAGAGATTCTTATGCATGGATTAGTAACTCCCATTTCAATTTGAGTTTGACACCACTGGTCTAATCCACTATCTTTTCAAAAGCATACTATGAGCTACTTTATTGAAAAGCCTTGATAAAATCTAGATCAATTCTATCCATCCCATTACCTTAATTTACTCAGTAATCCAGTAAAAAGTAAATAAAGTGAGTGTGGCATTTCCTGTTCTTGATGGGGCCATGTTGACTCTTTGTAATCACCTTTTCCTTTCTCAGATTCCCTTCTTTGTCAACAATTTCTTTAATGACTTGTTCTAGAGTATCTAAATCGAAATATTCTAAAAAATTGAAGTGTATCACCTGGAATTTTAGCAAATAATTAAAACTAGGCCATTTCACCAAACAGAATATTACTTATTAATTGGGGCATGTGATCTACTAATTAAAGACAGGCCAATTGGGCCTTCATCCATGTGTAAAGACTTTGAATAGGAAGTTGATAGAGTTTTTTATACTGAGGTGTATCTTCCTTCTGATTGGCTTGATAGTACATCACTTGGCTCTCTCAACAATTTCAATTGCTGGATATTTTAGTGAGGAGGAAAGCTTAGATATCAATTCCTCCCCTACTACTTCATCTATAGCTTCACTATAGCTACACTGACCCCCCTCCCCCCCACCTCTGTCACTTAAGAAATGGCATTTTATTTTTGGATAAACAGAGGGCAGGGATATTTCTATAGGTAAATGCCTTAGAAAGTCTGGGAATAATTACCTTACTCAATTATGCCTTTGAGAAACCTACCTGACCTTCAGAGGCTAAAGGTTGGAGGAGTGGATGGATTCATATTAAATATCGGTAATAAATAATATAATCCAATATTAATTTTCCTTAACTGATATATAGTTTGTGGTCTCTCTTTTTTCTCCTTCAAAAATTAGGGACATTATTTGCCCTTCTCCAATCTGTAGCATTTCTATTTTCTATGATGCTTTTTAAAGATCACTGATAGTGTCTCAGAAATCATTTGTTTCAATTCTTTTAAAACCAGAGTCTTCTAGGCCTGGTAATTCACATTTATCAAGGGCAACCAGGCTTTTATTATCTTCTTTCTTATTTTGGATATCAATTTCTCCATTTTCCACTTTTGATTCTCTCATTTCCAGCACAAATATTATTCTCGTTGGTAGATAAAATGAACAAATTCTGATTTGAGCAGTTCTGCCAATTACCACTGCTCCATCTACCTAGATCAAGGTTTGATTCTGTCTTTGGGTCTCCATTTTCTTCTAGGCAGTATAGTTTGGAGCATAGTGAGCTGGATTGTGAAGCTGTATCTTCATGTCTTCAGTGTGACCTAGATCAAGTCACTAAGGTAGCTCTGACTATAAGTTATGGAGAAAGTGTCAACCTACACTGATAAAGTGAATTGGCTCACCCTCCAATTCCCTGTGCCAATCAAATTGGTATTGAGAATTAGGAAATTACAAATTTAGTCCCTATTTCTTTAGCTAAAAACTATGATGAAGGAAGGAGAATAGAAACTGAGAAACTCCATGGTTCAAAGGAGACAACATCCACACAGGTAATTTGAACTATGAGTGCAGTCCCTCTGGGATGGTCTATTTGTTGGTCTATTACATGTTTTTTGTGAGTGAGCAGTAATGCGGGCCTCAGAAAAGTTGTGTAGTGCTAAAGTGACTCTAGAAGTCAGTGTGCCCTATATAATGGAAAACTAGAAGTCAAGGAGAAGGTAGGAAGCACATTCTTCTTCAACCCAGTGGTGTAGGTTCTGTAGTAACCGGGCTATAGCATCACTCCCCCTTCCCCTTGTTATGATTCAGTTGTTTGAGAACCTGACACATGTTACTGCTCTCCAGTCAGATTCTTTTTGTTTCCAGACAGTCTTCAGGTCTTGTTGGTCCCCAAATAATTCATATGACCTTGGTCTTGTGAAGGAATAGAAGACATTAGATAAAAGAGTGGCTCAGAGAAAAAGGTTCTGAATTTGGAATCAAAGGATTTAGGTTCAAAACTCAGTTCTGCTATTTGTTATGTGTGATGTTAAACAAATCACTTCCCTTTCTTGAGCCAGGATTACCCCTTTGGTAAAAAGTGAGCATTACACTAGATGTCTTTGGTACCTTCTAGCTTCAAATTTATGATGCTACGAATGAAAGTTTTTCATGAGCTTTGCCTCAACTTTGACAAAAGTCATATTGGGTCAGCACTGGGAGCTGTCCACCTGTGATGGGAGGCTTCTGAGCATTGAAATGGCTCTTGTATCTAAAAAAATTCTTATCACATTTTTATTTGCCCTCTAAGAGAGTTGGGGTGTTTTTTAAATAGCAAATTGGCAACTGGCATTACTGATTCTTGATTGAAAGCCCTTACTCTTTCTTCTTGGCTTCTCCAAATGGAAATGCTAAAAGTTGCCTAGCTCTAAGTAGTGTCAATGCTTCCATTCTCCATCTTGAGCCAAACAGATGTCAGCTCTTAAAAAAAAAAAGGTGGATGAAATTGGATGCATCCCAAAGAGGAAATGAACAGAACAAAGCCCTTCTGACTAATGAAGGCTTTGTGGACTTTAATTTAGCATTAAATTTCAGTGATGAAATATCAAAAATAGAGAGAGGCTTTTCAGGATCATTTTGTTTCTCACCATGGGGAAAAGTAGAAAATGAATATGCATGGAACTGATAAATGAGTCACTTAAGGATTTGGATTTTCAAGACACTAATTGTTTGCAAAATAATTCTTTTCCAAAATGTCTTTGCTTAATGGGAATATCCGGAGGAAGACTGATATCAAGGCAACACCTCATATTTTAAAATTTACCTGCTGAAGTCAATTGGCCCCAGATGTATTGTTGAAGATAAAATTCTCCTTCTCCTTGACTTCTCAGCTCAGAATCCTCCAGGGTTTCTTTTGAAAATCCTGAAAGTATTTCTTGACAAACTTAAAATCACTTTTATCTCTGTGACAGGCTTGTTTTTGACAGTTTTCTCAAGAAATACTTGAACAAACAAGCCCTCTTTCCAAATCCCCAAATCCAATTTTGCTACTTCCTTTTCTGAATATGAGAACAGTCATGGAGGACAGGGCCTTTCTGGACTATCTCTTGAGAATCAAGTCAGAGGGAAAAGATCAGTGAGAAAGGACGTAACTGATGCTTGCAGAAAATTCTGTTTAAATTGCTGCTTCAGTAAAACTTAAAGGCTCTAGGGTCATTACCTTATATAAGAAACTAAAATAAAACTAAAACTGAGATGAGAATAAGAATAAAGCTAACTAAATAAAAAGAGAAGGCTAAAAAATGAAAGAAGAAACCTCTCCAAGAACTGCTCTCCTTTCTTTGGTGTCTACATTTTTCTTCTCATTTCCAGAGTTCAGAATAGTTGCTTAATAGACAAATTCCCTATAGAACATGAGCTTCTCAAGATCAAGGAATGTTTCATTTTTTTACTTTGTATCTCCAGTGGTCAACCCAGTCATGGCTTATGGTAGAAACTCAGGATTGCTTATTGATTGATTGATTAACTATTTTCTGTTGTAGAAGAAAGGCTCTTCATTATATGGGGACATGGTAGCTTTCTTACACAAAATGTCCATATCCCTGTCATCCCACATACATATTCCCTGGACTTTAGACTTTTTTCCAATTAAATTAAAAAGCTCATTTTTAATTGGTGAATAATATTGTTTCATTATAAAAACCTTTCCTTAAGTGCTTTTTCTGTGCCAGGCCCCATGCTAGGTTTTGATTTCTCCTGGATATGAGAATTCTTTCTCCAGCAGAATCTGTGGTCCAACTTCACAGAAGATCACAAGCACCAATACTCTACTATATGATGTTCCCAGAAACATTTCCTCTTGAATATCATCATGATTTTCAAAATGTTAATGTGATTTGAAAAATGAAAGCCTGGAGCATTAAATTAAAGAGAGTTTCAAATGAGCCTGTGGTATTACATGACTACTAATGTGGAAATGGGACCCCAGGTTTGGAACAGTGGTCAGATTGTGGTAAGTCCCAATACCTCTTTACATTTGGTAGCTGAAATACTCCTGGAGATTTTATGATTATGATTATGATTATTTTAAAACCCTTGCCTCTGTCTTAGGACTAATACTGTGTATTGATTCTAATGGAGAAGAGTGGTAAGGGCTAGGTAATAGGGGTTAAGTGACTTGTTCAGTGTTACACAGCTAGGAAGTGCCTGAGGCCAAATTTGAACCCAGGACCTCCCATATCTAGTCCTGGCTCTCAATTCACCAAGCCATCTAGCTGCCTCTGGAGACTGATTTATTAAATCCTTGATCTTGATAAGATTTTAAATAATATCCCCCACCTATCAATTACAGGCAAAGGCAATTTTAGCCACTCATTTAAATTTTTTTTAAGTCCTAAATTTTCTACCTCCTTTGTTCCTTCCACTCTTCTTAAGACAGTAAGCAACTGGATATAGATTTTCCATGTGCAATCATGTAAAACATTTTTTCCATAGTAGTCATTTTGGGCAAGAAAATCCTTGGTCTTAAAAGGAGATTGACAAATCAGAGTGGACTGAGGGGTGGGTGACTGAGGGGGGTAGGAGGACTGGATGACATTTTTCTAAATCTCATGGAGAGTTAATATGGATCCTAAGATTTAACACAATATTGTGTATGCTTCTATGGTAGTTGTGCACCATCTATTACTACCCCCTATATGACTCCTTTTACCCCTCATCATTCTCTCTTCACATACTGCTGTTTCTGAGTCTCTGCTGGAATGAGTGACTCTTGAGGTCATAGTCTCTTCTTTTTCAAGCTCTTGTGTCTTCCTTGATGATGGTTGGCTCTACAACAACGCTGAAAATGGCACCAAAAAGATGCCTGGTCAGTGTGGGGCTCTGAACCCATAGAGGAAATTATGGTGGAGTCATTTTTCCTGGTTGATGAAAACCACTGTGGATACCATCAGGGACTAAATTCTGAGATTCTGAGATGTTATGAAATGTACCATGCTCTCTCATTAGTGTTTGCTTTATTCCATATCCAATACACATGTTGTCAAGTAGAGAAACCTAATAAAGGGTGGGACAAGATAACAAGAAGTGTTGGTGAATGCAGAGCTTCAAGGAGGATTTCATTGATTTTTTCATCACTTGTCTCTAGAGTGCATGGTTCCATTTTTATACTAAAACATCAGTGTTGAATGGAAAATATCCAAAGGAATGAGCAAAGTGCATCAGCTTCTAGCCATCAATCTGATGAAAGGTCTGATTCTCCATTTACTGGCATTTTAACACCCAATGCTCAAATGCTTAGTTCCAGATTTCCCTGACATTGGCTTGGCACATCAAGAAGTTGTCTCTGTGTGAATTAGAGAGATGGAGGCAAACCACTGTCTCTCCCCTACTTTTGCTGGTGTCATCATTACTGAGCCTGAGGCACTAATTAGAACTTAGAGGAGAATGCCCATCTAAAAATAATTACTATTTTATGGAGGGACATGCTGCTTTTCCTCTGCAGAGTAGAATTACCTGCTTTCTCTCTCTCTTGCCTTTTGGTTCTGTTTCTTTTTGATCAATGCTCTGGCCCCCTTAAATGAACTCCTTATAGAGTCTTTCTTCCTCAATATATTATGATCTTCTTCCCCATGTTATTGATTTAACTTTCTTGTCACTCATTCTGACTTTCTCCAAGTCTTTCCAAAGGCAACTGAAGTAGTTGGAGAGAGAGATTGGTTGTAAGAAACCTGAATCTGGTGCAAGAATCAGCCCAGATTTTGTTTGTGATCTGCCAAACTTTTTGCCTTTCTCTTATGTTCATCACTACCCCACCCTTCCCTCAGTGACTGGGAAATTGTAGCTTTCCTTATATATTTTGGTGGATTGTAGGAAGAAAATAAAACAGTTTTGACACGATGGCTAACCTTCTTATGATAATAGGCAGCAGAGTGTATGGGAAAGAGTAATGGACTTGGAGTCATAGGACCTGAATGTGAATCCTTATTCTTCCAATTCCTGGGTGATTTTGGTCAAGTAACTTACCTTCTCCGGGCTTTGATTTCCTCATTTGTAAGATGAGAGTTTTGGACAAGATTATCTCTAAGGTCCTTTCTAGCTCAAGATCTAGGTTCCCATGATTGTTGTAAGTTGCTTTGCTGAAATTGTCCAGGTTTTAGGGGGTATGGTGTCCCCCTCCTCCTGCCAGATGATTGACTGGAGAAGTGTCAGTTGTCCTATAGGTCCTTGCCTTCCTAGTCCTTAATGCAGTCCAGACTAAGTTTGCAAATAAGAATGCCTCAGGGCAGAGAGGCATAGGGAAGCCATTCTGGAACCAAGGCATTCAAAACGTCACAGGGGGATGTATCAAAGCAGATACTAGAAGGACAAGGGAGTAGATGGGAGACAAGTTTGAAGTATGAATGGACAAAGAGGTGGGAGGAGCTGCTGGAGGACCTGAGCTGAAGGGTGAGAAGAAATGAGGAGAAGGCCTCAAAAGAGATGAGAAAGAAAATGTAGAAAAGGATTCAAGGGAAAGAAGAAAGTCATTGGAAAGACAATAACAAGTTTGGGAGAATCTAGAGGCTTTCACCTTACAAGGATAAATTCATTGGAGTCACACAGTTTCCTAAGGAAGCAGCTCTGATTTATAGATGAGGAAACTGAGGCTGAAAAAGATCAAGTAGCTTGCCCAGGCCCACAAAGCTAGTAAGTATTCAAGGCAAGATGTGAACCTGTGTCTTCCTGATGTGAAGCCTAGTGTTCTGGGCACAGTGTCATGTTTTCTCTTGGATAAGGCAAGAGTGTAGTCAGATAAGGAAAAAAGAAAGTTGGGGATGATAATCAAGATTCAAATGGGGAAGGAGAATGTCAGCTCTCAGACAACAAGCTCCCACAAGCAGGCTGCCCTGAAAAGTCTCAAAGGGGACTGTTAACAAAAATGAGGGAGCCAGAGTATCTCTCTTTCAGCAAGTACAGTAGAGCAAGAGGGAGTTTGTGATGGCCTGAAATGAGTGGAAGATGTTTTTAGAATATTTTTTCCATGGTTACATGATTCGTTATTCCCCCCCTTCCCCTCCTCTCTCCCCTCCCAGAGCTGATAAGCAGTTCCACTGGGTTATACATGTATCATTGTTTAAAACCTATTTCCATGTTACTCATATTTGCAGTAGAGTGATCTTTTAACATCAAAACAAAACCCTAATCATATCCATATCAAACCATGTGATCAATGATATGGTTTCTTTTCTGTCTATCCACTCCCACAGTTCTTCCTCTGAATGTAGATACATTCTTTCTCCTAAGTCCCTCAGAATTGTCCTGGATCTTTGCATTGCTGCTAGTAGAGAAGTTTGTTACATTTGATTGTGCTACAATGTATCCCTCTCTGTGTATAAGGTTCTCCTGGTCCTGCTCCTGTTGCTCTGCATCAGTTCCTGGAGATATTTCCAGTTTACATGGAATTCCTCCAATAATTTCTTAAGCAACAAAGCCAGAAAGAGCTCAACATCAAAACAATGGATAAAAGGACTGTCTTAGGGAATGAAGGGGATCCTAAAAGATTTTAGGAGGCTGGAAGACAAAAGAAGCTGAAGGAAGGAAAGAGGAAGAAGGAACATAGGTCACTTGGTGCTCAGAATAACAGAGGGGGCTATACATGAGGAAGATGAGCCTAGAGGTTATGGGTAGGAAGGAGCTATTTGTTCCCAAAGGTCAGTGATGCTGACTCTCTCATTTCCTCTTTATTACCCTTTTTGGGTGATCTAATCAGCCCTTATGGGTTATTTGCTATTTTAATGAAGATAATTTCAAAATCCATATATTTGGTAATAATTTATCTCCTGAACTTCAGACTCAAGCAGCCTAAAAAATGCTTCCAACTAGATGTCTGATAGCTGACTTAAATTTAGTTGTCCATGTGAGCTCATGCCCTTTCCTCTAAACTTACCCCCTTTCCAAACTTTTCTGTTGAAGACACCATTATCCTCCCAGGCTCTAAGCTTTAAAGTCTCAGAGTCATGCTTGTCTCCTCCCTTTCTCTTGCCTTTCATACCCAGTTGGGTGCCAAGTTTTATTCATTTTCCATTATGTCTCATATCCATTATGTCTCTTATGTCTTTCCTCTTCTTTCCACTCATCTAGTTACTGCTCTATTTAGGCCTTCATCATATCTTGACTGGACTACCAGCTGTATCATCCATTTAGACTTCTCTCTTCTGTCTAATCTCTCCTTCAGAAAATTGCCAGAATAATCCTTCTAAAATTACAAGTTGAACCTCCTCACTCCTCACTCCAAATCTTCAGTCACTCCTTTTTGTCTTGACAATGACACAATCCCCTTGTTTGGCACTTCAAGCCCTTCATAACTCAGCTCCAGCCTTCCTTTCCAAACTTATTTCATGTGACTGACCTGCAGATATTCTGTGGACAAGCTAAACTGACTGTCTTGAATTGGACACTATCTCCTGCCGCCATCACTTTTGTACATGCTTTATTCCATGACTAGAATGCACTCCTTCCTCATCTGTGCCTGGGGAATCTCTAGTTCTCTTCCTGACTCAACCCAGATGCCATCCACTGTGGGAAGACTTTCTTCAGTATTGACCTCTTTCTTTCTCCTTTTTGTTACCATATTTGCTATTGGTTACGTATTGGCCTTCACTGGTAAAAAAGAAACTCCTTTTAGACAGGAACTATATTTCTCTCTGCCCTAGTTCCCCTCAGGCTGAGCACAGTGTTTTGCACAAAGAAGAAGTTACTGTTTGTTGGATTGGACGAGACTGAAGAATTCAAAGGTCTACCAATGTATCAAAGGATCACTTTTATGTTCCATCAAAACCTCATTTGGCATAAAGGCACTAAGAAATCTCTAAAACATGGAACAGTGGATTTAGAATTCAGGAGGACCTGAATTTTCTGTTGTAAATTCTTCTGGGGGAGTAGTTCTGTATGGGCACAGCATGAGCCTCTTCTCCAGGCTTGATGGTCTATGGCTCTTTTTCTGGAATTGTGGAGGAAGAAAGATGAGTGTGGGACAGCCTGCCTGCCTCTTAGATCTAGGCAGAGCAGCAGACCTAGAGAATAACGTAGGGAAATGGAACAGCTTTGTCACGTATATTGTAGCCAAGCAGTCTCTTCATGACTCTTTCTTACATGCATATGTGTGCACATGCAAAGCTGTTCCAAATCACTTCCCTATTCACAAGACTTCAATTCTATCCAGACAATATGTATTCGGTCCTCCTGGGCAAGACACTGACATTTTATTGTCCCACATTAAATAGGATCTGTTTCTGGCAAAGGCAGCTTTTCGGAACCAGGTTGAGTATTCTAAAGAAATATACTTTCCCCCTTGTAGATCCTGTTCTTCTTCCCTCTCCTCATCATTTGAGAACACCCTCAGATCCCTAACTCTGTGTGTGTGTGTGTGTGTGTGTAAAATTTCTGGTCATGATAAGTCTCCTAGGACAGCACTGAAATCAGTCAGTCAGCAACCTAGCTAAATGATTGGTGTGAGGGTTTTTTTTTCTCTTTCCTTCCCTTTTCCTTCCTCCTTTCCTCCTCCTATCTTTGCCTCTCTCCCTTGTCCCTCTCCCTATCACTCTCTTTGTCTCTATCTTCTTCTACTTCTCTATCTCCCCTCTCCATTCCCTTCCTCTCTTCCTGTCTTCTTTTCTCCTTTCCCTTCCTCCATCCATCTGTCCCTCCCTCCCTCTCTCTCCTTCCTTCCCACCCCCTCTAATGAGCTCGAGTGTGTAAGGTTGTGCTGAACTTGTAAGCGCAGATGCAATGAAATCAATGGTTCTTTTTGGAAGTCTACAATACAGGGAGTGAGTGAACACTGTCAATACAGCATAATTACTCCTGGAATCTGGAACAAACCCTTTGATGAGAGCTGACTTTCCCGGGATGAAAGGAAGTGCTGCTGAAGCAGCAGCTTGGAAAGAGCACCTTAGACTTCTCAAAGGAGACGACCATCATTTATGTATTGCCTATCATCCTCTAATCAAAAGGGAAACAGACATTTCCTTCCTCAAGACCAACAAAGAATACCATTACTTCTCAACTCCATTTTAGATAATGAATTTACTGTGTGTGAGCACACACACACACATACACACACACATACATGTCAGTTCTGACTTAAGGATTTAATTCAAGTTAACAAACATATTTTTTTAAACCCTTACCTTCCGTCTTGGAGTCAATACTGTGTATTGGCTCCAAGGCAGAAGAGTGGTAAGGGCTAGGCAATGGGGGTCAAGTGACTTGCCCAGGGTCACACAGCTAGGAAGTGGCTGAGGCCAGATTTGAACGTAGGACCTCCCGTCTCTAGGCCTGGTTGTCAATCCATTGAGCTACCCAGCTGCCCCCTTAACAAACATTTTTTAAAAATTTCCAATGTGTCAGGCACCAGGAATAGAAACAAAGCAAAACAGGCAGTCAGCCAGGAGCTCAGATTCTGTTGGAAAAATAGAGTAGGGTGCTCTGGGGTTCATGTATTTCCTCCTCATGTGTATTTCCTCATTGTGTCTCCCTCCCCAACTGTTGGTGTGCAAACCTGTAAGACTGTGGAGCTTTGTATGGTCAGGAAAGATTTCTTGTAATTTATCTTATTAACTTTCTAATTAAAAATCTTTTACATTGAACTAATCTGTCTTTTGACTGGCAAGAGAAAAACACTGTTGAGGCCTCCATGAGCTAAGATTTTGTTTTAGTGGATGCTGACTTGGTGGTGTAGTGAAGTGAAATCCAGGTCTGTAGTCAGGAAGTCATCTTCCTGAACTTAAATCTGGCCTTAGACACTTCCTAGCTGTATGACCTTGGGCAAGTCATTTAACTGCATTTGCTTCAGTTTCCTTGTCCATAAAATGGACCACTACAGTATCTTTTCCAGGAGAACAACAAATGGGGTCACAAAGCGGCAGACACAACTGAAAACAAATGAGCAATGACAGACCCAAATCCCTATAATACACATTTGCCACAAACCTGGGATGCTCTTTGAAGGGCTCAAATACGGTGGGATAAGGATGACAGAAATCTATTGCTTCCGGGGAGACTCCAGCCTTTTAAATTATAGCAAAATCCCATCATCTTGAACTGTTTAGATTTATTTTTTAAGTTATTCTACTTTTTAAACATTCACTTAGATTTTTTTATTTTCCCTTATTACATGTAAAAACAGTTTCAAACACTTTTCAAAGAATTTTGAGTCTTGAATTCTCTTCGTCCATTTCCCCAAACACCACTGAGATGGTGAGCAATTTCATAAAGTACATGTGCAATCATGTAAACCATTTCCCCATATGAATCCTTTTGTGAAAGGAAACTCGAACAAAGGAAAATGAAGACAGAAAGTGAAAGAAGTTTGTTTTGGTCTGGATTCATACGACCTCAGTTCTTCCTCTGGAAGCAGCTGACTTTTTAAAAATCATAAATCTTTTGGGACTATTTTGGATCACTGTATTGCTTAGTTATTCACAGTTGTTCATTGTATAGTACTTCTGTCCTTATGTACGATGCTCTAATTCTGCTTAGTTTGCTTTGCCTCAGTTTGTGTAAGTCTTTCCAGGTTTTTCTGAGCTCCTCTTGCTCATCACTTCTTATAGCACAATAGTATTCTATTACAATCATATACTATCTATATCAGCCATTTCCTGACTGATGGGTATCTTTTCACTCTCCAATTCTTTCCCCCCACCAAAAAAAACCCCTACTTTAAATATTTTTGTACTGATAGGTCCCTCCCCCTCCCCCCCTTTTTAGCTCTTTGGGATACAAGCCTAGTAATAGTATTCCTGCACCAAAGTGGGTGTGTTGTTTTATAATTTTGGGGGCATAGGTTTAAATTGCTTTCTCAAATGGTTGAGTCAGTTCACAACACCCCCAACAATGCATTAATATTTCAATTTTCCCATGTTCCCATCCAAATTTTGTAATTTTCTTTTCTGTCATAATAGCTAATCTGTTAGATGTGGGGTGCACCGTACCTCAGAGTTGTTTTAATTTGCATTTTCTACTCAGGAGTGATTTACAACATTTTTTTGCATGACTCTAGAGAACTTTAGTTCCTTTGAGAACTTCTTGTTCATATCCTTTGACCATTTATCAATTGAGGAATGACTTACATTCTTCTACCTTTGACTCATTTCTCTGATTGAGAAATGAAGCCTTTATTAGAGGCTCACAAAAAATGTTTGCACCATTATGATTGCTGTGTATTATTCCCCATCCTCTTTCCTATGATTCAGTTTCTGACCATCACATCCTCCAATTTTCTTTCCTTTCTATCAGCCATATCTCCTTCTCTTATCCCTTTCCAGTCCTACTTTCCTATAGGGTAAGATAGATTTCTGTACCCAAATGATTGTGTATGTTTTTCTCTCATTGAGCCAATTTCTGATGAGAGTAAGGTTCACATGATCCCCTCCTTACCTTCCCCATCTTCTCCTCCCCTATAAAATCTCTTTCATGCCTCTTTTATCTGTGAAAAGTTACTTCATTCTATTTTCCCTTCCCCTTTCTTCCCAACGCATTCCTCTTTCTCATGCCTTAATTTAATTTAATTTAATTTAATTTTTTAGATATTATCCCATCACATTCAACTTAGACCCCTGCCCTCTATCTATCTTTCTTCTCACTGCCTTAATAATTATAAAATTCTTAGGAGTTACCAGAATCCTCTTCCCATGCAGGGTTGTATACAGTTAAATTTTATTGAGTGTCTTTTGATTTCTCTTTTCTGTTTACCTTTTTAGGCTTCTCTTGAGTCTTGTATTTGAGAATCAAATTTTCCATTCAGCTTTTGTCTTTTCTTCAGGAATGATTGAAAGTCCTCTATTTCATTAAACGCCCATTTCCCCCCTAAATGAGTATGCTCAGTTTTGCTGGGTAAGTGATTCTTAGTTTGAAATCCCAGCTCCTTTGCCCTCTGAAATAGGCTGATGGCCTGGATTGATGGATTTGTTAATAGGGAGATACCAAGGTTTGATGATTTCTTGGTAACCCCAGTGAAGAAGGACTGCATGCCTCCTTTTTACAAAAACAAAACAAGAGTTTATTCTGAACCACAGTAAGCTGAAAGGGAGGATTAGGGAACAGGATGCCCTGATCTAAGAATTCTAGCTATACCCCTCCCCCCCCAGACCCCTGCAAAGGGGTTTCTTCATTTGTCTTCCAGCTCCGTAGATCCCTACACTGACTGTCTCAAAATCCCAGCTGTCACTACCTGACACTATAATCCTCCCAGATAAGTTTTGGCAAGTAGTTTAAGGTTGAATTCTTTATCTCAGAGTACAACCCTGACCAGTTAGGCCTAAGATGGCTGTAGGCCTTACCATGAAAGACAGATAGGTTCACTGGTCAGACACAGATCTGTAGAGCAGCTGGAAACACTCTTTCAGTAGGCTGGAAACACTTGAGTTGATTACAAGGTATTGAAGGATTTCTCCAAATAGGGTACCAGAGTTGGTAGCTTCACATTCAAAGGGAAAGGAAACCAACCCCCTCCTTGGCTCATAGAGATCCCAAGCAGGAGGAAGTTGTAACTTCAGCCTGTCCCAGTAACAGGAAGTCCAAAAGGCCTCCAGTCACTCCCAGTGTCCTTTTTTATCCATTCCCCATATTCCAGAACACAGTTCCATAGTATGTGGTCTTTGTGAACTCTCCTCTTTGTTACCTTCTTGCAACTAATTTCTCTCTTCCCCCCAACACCTCTAGAATATAAAATTCCAGGTCCTCAAACCTTTTAATATAGATGCTGCTAAATTTTGCATCATCTTGACTGTGGCTCCATAATATTTGAAATGTTTCTTTTTGGGGGCTCATAATATTTTCTCCTTGACATGAGAGTTCTGAAATTTGACCATGATTTTCCTGGGAGTTATCCTTTTGGGATCCCATTTAGGAGGTGATTATTTGATTCTGAATTTCTATTTCTATTTTCCCCTCTGATTCTAGACTATCAGATCTCTAGAACCCTTTGCTGTTAAGTCAGGTGCCCCTAAGGCCTGTTCCTGTTGCCCATGGTAGGGACTGCCTTAGAGTGCTGCTTTCAGCTCCACTGTGCCCCCACTCCCATGCACTAGATCTTTCATGCCAGCCTTCTAAGTTGTTTTGGGCTGGACAATTATGTCATCCCCCATGTTTTTTCAGGTTATGCTACTCCAGAATTCATTCTTTGGTAGAGATTAGGGAATCTGTGTACCTTCTCTGCCAATGTGGCTTTACTCCCACTGCATAGATTTCTAATGAGATGTTTACAGGAGAAGAATGTAGCAAGGTGGCTTAGTGGATGGAGTGCTGGACCTGGAGTCAGGAAGACTTGAATTCTAATCCAGCCTCAGAAATTTACTGATCTGTGAGATCATGGGTAAGTCACTTAAGCTCTTTTCATGCACTGGAGCAGGGAATGAATGGCAAACCCTTGCAATATCTTTGCCAAGAAACCCCCATCAACAGTATGGTCTGTAGGATGATGAAGAGTCAGACACAATTGAATTACTGAAGAATAACAATGATTCTAGAACATTTTTGTTGAGTTTCTTTAAAGCACTTTTTTGAAATTGGGAAAAGTTTTATGGAGTCATCTTGCTTCTGAGACAAAATGATGGTGATCCTAGGCAAGTCACTTAACCATTCAGTGTCCTGAGCAGCTCCTTATAGCTTCACAGTTTAGGCAGTTGCCTATCTGCATTGGTGAAGGGAATTTCCATCCCCAGAATTCCCCAGGCTATTGAAAACACTAGTTCATATGGAAAGAAATAGACCAGAGAAGACTGACTGACCTATCACAGTGCAGTTGGATTATTTGATGTAGGCAGAGGTCTAGAATCAGATTCATATAGTTACCAGTGAAAGGGCCCCAAAGGAAATCTAGCGCAATGCTTCCCTTTTACCCAAAAGGAAACTGAGATACGGGGAGGGAAATATAATTTCCTTCTCATAGTCTGGCCTTACATAATGAACAAGAGCAGAACTAGGAATAGAATCATGGTTTCCTTTCTCCCATTTCGATGTTCTATTTTCTTTCCTAAAACATCTCTCCTGTAAGATTGGATCTATGGAGTTCTGCTGTCCTTTGGGATCACCACACAGTCTTTGCTAGAAGACTTCTAAACCTCCTCCCCACCTCTGTGGGAAGCCCATTCTAGTCGGGGATGGCTCGAATTATTAGGAAATATTTTTTTCTTGGCATCAAACCTAAATCAGACTCTTTAGAACTTCTAACTTCAGTTTCTGGCTCTTCCTTCTGGGGTCAAATAGAAGTAGTCCCGTTCCCCCTTTCATACGACAATCCTTCACATACTCGAAGACAGTAATGATATCCTCTCAAGTCTTTTTTCTCAGAGTCAATATTCCAAGTTTCTTTAACTGTTTCTCAAATGACATGGATTCAGAGCCCGTCACCATTCTGGCTGCCTTCCTCTGTGTCATCTCCAGGGGACAGTTTTTGGTTGGTTGTTGACTCATTCTGAGTTTGCAGTTCATTAACACCCATGACTCCCTTGGAAAACAATGACTGGCTATTTACGACCACGTCCATCTTTGGCATATGAAGTTGATTTTTTGCATCTAAGTGCAAGACTTTGCATTTGTCTCTTTTGAATTTCATCTTACTAAATTCATCCAAAGGCTGTTGGTTTGAATTGAATAAAACTGGTTCCATCCTCTGGACTCTTGTATCATCTAAAGTGCAGATGATCTTGCAGTAGGTCCTTGAAGAAATACACACCATAGTAGCTTTAGGCATCACTTCACCTGGATTTTCCTACAGCTTTGTATAGTCTAGCTTAGAAGTTATTAAGTTTAAGGCCTCACATTTATCACCTTCAGAGTACAGAGGACAGTAGTGAAGAGGCTTTAAAATCCGCTATGCACAACAATGGCTAAAAATATTCTTTCCTGTTACTATTTTTCTATGGGATATCCAAGTAAAAGGTCAGTGCAGTGGTGAGGAATGTTTGAGGACAGAGATGAGAATGGTGTGAAATTCTTAGTTATTAAGTTAGGAAGTTGCTTAGGTGTGCAGATATATGTACACTTCCAAAACAACCCTTCTTTATGCCTTTCAAAGTGAAATAAAGGATCGGCAAATATTCATTTAACTGGGTTAATTAGGTCTGCATTGGTAATCACTCATAAATCACAAATGTAATCATCTAGTGGGGAAGCTAGATAGCATAGTGGATAGAGTGGCAGGCCAGGAAACAGAAACACTCGTCTTTCTGTGTTCAAATATGGCCTCTGACATTTAGTATCTGTGTGACCCTGGGCAAGTCACTTAACTCTGTTTGCCTTGGTTTCCTCATCTTTAGAATGAGCTGGAGAATCAAATGGCAAACAGCTCCAGCATCTTTGCCAAGAAAACCTGAAATAGGATCCCAAAGAGTCAGGCAAGATTGAAAATAATTGAACAAGGAGTAGAGAGGTGGCTCAGTGGATTGAGAGCTGGCCCTAGGTCCTGGATTAAAATCTGACCTCAGATACTTCCTAGCTGTGTGACCTTGGGCAAGTCACTTAGTCCCCATTACCTAGCCCTTTCTGTTCTTCTTCCTTGGAAACTTTAGCATTGATTCTAAGATGGAAGGCAATGCTTTTTTTTGTTTTTGTTTTGTTTTGTTTTTGTTTTTTTTAAAGAAAATGACTGAACAACATTCTAAAAAGAAGAGGCAGTAGGTACCGAACATGGAAGATTGGCCTTGTAATTTAGAAAACCTGGGTTCTGTTCTCAACTGAAACTAACTGTAGGACAATTGACAAGTTTTGGAGCCTCGGAAAACTACAATTGAACTCAGAGATATGTCGGTGATGATCCATGTTGGAGAAGGCAGTTCCCACAATAAGGAAATAACAGGTATTTGATTTATTAATGGGTGAAAGGGCAGTTCAGTTGATTCCCATTTATGCCCTTTTCATCTTGGCAGGTTCCCCAAGACCCTGACAAGAGAGGTTAGGCCTCTCAAATCCTCTTAAGATGGGAAGGCTTAGAGCGTTGGTTCAGAGAGAAATGGCACTGGACGTCTGCTTTCTGAGGACCAGCCTCGCTAAATTTAGAGGAGCTCATCATCTGGTCAAATACAAGCAGATGAACATTTTGGTTCCCACAACTCTCTTTAGGACCATCAATGTAGCCATTTTGTCTCTTGGGGCAGATTGTGACGTATCTAGGTTTTCTCATCCTGTATTATTCACATCCATATTCTTCCACAGTTCTACCCAACTTCATCTCAGGCTCTTGGGCTCAGATATTTACTAGCTGTGTAACCCTGGGCAAATCCTTTAACCTTCATTTGCCTCAGTTTCTTTCTCTGCAAAATTGTTATTGTAACAATCTACTGCACAGAGTTGTTGTGAAGATCAAATGACATGCTATTCATAAGGCATGTCCACAGTGCCTGGCACACCAAAGGCACAGTATTCATGTTAGTCATTATTATTTTTATTACTGATGGTTCATTCATACTAAAGAAGTCTGAGAGCTTTAGCTTTGAGGGTCTGGTCAGAACATCCATTTGTCGTCTTTAGTTTAAGTCTTCTTGCATTTAGGTATCATCTCTTTTTATGTTATGGTACTCATTGGGTATATTGTTCTTCTGGTTCTGATTTTTTCTTCACTATGAATCAGTTCCTACAAGTCTTTCCAATGATTTTCACCAATTATCCAAACCGTGGGCACACATGTTCTTTACCCCTTTTGTTGTTAAAAGTGTCACTCCTATAAATGTTGTACACACGAGACATCCTACTCTCATCAGTCCCCTTGGGTCAGGTCTCTGGATTAAAGGCTACGAGCAAGTTAACTTTCATTGCATGATTCCATATTCTTTTCTGTTACAACGAGTTGGACCAATAGAATGATAGTAAACTACTCTGCTTTTAATCTCATACCTCCATTACCATTTCACATATTTTCCACTACTGACAATTTGATAATTGTCAAGTAATATTTCAGAGCTGCTTCAAAATGGAGCTGCTTCAGAATTTGCATCTCTCTAATTATTAGTAATTTAAAATAATTTTATTTGGTTGATAGCTTATATTTCCTCTTTTGGAAATTACTTGTTGTGAAAACTGCTTGTCTGTTGGAGAGTGACTTTTAATCATGTAGATTTGGGTCAATTCCCTTTAGATTTGGGTGATAGAGCTTCTCAGCATGCAAAGCTATGCTTGTTTGTTTTTCTTTCCATCAATCCTAGGATGTGAGCCATTAAAAAAAGCAGCACTAGGTTCCTGAAGTTTTTTCTTACTTGAAGCAATCTGGTGCCGTTTCCCTCCCCAGACACATTTATAGCTTTTCTTTAACCAACAAACCTTGATACTACTTTTACTGATATCATCTTTATATTCGTTTATATTTTTCTCCTCTAGTCAATCAGTCAAATCAGCCAGCCAGCCATTCCACAAGAATTTATTCAGGTCCTATTATGTCACAATCTCTGTGCTTGGCACTAGGGATGTAAATAGAAAGAATGAAATGATTTCTATCTTTAAGGAGCTCACATTTAAAGGGAGAAACAATATGGATGACTGGATATATGTGTACATATTGATACACATGTATAAATGAAGAAATTAAACATAAATAAATAGGAAGTAATATACAAGGTAGTAGTTTGGGGGTAGAGGTAGAGCAGTTGAAGGAAAAGTAATTTGGAAAGTGTGCTTGTTGTTTATTTTCAGTCAAGTTTGACTCTTCATGGCCCCTTTTTTGGAGTTTTCTTGCCAAAGATACTGGAGCAGTTTGCCATTTTCTTCTGCTCATTTTACAGATGATAACACTGAGGCAAACAGAAGATGAATCTTCCTAATTTCAGGCCTGACACTTTTTCTTTTATGCTCCCTCATTGCCCAAAGTATTCTTGAGTTGTGCCTTGAAGAAAGAGAGAAATTCTGGAAATTGGAGGCAAGGATGACATGCATTCTAGGAATGAGAATGATCATTGTGAAGGGATGGAGATAGGTGATACAGTTTCATATTTGTACACTAGAAGACCAGTTTGGATTGGTCTCAGAGTGATGAAGGGAGTAGTTTAGATGAGAACATGGTTCATGAGTTCTCCCTCTTTCCTTGCCCCCCTCATTTTAATGACTTCTATCTCAGGTGCCCCAGTTTCAAAAAATACTGTCATTTCATCCCCTTCTGTTACCCTTCTTTCCCTGGAATCTTTCTGTTTAATAACCCTCCATGTAATTAGCTCAAAGATACTCATACTCCCCATAAAGGTGGAACTTTTTTTTAAACCCTTATCTTACATCTTGGAATCAATACTGTGTATTGGTTCCAAGGCAGAAGAATGGTAAGGTCTAGGTAATGGGGGTCAAGTGACTTGCCCAGGGTCACACAGTGGGGAAGTGGCTGAGGCCACATTTGAGCCTAGGACCTCCCATCTCTAGGCCTGGCTCTCAATCTACTGAGCTACCCAGCTTCCCCCAAGGAGGAACTTTTAAGAGACAATAATCTTGTCATTTTATTGTAGCATAAATAATGATTTAATCAATTGATCATCAAAGATTTATGAAGGGTCTACTATGTATTCATATTGGAGAAAGAAATGATAAACCACTCTTTTCCAAGAAAACGCTAATTGGGATCATGAAGAGGTGAACAGGACTAAAAATACTGAACAGCAAAAATATGTATATATAGTAAAGCATTGCTAAGCATTGGATGCATAGAAAGAGTTAAAAAACCAATATCTATCTTCAAGGGGCTCATAATTTATCTAGTCTCCTCAAAGCTAACTTTAATTATTTTTCTTTATTAGTTTTCTTTGGGGGAAGGATGATTTTAGTAGCTGACTCTGAATTTTTAAAAGTCTATTCACCTCTTGAATTTCTCAAGAGGAATGATTAAAATGAAAATTATTTTCTTTAAATTCTGCTTTTTCATATGCAATAATATGATTATCATTGAGAATTAAGCTATCTATTTTCAAGCAATATTCATTTGTTTTTCAGTATATAGTAGTCCATCTTTTTCTTTTCTTTTTGTCATCAAGAAAAAATTATTGGAGATTTTAGTTGGTATTTGTTAATATTGAAATCACCTCCACTTCATATTTTGTACTAATCTTCCTTTTATCTTGATATTTGATGACTACCTTTCTAGGTGTGCTAAGTTAGAGATTCCTCTCTAATTTAGTTGTATAGATTGATTCTAGTGATATGACCTTTTGCTAGAATTTCAATATTTCTAGGTGGTTTTTTTGAATGATTTCCTGAAATGTGATTTGCAGGTTCTTGGTTTGGCTGAGTTTTTTTGGAAACATTCAATGATTTTCTGATTGTCACTCTAGATTACCAAGACAAAATAGTTGTAAAGGTTAGGAAATTGATGTTGAGACTTTTTGCACAGGGTCACACAGCTAGAAAGTGTCTGAGGCCAAATTTGAATCTAAATCTTCTCAATTCTAGTCCTAGCTCTCTCCATTGAACCATCTGCCCCTAAAAACAATTTAAAACTTTTTTTTGAAATTTTGAGTTTTACATTTTCTCCATCCCTTCTTCCCTTCCTGAGATGATAAACAATCTGATACAGATTTTACATGTGCAATTATGTAAAATGTCTTTCCATATTAGTCACTTTATAGAAGAGAACTTGAATAATAATAAAAAATCTCAAAATATGTAAAATGAAACATGTTTTAATCTATATTCAGATTCCATCAGTTCTTTCTTTGGAGATAGATGGCATTTTTTCATGAGTCTTTGGAGATTGTCTTGGATCATTGTATTGGTGAGAATAGCTAAGCCACTCACTCACATTTGTTCATCATACAATATTGCTGTTACTATGTACAATGTTCTCTTGGTTCTGCTTACTTCACTTTGCATCAGTGCATGTAAGTCTTTCCAGGTTTTTTTTTAAATCATCCCACTCCTTATTTCTTATAGCCTAATAGTGTACAATTATAATCATACACTTCAATTTGCTCAGCCATTCCTCCAATGTTAATTTTTTTTGTCACCATAATAAGAGCTGCTCTAAGTATTTTTGTACAAATAGGTCCTCTCTCCAATCTATTTTAAAAATATCTTTGGGATACAGACATGGTAGTAATATTGCTGGATCAAAAAGTATGCATAGTTTTAAAGTCCTATAGGCATAGTTCCGAGTTGTTCTTTAGAATGACTGAATCAGTTCACAAATCTACCAATAGTGTATTAGTGTCCCAGTTTTTCCACATCTCCTCCAGCATTAATCATTACCCTTTCCTGTTATCCTGTTAGCCAATCTGATAGGTTTGAGGTGGCATCTCAGAATTGCTTTAATCTGCATTTGTCTAATCATGAGCGATTTAGAACATTTTTTCATGTGGGTATAGATTACCTTCATTTCCACTTCTGAAAACTGCCTGTTCAGATCTCTTGTCCATTTATCAATTGGGGAATGATTTGTATTCTTATAAATCTAATTCAGTTCCCTATATATTTGAAAAATGATGGATCTGTCAGAGACACTTGCTGTAAATTCCTCTGCCCTCCAATTTTCTGCTTTCCTTCTAATATTGGTTGCATTGGTTTTGTTCAACCAAAAACTTTAATATAATTAAAGTTAAAGTTATCCATTTTCCTTTCTGTCTAAGTGTTGTTAAAGGGATTTTCTTAATCACTCCCTCTGTCTCCTTAAGAGGCTAGAGAAAGCAGGATTTCTAAGTAGATCAGAACTGACAGGAGTCAGTGAGCCAAAGCTGAAGATTCTGTTACCTGGGAGACTAGGACTGTGGAGAGGAAGTAGCAGGCCCTTTGACAGGAAGTTAGGGGGGACAGTTGGTCAGTGAGGAGAGAAAGGAAGCAGCCACAGACAGTTGAAGGTCTTTTGCTTCTGGGATCTCTAGAAAGCAGGTCTGTCTCTGAGGCAAGGATCTGCTGGCAGTTGGCTACTGAAAGTTGGGCTGCTGTAGAAAACTGATTGAAGGAGTGAGTGAGTGGTGGCTGTCTATTATTGAAGGGAGTTAGGTATTGTGTACTTAATCTATTCCACTGACCCACCACTCCACTTCTTAGCCAACACCAGATTATTTTGATGATTACCACTTTGTAATACAGTTTGAGCTATGGTATGGCTAGGCCACCTTTCTTCCCATTTTTTTTTGCATTGATTCCCTTGATAATCTTGACCTTCTGTTCACATTATTTCTTGAATCTGAGATGCATCAGCTGGCAGAAAGCAGAAGTTTTCTCCAAATTTGTTGTCTTTTGACTTTATGCTAATATTCCTCCTTGCTCTTCATTTTTTGCCACATCTCTACACCTCTCTTTGTGCATTTGTTGTTTTAAAATTTCATCTTCTGTTGTACCTTATATATTTTCTTGTTTGTCTTTTCTAATCTTCCTTGATTACTGAGAGGTTAAGTGACTTTCCTGGGGTCACCCAGCCAGTAAGTGTTAAAAGCAGGGCTGAAACTCGATCCTTCTTGCCTCCAAAACTTACTTCACCATGTTGTCTTTCAGTAAATTATAAAGCACACTACAAAAATGCACGGCAATCATACAGCATCCTTGTTCTAAGCCCAATGCACTTGCTTTGCCCAATTGAATGGATGGGCTCTCTTTGTGGACTTTCCCCTCACTTAATATCTTCGAAATATACTTCAATTTCCTTTTTGTGGCCTGCTATAAAGGTTTTGATTTTCGGGCTGGTAGCATGATGCAGTAGTAAATGCTTGGAATCTGGTGTTAGGAAGACTAGGATTCCAAACCTGCTTCAAATATTTACTGTATGAACAATCAAGGGCAAATCACTGACATTCTCAGCCCCAGTTCCCTCACTTGCAAAATTGGAACTCTGCTACCTGAAATGCCCATCTCGCAGGGTCATTGCAATGTCCATATGAAATAAGGAGTGGAAAGTACTTGGTAAACCATGAAGTATAGCCTAAATGTCACCTAACATTGATTCAATATTGGTTGCATGATACAACCTGAGGTCCTTTCAAGTCTGAAATTCAGGGACTCTGGGATAAGAATCATTCTGATGAATATTTATATCTGAGCATGTGAATTGGGAAATGAATGAGAAAATAAATTATGGAAGCAAAGCAATGGGATTCAAAGTCTCCTCAGCTCCTAGGGAGACCCTCCTGAAGATTAGCATGTTGCCAGCAGGGCTGGTCATGGAAAATAGAGTTAACTACATTTCCAGTCTTGTCTGATTTTGCACAGGGCACAAGGACTTGGTCTTGGGGGGTTATTTCTGTTGAGTTAACAAAATAGATTCATTTATTCATTATAATTCAGCACAAGCCAGTATCTTTGATGAAAGACATTAAAAAATCTTTGTTTATTATTTCTTTAAAAATTAATAGCCTAAAATCCACTTGCAGCTCTTTGGCTCTGCCATTTGCCCAATTCCCTGAGCATATTTCGCTGCCAGGGACCATTCTTCCATCAAAGGCTTCCAACTCTGAAATGAATCTTGAGTTTGGAATCATGAGACCTGTCCAGAATAGGAAGAGTCCAGGCTTGCGAAAAGCTTCCATGAATTATTTATCATTTGCCTTCCTCTACACTGGGCTTTCCTCAGATGAAACAAGCCATAGGGTGAGGGCATGTGCACCCTGCAAACATTCCATGTATCTGAAATCTCATCTAATCCGATGCTCCTTGCACTAATCCAGATCGCAACTCATCTAAGTAGCCCATAAAGAATGAGGAGTCAATAAATATCCCCCGACAATTTTTACAACACCTCAGGAGAGGGAGTCTTAAAGCGTCGGTTCTTGCCTATTTTCTATGAATCATCCTTCAGTCTTTTAGGGTCACAACAGCCCAGAGTAACAACCAGGGAGCGGGATCAGAGCTGAACAGGGCAGGAGAATGCACCTCTGACATCTTTTCCTATTGTCTGCTAAAGGATACTCATTTGGAAAGAGAACTCTGCCATCTAGTGGGAAAAGTATAGAATCACCTTGGATGGACAGTTGCTGACCAAGGTCCTGAAGACACTGGTGCCTATTGTGGGATAAATGCACTGTGTCTCTCCCCCTTTCCCCCCTCCAAAATTAAACATTGCTTTGTCCTCTTGCTGAGCATCTGTGGATTATATTGTGGCTCTGGTTCTATCAGCAAATTCAAACCAGACTGCGGCCCTTATCCATTTACTTATTGATTTATTGATCTCTTGTGGCCACATGCTGGGATACTGAAAAGCCTCAGGACCCTTTTAGGAAGGGAGGCAGAAGGGTGTCAGAGCCCAGTCTGTAAAATCTCTCTGATTCACAGGGAAAGCCACCGAGGCCCTTCAAGGAGAAAGAAGTTGCCCGAGGTCACAGAAGTAGAAAAGAATTGGGCCGCAGTTCAATCCCAAGCTAGAGAGCTGGATGACACCTCCAAGTCAAGGCAACAGACATTTATTAAGTAGCCACCACGTTCTAGACACTGTATTGAATTCTGAAGATACAGAGAAATGTAAAGAGCCCCATCCCTAACTATATGGAAAAATGGTCAAGATCATTATTAATTAGAGAAATATGAAGCAGAGACATCTCCTACCTATCAGATTGGCTAAAAGACAACTATTGGAGGGAGATGGGAAAAAATGGGAACATGGGCAAACAGTTGGTAGAACTGTGAACTGGTCCAACCATCTTGGAAAGCATTTTGGAATTATGTTCAAAGATTTATAAAATGGTGGATACCTTCTGACCCAGCAATTTTACTTCCTTAGGTGAGCAGGACACAAAGAAAACAAGCTACACATTCTAAAATATTTCTAGCAGCTCTCTTTGTGGTGGAAACCAACTGGAAATAGGAGGGATGCCCATCAATTGGGGAATGGCTAAATGAGTCATGGCATATAATTGTGATGGAATACTACCACACCATGACATTAATTTTGGAAAAACACCATGGAAAGACCTACATGAAATTATGAAAAGTGAAATGAGCAGAACCAAGAGAACACTGTACACAGCAACAGGAATAGTGTTTGAAGAATGATTTGTGTATGTCTGTAGAAATAAGTAAGACATACACACATACAAATATTCAAATGATGCCTTCTCTAATGGAAGGAGTGGATGGAGGGAGTAAATTGGGTATTTTAATGTAATAAATAAATACATTTAAGCTTGAAAAAGTTCCTGTTCTCAAGGAATTCCAAGTCTAGTGGAGGAGATAACATGCAAAAAGTCATGTACAAATATATACAGACAGGATGAATTAGAGATAATTAACAGAAGGAAGGCACTAAGATTATAAAGGACTAACTAAGCCTTATTTAGATTTTATTTATATATTATTTTTACCAATTACATGCAATAAAAAATATCCACACAAGTTTTCCTAAGTTATATTATTGAATTTATCTCCCTCCCTCCATTCCTTTCCCCCTCCCAGTGCTGGCAGGCTATTCCATCTGGGTCATACATGCATTATCATGCAAAACATATATCCATATTATTCATTTTTGTAAATGATCTTATAAAATCAAATCCCCCAAACATCAACCCAAATAAACAATTGAAAAAAGTCTGCTTACATCTCCACTCGGACTCCAATAGGCCCTTTTCTGGAGGTGGAGAGCAGTCTTTGTCTTCAATCCTTCAGAATTGTCCTGGATTATTGTATTGTAGAGTAGCAAAGTCTATCACAGTGGATCATTGAATGTGCTGGTGGCCTTTGCTACTGGTTCTTGAAGGATAATTGTTCAGTTTCCATTGTGAGCATTTGTGCCTTGGAAATCAGCAAACATTACCAACCAGGACTTGATTTGTCATTTTGTTGATTGTCTAGACTAAAAAAAATGATAGAAAAAATGTGAATAATGCAAGTTAACCTGAAAAGAATGTTGCATTTTTTCAGTTAGGGGTTAAACATTTCTCAGTGTAACCCTAGATAAAAGGTTGCAGAGGGGGACTTTGAACACAGGGGTGATGTGGGCATGTTTGTAAGCAGTAGGGAAGGAGCTAGTCCACAAGAGACAAGGAAGAAAAGTGACAAGAGCAATTTTGGGGGAGACCCAATGCAATGGGATCCCTTGTGAAAGGAGAAGGGCCACTTCTTCATTTCTGGGGGGGGGGGGTTTGGAGGAGAAAAGCATGTCAGTGATGTGAGATGAGAAGGAGGGAAGCTCTTAGGGAATGGCCTCAGTTCTTACAGTGAAATATTAGGGATAGTTCTCTCTTGGGAGAGTGGTGGGAGCTGGAGCCACGATGGAAAGATTTAGAAAAGCCGCTCTGATGGATGAATGAGATGGTGCGTCAGTTAGAGAGGGATTAAAGGATGCCTTACAGCAGTGAGGGCCTCCTCAATATCATACAACCCATTTGTAGGGAGTCCAGGCTGTGCCGTTTTGTCATTTTCTCCAGCTTTGTTCAGTAGTGCATGCCTGAGAGTGAATTGGCAGATAGAGTGAACAATACCAAGTCATCTTAGCAGAGCACATCTCTGATGGGTCATGGGGGCTTGAGAGAAGAGGACAGCATAGAGTTGATCTGGCTCACTAGGGCAGCTGCGGGGCGAAGGAAGAAGAGTCGTGTCGCAGTGAGGGCTCAGGAAAAACCTGAGGTTGGAAGGGTTAGAGGTCACAGTGAGGAGGAAGAACAGCATGGGAGAGGGAGTGCTAGAATAACGAAAAGAACCCCTCCAGACTTCTGAGCTGGTGAGATCAAGGGCATGACTGGCCATCTTTGTGTGGGGTTCAGCTGGGGAGCAGAGAAGGCCATCAGAAAGAGTTTGAGGAACGAGGAGGTTGGAGTTTTTGCAGGAGTACCAATATGGGTGTTAATGTCTCCTAGGAGGGAGGCAGGAGATGAGAAGAACCAGGCACTGACTTCAGAGTCCTGGAGGTCAGTAGACAATAGCCACCAGAAGAAAGAGATTGACTGAAAACTATAGATTGAAGGAACCTGGGAGGAGAAGAGGTTCCTGAGGGATGTCTCTGTCTCTCTGTGTCTCTCTCATTTTTGGATGCCTTTTGTTTGAACTTCAGAATGATACTTATCCCCCCTCCAGCTGAATCGTCTCTGACATGGAGAGAAAGATTTAAATGAAGTCATCGACTTCGGTGCCAAACACTTCTGACAGTTGACACAAAACTCTGTCCTGGTAGGCCTCCTTCAGCTCACCCTGAATTTGCACCTGATCCTTAGGACCCTCGTTGGTCTGTGAGTTACCCAATGGGCTGTGCAGAGTAGCCTCGGGCATCCACCGACCCCGAGCGCAGGACCCTTCTCCTGCTAGTTCACTCACCAGAACTCAGGGCTGTGTGTTGTTCCCGAATGACATCCCAGCCTCTTACAGAGCTATGGCTGGCGGTGACATTCAGGAATTCAGGAAACATGTCAAGGTTTTCTATAGAAAGGAATTTTCAAACCAAGCAGCAGACACTTTCTGGAACATGGCTGGGTTATTTCTTATAGGAGAACATAAAACCCCCTGATGGGTGGCCCATGAGGGAAAAAATAAGCCATTTTGACAATGTCAATGTGAGATTCTTATGTTCATGTCAGAAAAGCTCCATGTCTCTTTCCCACTTACTGTAATAAGGGTCCTTTAGGGTTCAATCACACAGACCGTATTTTTTCCCCTTAGCTTCTCTTAGGCTGCTTTATGACCCTCACTGTAGACATGAAATATCAATTTTTCTCAGGATAGCAAATGCAAGAGCCAAAACAGAGGACAAAGTGAGCCCAAGAGAAAATAGATAGACTTTGGAGAGGGAAAAGCGTCTGGTTTTTTATGATGTTTCTCTGGTTCAAGGAGGGCTGACTATTTGGAGCAAACTCTCCAAAGAGATAATCGAGGAGACTCTGGGAAGATACGAACTGGGCCAAACTTGGGAAGATCTGTGAATGAAGAGGAAGAGGAAGAGGAGGAAGTCTGTGCTGCTGTTCCTTCTGCAAAGAATTCAATTAATTCCCTGCCTTTGTTCAGGCTTTACGAGGCTCAAACTGAATGATGTTTGTGGCTTTTCAGATGTTTTCATGGATGCCTTTTGTCTTTACATCAATCACCACCATTCCCCAATCCATCGCTTCCCTTCTGTTACGCCTTTATCATTGAGTGTGGGGCTTTCTGGGTTCTTCTTCATTTGCTTGTCTTTATTTCCCTGATCTCTGGATTCTTCTTTGCTGCCTCTTGTTGCTGCTAAGTCACGCAGTCATGGCTGACCCTTCTCCTCTTTGTAGCTCCGCAGCCCATAGCATGCCAGTCCTGTCCATGTGGATGTTCTTGGCAAAGACACCAAAGGGGTTTGCCATTTCCTTTTCCAGTGGATTAAGGCAGGGGTGACATGGCTTGACTCAGGCTCACACAGCTAGTATCATGTCCAAGGGCAGAGCTGAACGCCAACCTTCCTAACCCCAGGTGCAAAGCTCCCCTACCAGTGAGCTACCTAGCCGCCTCCTCATTGTTACTTACTCAACAGCAATTGCCCATTGCTTTTACATATTGCAGCCCATTTAGCCATGTCCAGATTGATGGCTGTCAACTGTGTTTCTGGTTCTTTGTAGCTAAGACTACTGCAGGCAATTCTTTGCACCTTTCTCGTGCCTGGCCAGAGGAGAGTGAGTGCCCTGGCAGAAGGCCCTCTGCACCATGCTCCCTCCTTCAGTCTTGCCCATTGGAATACTTGCCATTGGCCCTTGGGCAAAGAAGCTCTGGGACAAAAGGAAAAAAGGAAGTGGATGATTGTCTCTTTCTTCCCCTGGTTCCAAATGGCTACCTAGCATGGCTGGGAAGGACAGCAGCCAGTATTATCAGCAACAACAACAGCAGTTATAAAATTCCAGATACTTCAAGGATCGAGGACGTTCTTAGTCTGATATCTGTTTCCATTAATGCTCCTCTCTACTTCTCCTCTCCTCTGGGCCAATAGCTTCCATGAGTTACTGAAAAAAACAACCCATAACACGGGGGATGGGGGGCAGCCTTCTTGTCGAGCCACCTTCTGGACTCCTTGGGGTCCGTAATCAAACGGGGTCTGGCTGGTGTTGGAAGCCATTCCGGATGTCTTGCTCCTTCCCGGGCTTCTATTTTCTGGTATAGGCTGAGAGCCCAGGCCTCCCCTGGAGATCCCAGTGCCCACCTTGGCCCCTCGGAGGTCTAGTTAATGAAGACGACCTTCCTATAGGAAGGGACTGTTTCCTTTTGGTCTCCGTATCTCCAGTCCGACATGTGGTAGATGCCAACTTAATGGAGTGAATTGGACAATCATAAGCAACTTTTATCAAGACTCTTGTATATGGAAGCCACTGTGCCAGGCTTCATTTGATGGGAAGATGATCAAGACATTGCCTTAGTGGGGAGATGAGCGAAGCTAGAAATGCTAGAACACAGAAGAGAATGTTTGCGTCAGTGCACAGGAGACCTACAAACCATTTCATTATCAGTGATGACGATGGGCTCAATCTTGTGGGACAGAATCCTGGACCCAGAGACTGGAAGTCCTGGATGTGAATTCTGCCTGGGACACTTGCTAAATGTGTGACACTGCACGAATCCCAACCTCTGTCTGCCTCAGTTTCCTTAAATGAAAACATGGGGATAACACTAGTACCCACTTCCCAGGGTTGTTGTAGGGATGAAATGAAACCACATTTTCAAAGTACTTTGCAAATCTTAAGACACTATATAAACTTTATTATCATTAATTACTACTATTATAATTAGACATCCCAGGCAAATAAGCTCACTTCCGGCAAGAAGGCACTAACAGACCTGCATATAAGAGTGGCAGTTAGGCGGCTCAGTGAATAGTCAGGCTTGGAGAAAGATGTTCTGGGTCCAAATCTGGCTTCAGACACTTCCTAGCTATGTGACCTTGGACAAGTCACTTAACCCCCATTACCTAGCTAGCCCTTACTGCTCTTCTGCCTTGGAACCAATAGTTAGTATTGACTCTAGGGTGGAAGGAAAGGGTTAAAAAGAAAAGAACTATAGTAAGAGTTGGCTTTTGGCTTTGGATGTGAGTTCTCAAAGATAGGTAGGATTTCCATTAGAGGTGTTGGGGGGGGGGCTCCTTCCAAGCCCAGGGGATGGCCATGGTGAACCCTCTAGTTCAGTGTGCTTGCAGAGTATTTGACAGAGAAGAGTGTGGGTGTGAGGGTGGATGGGGAGGGCCTTGAGTGCCAGACCAATGTACTTTATTCCATGGGCAATGGAGAACTAGAGTAGGTTTTTTGACCAAGGGAAGGGATTGGAGCTGTGGCTGTATTTGAGAAGTGGCTGGGAATGGGGAAGATGAGGTGGGTTCTGCAGGGCAGGAGCAGATGTTAGCAATCGTCATGATAAAAGGAGCGTTAGCCTCATCTGATCATGGGACATTTCTGTGAAGATGATGGTACAAGTGTTATGATTGCCATTTTGCAGACAAAGAAACCGAGGCTGGACTTCTCAAGCCAGTGCTAACAAGTGGAGGGGTCAGGCCTTAGACCCAAGCCTTCTGTCTCTGCATGGCACACATTCTACTTGGTGATCTTGTGGGAAGAACCCTCAGTTTGGAGGCAGAGAGCCTGGGCTGGAGTGCAAAGCAGCAGGACTTTAAGCAGGTGTTTTTCCTCCTAAAGAAAGGGATTGGATTGGGCAATGGAAAGTGTATCTTTGGGGTCTTAGGAAGCTGCTTAGAATCCTGGTTCTGCCCTTTGAACAGCTGGGTGATCCTGTGCAAGTCAGAAGCTCTCTGGGCCTCAGTGTCCTTCTGGGTAAAGTAAAGGGGTTCTGTTTGGTGACCTTTTAGATTCCTTCCAGCTCTAAGCCTAGAAAACCATACTGTCCCCAATGTAGCTGTTGGCCTCAAATGCTAGAAAGTTGAAGAATAACACAATTTTACTCCATAGCCCTGATTATCATTTTCATGTCCAAAAGTTCTCCCTGGTTCCCTGTTGTGTCCTGAATAAAGTCCAAACTTCTTATCAGTGACATTTAAAACCCATTATAGCCTGGCTTCACTTTCTTCTTCTCTTCTTATTTTTAACCCATATCTTTTGTCTTAGTATTAATTCTATGGCAGAAGGCAATATGATCTAGGGAATTAAGGTTAAATGACTCACCTAGGGTCACATAGCTAGGAAGTGTCTGAGGTCAGATTTGAACCCAGATCCATTCAACACCAGGCCTGGTACTCTATCCACTCTATCCACTGGCACCTATCTGCTCCTTCACCTTTTTCAAGGCTTATTCCATTTATTAATCCCTTTCTAATCCCTCAAAGTCCTGCTAAGCTATCCTGTTTATTGTTATACAAATCCATTCCCCCTCTTTCCACCTTCATTCCTTTGCTCATCCTATTTGCCATGATCCGAATGTTCTCTGTACCTGAAAGCTTCCTACTGAAATCCTCATTTTCAAGAACCCAATCCACTGTCGTTCCTTACATAAAATTCTACCAGTTTCCCCAAACAGAAGTGTTCTTTTTGTTCTTGAGCTTCAGAGAACTTTTGTTTGGACCTGTCCTTTGCATTCATGAAAATGGTCCATTCTGTTCTGTGTTATCAGCACATGCATCATACTTATATTTGCCTGTGCCTATTGATTTGATTGTTTTCACTGGCTTGATGATTAAAACAACAGCTGACTTTATTATTTATTCATTCACTCATCTATTGATTTATTCATTTATTCATCTATTTTATTCATTCATGCATTTTATTTATTCATTCACTGATTTTTCTTCATTCATTCATCTATTTAAAATTATTTTTGTTCATCCTTTCATTTCTATCTGTTTAAATGACTGATCAAGTTTGTGTTGTTCGAGATCTGGTGGCCTTAGTGAACCATAAGCTTCCTTTGAGTCGTTGCAACTAAGAAAGCTAATGAGATTTTTGGCAGGATTAAGAAAAGCCTAGGGACTAGGCATAAGACGATAGTCCTATTCTTGTCAGCTCTGATCAGTCACCTTTGGGGTATCAAGTTCCCCCAGCTTTTAAGAAGGAAGGGATGAGTTGGAGAATATTATAGGATGTAACCAGAATGATTGCTTCATGGAATCATGGAATCTCAGAGCTGGAAGGGAACTCAGCTGTCTTATCTATTTGAATATCCATCTGAAAAAACCTATTCCTTGTGGCTTCCCAAATAGGTGATCATCTGACATCTGCTTGAAGATTGCAAGTGAGGCAGCACCTCCTATTGTGTAGCCATGCCTCCTGGCTTTGGAGTTTGGGCACCTGGTTTCATGTTCTGCTTTGATCCCCAACTCCCAGTGTGACCACTGGTAAACAATTTCACCCATCCTGGGTACAGTTTCCTCATCTTTTTACTTAGGGATTTGAACTCGATTTGCCTTCCAGGTCCTTTCAGGTTTACTGTACAATCCCACAACCCAATGATGATGTATTTGTGAAGGCTGAACCCAAACGTTGGGCAAAAAGTCATCCCAATTCTAAAAAATGTTACTCAATTTCATCTCTAGCCCTTGGGTATCAGGCTTTTTTGAAGCTAACTCTTCTCCAGAGTGTGATACCACCTCCCCACCTCTTAGCTTTGTGTGATTTTCAGATTGAGTAGTTATGCCACCTAATATCATAACTGGGCTTTGCACAGGTTCAGATCACCTAAGATGGCACCACCCAGGTGGGCAACAAGAGACCTTCTTCTGGGAGAAATCATTCTGTGTTCCTCTACCTTGTGGGTAGTTAGATGGCACAGTGTATAGAGTGTTGGGTTTGGAATCATGAAGAACTGTGCTCAAATCCAGCTTTAGACATTAGCTATATGACCCTGGGCAAATTACTTACTCCTATTTTTCTCAGTTCCTCATCCATAAAATGAGGCAAAGAAGGAAGTCACAAACCAATCTAGTATCTTTGCCAAGAAAATCTCAAATAGGGTCATGAAAAGTCATATATGACTGAAAAATGACTGAATGAACACTGTAGGTAGAAGTCATTTTGGTCTATTCCCATTGTCCTTATCAGCTCTTGGGACAAACTGTAGAGTCCTTGGACTCTAGACCTCAAGTCTAGGGAATTGGGTTTAGACTTTGAACTTGGTCAAATCATATGAGATAGGAACTATGATCTTGATCCCTCTCCTCTACTATGAGACTGAGGGTGAGGTTCATTCTCCCAGGAGTTGTGGAGGGATATAATGTTTGTATGTTTGTCTTGTTATATTTTTGGAGTAAATATTTCTTTGAAAAAGTCAATTTGGCTGTTAAGTGGTTAAATGAAATTGGAGTTCAAGAAACCCCCCAAATCAATGTGGAGGGAACCCAAATTTTGATGATTTGAGCCAATGATAGAAAGACTAGATACCCCCCAAACCTCCTTAAGTGTACCAGAGAACTTCAAGAGAGAGGTGAAAAGTAACATACTTGGCCTTCAGGCAGTGAGGGGTCAGACTAGCCCCTATTATATGAGTCATCATTAAAAGATGGCTAATAAGACAGGGAATTCCTCTGGCACCAACTGGAAATCTTTTTCCAAGTTGTCATTAAACCATCAATGGCTCATTTGGGAATGCCATTCAACAAGTCCCAAATATACCCAATTATATTCTGTCATTTAGTCCGTACTGCTCCCTCATTTCCTTGAGAAAATTATAAGACTTGAAGTCTTTGCTAAAATACAGGTAAATAATTTCTAGTATACTATACTTCCTCTCTGCTTAAGCCTTAAAGTCCTCTACAAGCTGACTTCAAACTGTCTTTTTGGTCTCATTGGTCATTATTCCTCCCATTATAGCCTGGGATCTACCTAAAGTTGTCTTCTGACTATTCTAGATTCATGACCTCCATAGCCCATCTCTGGGCCTTTGAACTTCATATTCATCATGTCTGGAATGTCCTTCCTTCCTTCCTTCCTTCCTTCCTTCCTTCCTTCCTTCAACCCTTACCTTCTATCTTAAAATCAATATTAAATATCAGTTCTAAGGCAAATAGTGGTAAGGACTAGGCAGTTGGGGTTAAGTGACTTGCCCAGGATCACACAGCTAGGAAGTGTCTGAGATCACATTTGAACCCAGGACCTCCCATCTCTAGTCCTGACTATATATCCACTGAGCCACCTCCTGCTCCAACATCTCTTTAAGAAGTGGTTCCAATACCATCTTCTGCTTGAAGACTTTCCTGATCTAAATCCCCTCCACCCCTTCCACACTGCCTTATATTAAAATGCATTTGTGTATGTGAATGTTGTTTCCTTAGTAGAATTTAAGTTCCTTGGTAGTAGGACTTGGTTCTTTCTTTGTACTTCTATCCCCAGGGCACACACTATACCTAGCATATTGTGGGTATTTAATCAGTGTTTATTGATTGGTAGAGATCCGTTAAGCTATTCAGATGAGCTTATAGATATTGATACTTCCTGTGCCTGGGCATGGCCATTTGGTATCACAAGGAAGGGAGGCACAACTGAAGAAATGGTGGATTTGGACTAGAGGTCATTCTGCAATAATCTTTCAAAAATGAATCATCCTCATGGGCAGATTTAATTTCTGTTTTTCTTCCTGGTGGGAGTAGATTCTTGTCCTGATAAAGTAGTTTTAAGTTAATCTATGCCTACAAAGGAAATGCTTTTAAAGTCTGTCTTGTCCTAACTTTCACTTTGATCTGGAATGGAAAATTTGATCTGACAACTCACGACTTCCACGCCAGATTGTTCTGAGAGTATAACTGTTCCTGGCATTGGCCGAATAGACAGCATTGGTTATTCAGAGCAATTTCATGTCCTGACTTACAAAATCAAAGCTGGCATCTCTATCTCCCAGGCTACTGCTATCTAATGATATCTAAGGACCTCAGAGAACCCAGGAATTCTCTTAATTTATATACTTGTGAGATATAGGCTTAGGGCATTTACAGAGGAGAAGATGGACAAAGTGCTGGTCAGTTAGATTTGTAAAGTTTTTGAAGTTAAGTTGCAAGAGAATTGTCACAGGATATGAACATGCAGGTTTCAAGAGACCAGCAAACCATCAATGGCCATCCCAAAAAATACTCCAAGTAACTAATATTTAGATACATACAAATGCAAGCACCTGGAAGGTTCTACTGCACACTCATTACATTGGCAAAGTTAAAAAAGGAAATGGGTAATTGCTGGAAGGGATAGAGGAAATCAGGCATATTAATATACTTAATGGAGCTGCAGATTGATCCAGCCATTCTGGAAAGCAATTTATGACTAAGCTCCAAAAGTCATTTAACTATGAACTCTTTGGCCTAGCCACACCACTATTAGGCTTATGCCCTAAAGAGATCAAAGACAGAAGGGAAGAAGCTCTATTATGAAAAATGGTTATGGCAGCTCTTTCTGTGGTAGCAAAGAACTGGAAGTTAAAAGGATGCTTATCAATCGGGAAATGGCTAAAAAAGTTACAGTAAATATGTATTCCAAATGGCATAATATTTATAAAATGCTTAGCACAGCACCTATCACATAGTGAATGTTATATAGATTCTGGGTATCATCAGCCTTATCGTCATCTATGCTATGGAATATTATTATGTTATATGAAATAATGAAAGATAGTATTTCAGAGAAACTTAGGAAGAATTTTGTAAACTGATGGAGAGTGAAGAGAACAGAACCAGGAGAATTATTTGGCTCCTAACAACATCGTGAAAACATATAGACTTGAAAGACTTAAATTATGTACCAGCACTTTGCTAAGTGCTGGGTTGACAAAGAAAGACAAAAATGCAACCCAACCCCTCCATGAGCTCAAATTCGAAATAGGGAGACAACATACAAATGACTATGTACAAATAAAATATAGATAGGATAACTGGAGATAATCCACAAAGAGACAGCATCAGCACTAAAGGCAGAAGAGAAGAAGCTTGCAGAAGGTGGGAATTTGGCTGAGACTTAAAAGAAGTCAGAGAAAACAAGAGTTGGAATCAAGGAAGAAGGGAATTACAGATATGGGGGTAGACCAATGAAAATGTTCAGAGTTTGGGATCTAGAGTGTCATATACAAAAAATAGCAATGACCAATTACAATTCCAGAGGATGTCAGGTGAACTTTGCTACCCAACTGTAGACAGGGAGGTACAGAATGAGTCATATGTACCTTGGACATGGCCAATGAGTGAATGGTGATATGTTCAAGGTATAGAGGATAGGAGGGGCTTTTGGTTTAAGGGTGATATGAAAGAATTTGTGCACACCAACTAGGACCACTCAGGCCCAGGATGGAGGTCTGAAGAGGCCCTGTAGATGAACTCTTCCTTTCAAGGTCTCTAGAGATTATGAAGGGCTATTTTAGGTGGGCAGAGGGATGCTGTATCAGGGCAGATGGCAAGATAATCTGGTGTGGATAAATGAAGTCCTATCAGGGTGGATGACCACTTTTAAGAAAATATAAGAATGACACTCTATTCTAGAGAATAGACTATTGGACTCTAGTCAGGAAGATCTGGTCCATATGCTGCCTCCAACACTGTCTTCACTGCTTTAATGACTCTGGGGAAATCCCATCACCTCACCCTGAGTTTCCTCATCTATCCCATGGGCTCATAATGCCTGTGTTACCTCTCCAGACTCCCTGGATGTTATAAGACTCAAATGGCGCACTCTATGTGTAGGACCTACCTAGCAAACTTTCAGGCTCCAAGTTGATGCCTTATAAATATTGGCTAATATTAGGTTTTAAGAGACTGGAGATTGCTCTTCTCAGAGCTCCCTGCTAAATATGCATGTGATTTCCCGACATTGTGCTGAAGGGCACTGAGCTCCACAGCTCTCCACCAGGACCCCGATGGAGCATGCATTATGATTCTAGAAGCCCCTCCAAGGACCTCATTTTGAGCTACCATCGAACTAAACCCTTTTCAAATGGGTTTCTGCTAATATCAGTGAGGTCCGCCTTCCAAAAAGGGAATGTTTTTAATTGCCTGTTTCCCCTCTTACCCTGACTGACTGAAAGCTTCATAACACTCTGGAGCTGCCATGATCACTCCCCAGCGGACCACAAATACCATTCAGTATATCATTGGGCAATTTGATTGAATTTGAGAAAATGCCCCGGATGGTGAAATCTTTAGAATGGAATAAATTGAGCAGCCAAGAATGAGCAGTAGGAATGCCTGAGGAATAAAGAAGTCCACCAGAGAAGCCCACCAGCTGCAGGCAGCTGAAGAGTCCTTGGCTGACACAATCAGTCAAGATTCTGGATAGTGGATGAACCTCTTGATCCGCAGACTGATTGGGAACCACCAGGATACGTTTGGTTTAGCAGGAGAGGAAAACCAGTGGGCAGAGCTCTGGGCCTTTATATTGGTCTTCTCCCATGTCTGGACCACACTTCCTCCTCACTTCTGATAATAGAATCCCTCTCTTTCTTCTAATCCTTCCATCTACAGAAAGCCATTCCTGATCCTCCCAATGTTCCTTTCCTACTCCATGACTACCTTGTATTGATTTGATGTTTATTTTGTGCACACTTATTTATGTACATAAGATCAGAGGGTCATAGATTCAGAGCTGAAAGTGGCATGAGAGAACATCCAGTACATTTTACAGAGGAAGAAACTGAGGTCAAGAAAGGTTGATTAGGTTGATTAATCAGGGTTGTGCATCTTATAAATATTTGAGGTTGGATTTGAATCCAGGCCTTTCTGAATCCAAGTCCAGAATTCTACTCACTACTCCATAGACTATTATCTCTTTGGGAACAGAGACTGTTGCATTTTAGGTTTGGTATCTCCCAACACCCAGCACAGTGCTTGACACATAAGAAATGCTGGTTGATTCATTTTAGTACTGAGTAAGTCAGTGGCCTTCATCTTTCTCATTTTAAGGTGAAGGGTTGGGCTAGGTGACCTCCAATGTCGGTTTTCTGCTTGAACCTGGGATTCTTTTCTCCTACATGTAGGAGCAGCATGCATGCCAGTAGACCAGAATAGATTAGTCTGGAAAAGCCTAGCAGAGAACAAAACCGAGTATACGCTGTTCACAAAGTCCTTTGCTGAAGAAGCTTTCAAAAAGGACTCAGAGAAGGGGCAAGAAATTTCAAACTGCCAAAATGGCATCAGCTTTGCGTCACTTTTGCACAGAATTCTGGCTCCTGAGCTGACCCTCTGTGAGTCCAACTGGAGAATTCTATGCCGGGAAGAACGTGAAGGTCAATGACAGGAGCTATCAGGGTCTTTCTCATGCTGCAGAGGGACTGGGGGGTTCCTGAGAAAGCCACCATCTGCTGAGATGAGGTGCTCCAAATCTTGCTCTGGGGGAGATGGAAACTATGAGAGTCTCAATAGGGGTTCATTACCACAACTGGGGGAGACCTCAGGAGTCAGAGAATCTAACTTGGACCTGCACAACAATCCTTTTGGGAACACTGATGACAGAGTCAGAGAGCGTTCTCATGAAGACCTCCAGGACCAGGGAGCTCATGACTTCCTATCCCATCTGCTTTTAAGTAGCTGTTAGGATTTTTGGACTTTTTTCATAACTTTCACCCATTGTTTCTAGTTCAGCTTTCTGGGGCCAACCAGGGCAAGACCAACCCTACTTCCACGTGACATTGATTTGTACCTGGTAAATGACCCCCAGGAGCCATTTATGTGATGGTCCTTTAAGGGCATGGTGAACCGAGGCCAGCATTGCTCAGAGAGATCTAATCCCTTGTTGCTCCCCTCCCCTAAACCATCTCATTTGGGTATTCAGACCTGGAGCACCAAATTAATGTCTTTAAATAATTCAAAAATTTCAGATGAATTTTATCCCATCACCTGAACCACAGAAACACATGACTGTAGAGTTAGAAGAGACCAACATCCTTCTAGTCCTACACACATTAGGAAAACAATTCCCCCTACATCATGATTTATTAGATGGTCTTTGACCCTCAGATGGCAGATTTCCATTGGGGGGTTTGGGGGGAGACCATTTGTCAAGGTCGCCCATTCCACTTGGGGAGAGCTCCGATTGTTGGGGAAATTTTCCTGACATCGAGGTCAGAGAAGTTGTACTTCTTTCGATCTTCTCTCCATGGTTTCTGGTCCTGTTCTCTGGGATCAAGCAGAACAAACCTTCTCTTTCCCACATGGAAACCTGTCAGATACTTATAGAGGTAACTTTCATGTTCTCCTTGAATCTTCTCTCCTCCAGGCTAAGCATTCCCAGTGTCTTCAGTGATCCTCAGCAGCATGGACTCAAGGCCCTCCACCATTCATCATGAGGTAACATTTGCTAAGTATTTAGCACAATGAGGCACTTAATAAATACCTTGTCTTCTTTCCTCTATTCCGATTGCCCTTCTCTCCACACCCTTGCTTATTCTTCCTAATAGTTGGATGTAGCTATGGGAAACTGTGTGCAATAGACACTTCCCATACTTCAGATACATGTGACCTGACCAGGGTCAGCATTCTGTTTGGACACTCTGCCTTCTCAGTGCCACCTGAGATGCAGTGAACTCTTTTGGTGGCCATATTGCTTTGTAGGAAGAGAAGAACTCATAATGGGTAACTGTGAGCAGCAGAAGGGTACAGAAATAGGCATGTGTTTGGGAGAGAGACCCACTGGGGAAAAGGGGATAGGAGAGCTGAAGGCAAACTTTGACAACTTTGTAGTGTTCTGGGGGCCTGGCCAGGGTCTTAGCTAAAGATTGTTAGTGCTCTATGGGCACCCAGAGGACGTAAATCTGATTGGAGGAATTCCAAGAACCAAAGTGGACACTTTCACTGATACAAAAAAATAAGATTCTGCTTCTAGACTATCCTAGGCTACTCTACAAAAGGAATTATTTGTGGACAGAATTATAGATCTTTAGTCTTGGGTTCCACTTGGATAACATTAGCAACATTGATGCTGAATTTAGATATGAAAGATCCACATTCAAAATCCAGCTAGGAAGTATCATATGAACCAGGCATTGGTTTTATTTATGTGAAACATTGCCCGACTTTTCTCATTCCAAAATATTTCTCCTTTTTACCCTGGTGCCTCCTCGCTCCCTCATCTTCATCTCGGCTCCTTCCTTTCCATCTGCACTCCCAAGTCCTTTTCACTTGGTTGTGGACAGGGAGAGAAAAGGAAAGGAAACTGGCTTTCAGAGTTTGTTCTGAATATCCATGCAGCCTTGGGATCATAGCGTAGATGGAATCTCACAGTCAGAACTGTAGGATTTTCAAGTTGGAAGGGAACCCAGAGATTATCTAGTTTAATCCACACATCTAGTAGTAGTAGTCTCTTGGTGATCGAGAATGACTATTGTCTTTGTGCAGTTTCATCTACGGTGTACCCTCCTGTGGCTTTGCAGTCCAAAGGCTGAGGCGCACAGTTTGTGGCACATGGGGCCTGGGACGCCCGTTGTTACGGGAGGTGTGGTTGTGGCCTGGTGTCGGCGTTCACACGCAGCAGCAAGACGTTGACGTCGCTCATCTTCAAAGGTGGTGGCGGCATGGTTAATGTGGGTTCGCCAGCTGCTTCTGACAGAGGCAGCGAGTTCTAGTGGCTTTGGTGTCCTGCCAGCCCACTTCAAGTTGGACTTTAGCTGATCCTTGAATCTTTTCTTTGGTCTGCCTTGTTTCCTGAGTCCAGCTGACAGTTCACCATAGAATACCTGTCTCGGTGTTCGCTGTGGGTCCATGCGGATGATGTGTCCAGACCATCGTAGCTGGGTTCTGAGGACCAGGACTTCGATGCTGGTGGAGTTGGCTCTGTCGAGGACTTCCTGGTTGGTGATTCGGTCCTGCCATTGGATGCTCATGATTGACTGGAGGGAGTGTTGGTGGAATTGCTCCAGCTGTTTCATGTGCTTCCGGTACAGTGTCCATGTCTCGCAACCGTACAGGAGCGAGCTGAGGACCACTGCGTTGTACAGTTTGAGCTTTGTCGCAGTGCTTACACCGCTGTGTTGGAGGACTTTGGAGCACAGCTGCCCAAGTGCCTGGCTGGCCTTTTGGATCCTGGCATTGTGATCTAGGGACCCGTTGTTGGCGATGGTGCTGCCCAGGTACTTGAAAGTGTTGACGTTAGAAAGCTGCGTGCCATCGATTGTAATGCACGGCTGGTTCGTTGGCCTCCCTGGTGCGGGTTGGAACAGCACCTCTGTGTTGCTGAGGCTGATCGTCAGGCCAAACAATTTTGTTGCGGTGGAGAACCTGTCCACAATGGTTTGGAGATGATTTTCTTGGTGGGCCATGAGAGCACAGTCATCTGCAAAGAGAGCTTCCAGGATGAGTCTCTGTTGTCTTTGTTTTTGCAGTCAGGCGGCAAAGGTCGAATAGTGAGCCATCCAGTCGGTATTTGATGTAGATGACCAGGTCTAGATCCATCATAGCATGTCGTAATACTTGGGTGAAAAATAGGTTGAATAGCACCAGAGCGAGGACACAGCCTTGTTTCACGCCATTGGAGATGTTGAAGCGATTGGAAGTCTCTCCACCAGATAGGACTTCCCCTGTCATGTCGACATGAAAGAGCTGGATCAGTTTGATGAATTTTGTTGGGCAACCAATCTTGCTAAGGATCACCCACAATGCGTCCCTGTTCACTGTGTCGAACGCCTTTGTCAGGTCTATGAAGACAATGTAGAGACTCAGGTTCTGCTCAAGGCATTTTTCCTACATTTGCCTCACCGTGAAGACCATGTCGATGGTGCTGCGATCTGGTCGGAAGCCACATTGTGATTCCGGCAGGTTCTGCTCTGAAACAGATGACAGGAGTCTGTTGAGTATAACACAGGAGAGGATCTTTCCAGCAGTGGAGAGTAGTGAGATGCCTCTGTAGTTGTCACAGGCTGCTCATGAGCCTTTGTTCTTGTATAGGGCTACAATGGAGGCATCTCTGAGTTCTGGGGGCATGTCTTCCTCTTCCCATCAAATCTCCATTATAATGTGGAGTAGCCAACACTGTCTCTGCCTGAAAACCTCCAAGATGGAGGCAGTTACCATCTCCAGGGGCAGACTTAAAAAATTTGCCTTCAGCCTTAGCATCAATAATGTATACTGGTTCCAAGGCAGAAGAGTGGTAAGGCTTAGGCAATGGGGGGTTAAGTGACTCGTCCAGGTCACACAGCAAGAAAATGTCTGAGGTCAGATTTGAACTTAGAACTTGACTATCTTAAGGACAGCTTCCTAGATTCAGTTTGCAAGAGGAAAAAAAATTCCTCTTCTACTTGGCTGGCTTCTAAATAGTTGACTGTATACAGCTCTTTGGTATCCTTCCCTGAATCTTATCTTCTCTAGGTTAATCAACCCTACTTCTTTCAACTTCTCCTAATGTGGCAAGGACTCAAGATCCTTCAACAATGGAGCTATCTAGTTTGCATAGATTTCTTTAATTCCTCCCCTGTTAGATTATAGGCTCCATGATAATAGTGACTGTCTTTTGTTTCTTTTGGTACCCCTAGCACTTAGCACAGTGCCTGGGCACATGATAGGCAATTAATGTTTATTAATTGATCGTCCTCTTTGGATGTTCTCCAGATTATCCATATCCTTATTTTTTTATGTTATTTTTTTAAACCCTCACCTTCCATCTTGGAGTCAATACTGTGTATTGGTTCCAAGGCAGAAGAGTGGTAAGGGCTAGGCAATGGGGGTTAAGTGACTTGCCCAGGGTCACACAACTGGGAAGTGTCTGAGGCCAGATATGAAGCTAGGACCTCCCATGTCTAGGCCTGCCTCTCAATCCACTGAGCTACCCAGCTGCTCCCTATACATATATTTAAAAATGGATGTATAGGACTATTTCACCTCTTTTTATTACTTTGCTGGCAATGAAGCTGAGCCCCATGCTGCAGAATGACCTCTCCAAAGTTCAAGAGGCAGTTAGCATCAGCAATCAGGGCCAGATGACCATCTATCCCCACCAATCTTCCACCATTGGCTTTGGGAAATCACTGGGAAGAAAAGACTTTTTCAGAACAACTGTTCAAGGTCCTATTCCTTCCTAAACTGGAAGAAGAGAAGTTAGATTCTAATGAAATAATCTGGATATACTAAAGAGCAAAGAGATGCTTATGTCATTTTTAGTGTAATTTTAGTGTAATCGGTGGCACATGCTCCATGGAACTTTGTCTCTGCTCCATCTGCTGAAACAGCAGCCAACCACAAGCATGCATTTGTGGCATTAGTAGAATGAAAAAAGGCTGAAATTTGCCCCCCCCCCCCAAGCTCCCTACAGCATGTACCAGGCAGACGTGGAATTAGGACTGTTCTAGGAAGGTTCTTAGAGAATAGAACACGAGGATGCGGGGATGTGGAAGTGCTGGGTACCTGATGAAGGGCTTTGTATTTGGTAAAAGATTCACTCTTTGTATTTCTTGGTAGAAAGCCAAAAGGCATCTTCCTGGGGACTTGCCTCACGGGGCAGTTCCCAGAGCCTCACCATCATACAGGCAGCCCTAACAACCCAGAGTTGATGGGGACATGCAGTCGAAGGGCTCTGGTGTTAGCCACAGGATTCTAGGTGGTCTACCCTGTATAGATGAAGATGACCTGACCAGAGGGCTTGTGCCTTGAAGAGCTGCCTCTTCCTCAGTGGTGAGAAGACACCCAGATTCCTCTGCAGTCTCTGCCTGGTTCTGCCTTGACCAGAGCTCGGCATTTGAAAGATGGCAGGCAGGGGCCCACCGTGGCAGAAATAAAGTTGAGGCTCGGGCTCAGTATGTTGTGCGCTTTGTCTTTAAATCTTCTCCCACTAGCTCAAATCTTCTCTCAATGATCACCGGCAGACCAGGCATCGCTTAAGCCCCATTTGTGGGCTTTGGGCTAGTTCAGGCTACTGCATGCCCCTCATTTCTTCCCTTGAATATAGCTTTTGTGAAGGCTACAAATGACAGGAGAAAGGAGAAGGACTCAGCTGCAGTCCTAGAGCCAGCCCAGCCCTGTCCTATTCGTGCGACCTTGGTCCGGCTTTGTCCGTCTCTGGGCTTCCATGGCATCCTCTGTAAAATGAAGGGGTGTCCTCGATGATCTCCAAGGCAGTTTCTGATGACTTTTCTGCTTCTTAAGTCTCTCCCCCTGCCCATATCCATGGGCTTTCTATTCCTCAGACAGCCAGGCAGAATTAATTTTTGCTAATCTTCCCTAATTCAAGTCTCTGGTGCTCGATATGCCTTTTATTTCTTTCCAGTTGGCTGCCTGCTCTTGCTGCGGCGGCGGCTCATCCTTCACTTTTATTTCCCGTGATCCGAGGAGGGGGCAGCCACAGCAGTGACGTCCCTCCTCTTTTCTGGGGACGAGCCACCGGGCTGCTCCAGCTGCACCTGTTCATTTTCCTACCTGGCTTCGTCTCGATGGCCGCAGTGATACTATAGTGGGACTCGGTTATCATTGTTTATTGGCCTCGTTCCCTGATGGCTTTTGGAGGGCTGTAATTCTCCGAGTGCCATCTCGAAGTGATGATTAGAGACCCGGAGTCAAGGAGAGGCTGATGGCCCCCGTGGGGGGCTCTCCCGGTAATTGCCAGCAGTGGCGACGCTAGCTAGGGGGCCCTGACGAATGGCCACTGTCGCAGCACACCAGGCCGTGTCTGGATCTGGCTTTGGCTTTGGCTAGGTAGCTACGTGCAAGCAGACTCGCCAATTGCTTTTTTATTGTTAATAAAAGGGAAAATATGATGTTCCATGGGAATATAACTTTTCTGCTGCATCCACTTTTAAATATTAAGAATAAATCTTATTATATTTTATTACAGCTTATATTTCAAAAGCATACACATTTGTTCTACATGAGCAATTCTGTAATATCATAATATTTTGCCTGGCAACACATTTGATATTTTTACTAGTATTGTGGGTGCATTTTATGAGGATTTTGAACCAGTACGGATATCGGTGTATTAGACCTGGTCATCCAGGAGTTGACACGAGCCCACTTTTAGGCCAGGAGGAAATTGGCTGAAATCCATCTGTTGTGCATTTTATTAATCACCGCTCGGTACCAGCCATAGAACTGGGCAGTGGGAGATGGGGGCACTGGCAACGGGAAGCAAAAGTCAAAGCCATCCTCCCCTCCTAGGAGGAGACGTGACACGTGCATGACGTGGCCCAGGAGAAGGAGTATAACGAGAGACCGATTTGGTGACCAATTGCAGATGGCTTGTGGGAATGAGGGAAAGGTCAAGGATCACTTATTGACCTCCAGAATGTCACCCTGCTTCTGGTGAGGAAAATTGGATCAAATTCCACTTTGAGTACTGACCATCTGTGTGACCTTGGTAAAGTCATTTCACTCCCCCTTCTTAATCCTCAGTTTCCTCCCCTGTAAAATGAGGATGCTGAATGAGGGGATGTCCAAGGTCCTTTCTAGCCCCAGATTGGTAATCTTATGGCGCAGTGGACTAAAAAAAGGCTATTGATAGAGCTGTCCAAGCCACATGGACCCAAGTCTCTCTACTCATCCCCGGAATGCATTTTTCGGTGATTATTTACTGTCCCCAGTGCTTTAAGCTGATTGAGTTAAAGAGCTGCAGTCCTCCCCGAGAGCATTTATAGGATATTTTGGGAGAGAGTCACACCATCAAGGGTTGAATGCCAGATGGAGGGTGGAAGCAGAAATCATTTATTTTCATTTTATTATTTTTAAAGTTAAATTTCATTTTTTCAATTAAGGAACACTTGTGTTTTCTCCCTTCCACTTCCTCCTTTCCTCCCACTGGGAAAAACAAGAAAAAGAAAACCCTGAGAGCATATGCACAGGAAGCAAAAATAAATTCCCACATTGGCCATCTCCAAGATGGGCCTCATTCAGCATATTTATTCCCCCAGCAGCCCTCCAGGAGGTGGGCAGCATTTCTTCTCATTGGCCCTCTGGAATCTGGAGTGGTCACTGGGTGGGTCAGACTTCTTAAGTCTCTCAAAGTTATTCTATTTCTTCTCCCTGACTCTGAAAGCATTTTACGCCTTTGACAGCCCAGACTTCAATTATTCTTGACCTCAAGCCAGAGGTAGTAATTAGTGTGGCATTAATATGAACTGGCATTCAGAATCCAAGTGAAGAGAAGCAAATATGAGCCATGATTAAAGTCATGCCTCCTGATGTTGCTGAAAGAACGTTTCTGAGACTTGAACGTGGTACTATGAAATGGGTTCTACTCTTAGAGAAGAGCAAATGAAAGGCCGCCGCCTCCTACCATAAGCTGGAGGGCTGTGCCCCCCAAATCCATACAATCAAGAAGGGACTTGATATAGGTGCTGGAGATAGGAAGAGAAAAGCAGAATAGTCCTCGATCTCAAAGATCTCTTGTTCTATTTGAACCCTCAGGCTCAAGATGTCTGCTCCTATGATTATGTGAATTAAAGTAACCAGCAATGCATGACCTAGTGTGTGTCCCCTTTGAGGGCCATAACTGCTTCCTTCTTCCTTCCCTCTGAGCCCCCTGGCTTTGGACCTGTGCCGGAGGCTGATGCCCAGGCCCTCCTGAATAGAGATGCCATTGGCACTGTAACCCCAAGCACGAACAGTGATAAGAAGTGGGTAGTTGGACAAATGGGGAGGAATGATTGATGATTTCTCACTCTTAAGAAGACAGGGAGAGGGTGGGGAGGAGAGGTAGAGAAGAACACTCATTAAAACAGATGTTTCCTGGCCAATTTACTGAACCCGTTCTCAAGAGAAACAGTATTATATGGGGAAAAGTCTGTTTATTCAGTCAGACAGAAAAGCCTCCTCAAATATGTATCTTGCATTGGCAGAATTTGCTTTGCTTGGAACATCATTTTAGTAATTTGTTTCTTAATGTAGGGAAACTCGAATATTGCTTCAAAAGGAACAAAATCAATATTCATGAAATATTCCCCCCAAACTCATGGCCATAGGATGTGCCAACAGGCACTGGCTGGCCTGCATTCTTCTGAGAGCCAGATACAAGGGTCAGAGTCTGCACTGATTGACTATTTTTGTGGTGGGAGAACTCCCAGCCCCAGGTACCATCACCCCGACTTCAAGAAACTTTTTCCTGTGAAGCTTTCTATAAACAATCAAAATCACATACAAATGGAGATTAAACACTGGGAAAATGGTCTGGAGAGATATCTGTATTGGCTATTAGGAATATTGTGTCCTAACTCCGTTGTAACGCCTTTTACCTTTCTTCCTTGGGCTCTGTTCTGCTCCTCCCTCATTTTGATTTCTCAGCCTTTGTCCCAGTTTTTCTCTTTGCTTCAGCCTCTCCTGAGAGGCAGCAAGGAGGAACCTCTGTGGAGTAGTGGGAGATCTGCAGAGAGTCCTAAGAATGAGTTTTACAAATTTAAAAAATTGAATCCAACTGGTTGTTGCCATGCCATACTTGTCCACCAACTAGTGGACCGCTACTCACCTGGAGAAATGGAACCATTTCCATATGGACAAGCCAAAAGTCAGGAATAAGATATAGCGCAGTCAACATTTCATCTTGCCCTGCTTGGTCTGGTCTAGCTCGTCCTCTTCATCTCTTTGAGTTCCCTTTCTCCGACGTTCAGCATGTTGGCGCCTGAGAGTTTTCTTAGGGTGATTGCTCTGTTTGTTTTGAACGATGACAACAGTTTGCTGTAGGAAAACCACTCATTTGTTCCCCAGTGTATCTGTCTCTTTTCTTTCTTTAAACTTCATTAATACATTCATTCTCTCAGAATGAGATGACTTGGCCCTATCCAAAAGTTTCCACGAGTTTGTTTTCCCTCCTCTGCTCTTCCCTGCTTTGTGTTTCAGGATCTTCTTCCATAGCATTTTACAAATTATTTCATATTCTACAGCAGTTGCAAATTCTAGGTATTTGTAAATAAACGTTTTTCATCAGATCTCTTCTTTGTAGTCACAACATTGACCAAAGAGCATAGGGGCCATAGTACTCCATTGTACTTCTTGCTTGTGTGGTAGTAAGAAATAATTGGACTCAGTAATATCAAAGGGAGCCTGAGGACTCTTTCTCCATAGGTCTACCATGCATGTGCTAAGGTCATATATGATTTCTTTGATAAATACAACTTCAGAGATGATTTTTTAACGATCCTCTGTGAAATCCAAATAATGCATGAAGTGGAAAAATAGACGATCATCAAAAGGATTTGCTACTTTCTTGGGGAATATCTTGTAGCCCAGAGTCTAAATAGAAAAGGACTTCTTTGTGGAGGATGATGGCCTCCAAGGGCTCCTTTTGGTAGATGACATGATGCTAATTGAATTAGCTTCAGATCACAGCAAGCCTTCTCCGATGAGATCCATAGATACTCAAAAAGAGGCTGGCCCAGGTGTCTCCCCTGGACCAACCACTTGAATGATGACTGACCATCAGAAAAGTTATGCTCATGTGGTCAAACGTGAAGAGGAGGAAGGTAGAAGGATAGGTTGCATTTTGGAACCTACTCAGTGATTTCAATAATCTCAAGTGATTCCCTAATGCAAATAAATATGTATTTTTAAAAAAACAACCCCAGTACTCTCTGGTGACTCTGTATTACTAGGAATCATGGGATACTGTGATTTCAGAGGAATCTTAATTATATGTGACTCAAAGGGAAATGCTCAGATACATAATGGGTATTCACAGGTTCAAACTAATGCTCGGGGATTATAGTTATGAAAATATTGCCATGTAAGACACCAGGGAATGTATGATTGGAAAATGAGATGGGATGGTTACATAGCAAGAACAGGGCATGACAGAGAAGCAGCCCCAGAGCTCTATGATACTCACAGAATGATAAAAGACCAGGAAAAGGGCCAGAAGTGCATTGGATCTATCTTTCCTGCAAGATTACAGGGACATATGGAAAAAGGAAGAATGAATGATAGAAAGTAAGAAATTGATGAATAAAAGGCATGTCAGTCAATCAAATGCATACAATAGACAAGTCTTTGATAAAACTCTAGAAAATAAAAATGGAAAAATGATTTTGAAAATACATTTGGGAAAATTGGATAGCAGCTTGGTAGGAAATGGGTTTAGCACCACATATTGTACTTCAGCAATTTCAAAGTGAATAATAGACTTAAGCAAAAGCAGAAGAGTGATCAAAAGGTAGAAAAACCTAGAATAAGATGCTTTTGATATTTGTTGAGGGGGTTGCTTGTTTTTCTTTTAAACTAATAGAAGAACATATTTGAGATAAGAGAGATAGCCTTGATTATGCTTTAAAAAATTCCAAGTAACAAAAGGAATAAAATGACATTGGGAAAAAAAGTCATGGTAATTATTTACCAAACTTATTTAAGACAAGAAAAGCTCAAAATTAACATCTATAATGTACAGTTAAACATGTACAAAGGTAATTTCCAGTCTAAAATGTGTAAAAGGTCAAAGAACATGACCAATTTTCAAAAGAAACAAAATTGTTAACACTAACTTGAACAAAATGCTTTATATAACAGGCAAAGATATAAAAATTGAAATGGTTTTGAGTTGCTATATCACATCCATAAAAGCAACAAAATAAATTAAAGCAATAGAACTCAATGTCAGTGAGCTTGTTTGGGGAATTCTTTGTAGAATTTATTTAGTTTTTTTCATTGTGCCTAAGTCTTTGTGACCCCATTTGGGTTTTTCTTGGTAAAGACACTGAGTGGTATGCTATTTCTTTCTCCAGAGCTTTTTACAGATGAAGAAAATGAGGCAAACAGGATTGAGTGACTTGACTAAGACCACACAACTAGTTAGTGTCTGAGGTCAGAGTTGAACTCAGAAAAATGAGTCTTCCTGACTCTAAGCCTGGTGCTCTATCCACTGTGCCATCTAATTGCCCTTAGCAACTTTTGCCTTAGCAATTTGTAAGATTGAAAACTGCTACAAATCTTTTAGAAAAACATCCTAGTAGTATTCCGGAAAAGTCCTATCCTTTGGTCCAATAATTCCATTGTTGGGGATAGACATTGGGAAGATGACCAAAAAGCAAAACAGATTTCTCATCAAGGATTTTTAAGGGTGTGCTTTTTCCACTTAAAGAAAAAGAACCAACAAAGAGAGGAAGCCAATGATCAATCTGTTTCTTGAGAGCAGAAACTCTCTAGGAGTATGGTCAGTGCCCGGTGCATGGTGGGTGCCTAAACTACTTATTGATTGACTAGCTAAATAAATCATGATCCATTAATGGGACCAGATGCTAGAGTTCCATTGGGATGAACAAGTATGAAGAATAGAAAGAATTCTGAGAAAATCCTTATGAAATGAAGCAAAGTAAAAACAAAAGTTGGATCAGTAGCGTAGACTTTGTTCTAATCTCGTCCACACAAGTGAGTGAGCAGTATTGGACACAGAATCTGAGGGGCTTCTGAGGGAAGGGCCAGGAAAGTTGCCATGATAGTTTATGTCTTGTGACTTATTTTCTTAAATATAAAACAATTTATACCAATACAAATACTGATGACTGATGCTATGGTGATGATAAATAATTGTGAATGATAAATCATCTTTTAAAAAAAGTAATGATGGTCTTTGGTTTACACAGCTATAGAGAGTGGCTGTACCCAACAGATTAGGGCTCCACTGGAGTATGAAGAAAGAAAAGTTCCTACTTTGATGGATTACATTCACCATTCCATCCTGTTAAGATCTTTTGGAATCCTGATTTACCCTCCAGTGTATTATGTTTCTCTCTCAACTTCTTACTTCCCATAGATCTGAGAAGGATGCTCCTGGTATCCACATTTTAGTCATGAATAAAAATGGAGTCTTAGGCAAGATATTGTCTTGGAACCCCTTTAGTCCTAAAATTACCTCAGTGTGAATTTCTGTGGAGCAGAAAATGATTGAGACCAGAGGCCATCAGTTTCCCCCCAGTGCTCCCCTCTGAGATCGATGTAGAATGAATCTGCTTATTTTAGAATCAACGATTCATGTCCTAGATCAGAACTGGAAGGGGCCTTAGTGGACATCTGATCCAACCTCTCATAAGGGATTGATGAAACAAATGAGGCCCAGAAAAGTTCAATGATTTGCCTTGGGAGGTAGGTGCTAGTGTTCCCCCCACTTTGCAGATAAAGAAAGTAAAGCCAAGAGATAAGTGATTTGCCCAGTCACATGGCTAGGAAGATTCTGAGGCTGCATTTGAATTCAGGGCTTCCTGTCTAGCTCCAGAACTCTTTCAATTATGTCACCTAGCTCAGTCCTGTGCTCAATCTGGGGCTCCTTCCTGTAACTGCTGCTCTAGAGTCAAGACTGAGAGAGGGCTGGGGAGCAGCAGCTCTGAGTCTTTGGGATTGATTCTACTATGGTGCCAGGGATGGGCATCTTCACTGCTTCTCGGTGCTGGGGAGCAGATATTATATGATGAGGAAACAAGACATTGATAAACAAATCATCTCAACCACTGAGCAAAGGTCTCAGGACAGGCTAAGTAACCCTTGCTGGAGAAGATGCTTTTACTTTTGTTTATGACAGCAGTCCAGGTCAATCCAATTCTATTCAATTTGATTCCATTTCATTTAGCAAACATTTCTCCAGTGCTTGATATGTTCCAGGGATTGTGCTAATAACTATGGATACAAGGACCAAAAAGGATTCCCTGGCCTTGGGGAGCTCAGTATCATGCCCCTTGCAAAGGGTAAATTTGGGGTAGAGAGTGCTCCTCTATAAACTCCTCCTTGGAGCCTCCATGATGGCTCCTTACCCCTGGCAGTCCCCCTGGCTGATGGGGAGGAGTAGGAAATCCTCTCTCCCGCCCTCTATACCCACAGGAAGTGCAAGAGAGCCATTAGGGGCCCAAACTATATATTGAGAAGAGAGTGAGAGCCAGGATTATCTCTTCTCTTAAAGCTTCTTTATTGATCAGCTGCTTTTCCTTGTCAGTCACTCACTTGTCACAGCACCCTCATCTTGGATTGAAGACCAAGGAACTAAGGATGGAATTGCTGTGCTCTCCCCAAACACTTGGCCTTCATCTGTGAGTCAGCCAAGGGCTCTCTGCAAGTGATCCAGGGTCCAGGCAATAGCGGGCTAGGCTTGCTCCTGATCACACTTCCTACAGAGGATCTACTCTGCCTCTCAGCGTTCCACAGGGAGCAGCAGGGAAGTCTTCAGGCGATCTGCTTGTGATGACTCCTTCTCACTACACAAGCATTTGTGACTTTTCCTGGAGGTGATTTTTTCCCTGTTCCTTCTAATCTACTAGAGATGGTGACACGCTAAAGCCTACTTAGGCAGACAACAGAATCTCCATTACCCATGGGCCACCAGTTTACATTTGAAGGCTTCCTAGCTTGGTCGGGTTGACTTGATTTTGTGCCTACCCTGGGAGGCCAGCGCCACCTCCATGCCAAGAAGATGTGTGAGGTTTGTGTTGTTGTTTTTTTAGGCAGGATTCAGTGGAGGCTGGCTGACGATAGCTACAAGTGTGTGTTGGTAATAATGACGATGCTATCAAGAGTGACATTCTATCATTTCATAATGGGGAAACATTTCAAGCAGCAGCCAAGGAATGCTGAATGGAGGAGGTGCGGAATTCATCCCGATGGGAGCTGACTCTTTGTAGATTACCATTGGGTCAGGAGGACGTGGTTCTTCACAAAATGCGATTATACAGCCTTAGAATCGCCTTTGAAAATCACCCAAACTAGTCCTACTTCATATTATTCTATTTTGCCACACTAGACAAAATACTGTTTTGTAATCTAATTGGAATAAACCTTGGGCGGAGGAGTCTGCACTAGTTAACACCCATGAGTGTCTATTCCAAGAAAGGCCATGCTCCTAATGACAAGACAGCAAGTCCTTCCATATTATTAGGGCAGCTAAGTTGGCCACCATTCACCAGATCTCTTCCTCTCTTCCTCTCTCTGCGTGCCTCTGTTTCTCGGATCCTCTCTCCTCTCACTCTGGTCACTCAGTCTGGCTCTACCCCTCCATCTCTCTATCTCTGCTTCTCAAACTCTCTCTTCTTACTTCTCAGCTGCCTTTGAGCAAATGAAATGCAAGTTGTGGACCACGATGCCAAGGTTATTGTAGTTTTGTATCTTTGTAGCAGGCGTCTCTGATGTCTGACCAAGTTCTAGGTGATCCACAGCATCACCTTTGTGGCCATTGGAACAAACTGTCCCCAACCATCCATTCCACTGGGGAAAGTTTTCACGTGCTTGGGGTAGGCATCCCCCTACTTAACCTGCAAGTTTGAGGCCTTTTGGTCACCCTCAACCTGGTTTGCTCCATCTGCTGGGACAAGTTTACCAGGGTGTGGCTGCCTTGCCTGCTAGAGCTTCTTGGAGCCATGCTGAGAGTCGAGTGAAAGGTATATGTCAAAGGTGGACAAATAGCCCTGACAAGGCTCCATAAGCCCTCCCACCAGAGGTGCTGGTCCTCCTGGAACACCCCCACACCTCTGAGATACAATAGCAGAGATACAGAGAATTGTCAAGCAGGTCTGGGCTAGAGTGCTGTTTGACAGACTTACTTTCTGGGTCTCCCGATCCATCTCCCAGCTCTGAGTGTTTTCACTGGCTTTTCCCCCAGCCTGGACTGCCAGCCCTCCTCACCTCATCCCTCACTTCCCTGGTTTCCTTCAAGACTTCTCAAATCTCACCTTCTCTGAAAAAATCCTCTGCCAACCCCTCTTAATGCTAGTGCTTTCTTTCTGTTGATTAGCTACTCTTTATTCTGGATGGAGTTTGTTTGTTGTGTCCCTCATTAAACTGCCTTTCTGTATATCATTTCCATTTTTTATCCTGGCACATAGTAGGCACTTCATAAGTGTTTATTGGCCCACCAACTCTCAGTGCCTAAGGCAACTCGCACAAAGTATGAGGCAGAACAGGTGTGGGTTTGTATTGGTAGAGATAGTTTTCTCTCTAGGAATTTACTCTACCATTAAAATCACAGGCTGCCCTACCACCTCCCTCCCCCCAAATCTATGTCAGCTATATGAGAGATGAAAAACAAATCTCCTTTGCTTGCTGCTGGCAGGGAGCATTGTGGGCAAACTGAGACCAGACCAGGGCAGCACCTGGTGTCTCTGCTTCTGTCAGCCATGATTACTGAAATGGAACCAGAATGATGGAGTCAACAAACCTCCATATGGTCCTCTTTAGTTCTGTATGGAGGCCTTGATGCTAAAGAATATCCACAGAAAACAGGCTACACATCCTTGTTGAATCATTTCAGCCATGCCCCTCTCTTTGTGACCTCATTTGGGGTTTTCTTGGCAAAGATACTGGAGTTGTTTGTCATATCCTTCTCCAGCTCATTTTACAGATGAGTAAACTGAGGCTAACAAGGTTAAGTGACTTGTCTAGAGTCATCCAGTTAGTTAGTGCCTGAGGCTAGAACTCAAGTCTCTAGGCCCAGAGCTCTGTCCATTGTGCTATCTAGCTGCCTACATAGGGAGAAGGAATTTCAGAGGCCTATTAGTTCAGTTCTTTCATTTGCAGAGGTTACAGAGGCCCAGAGGAGGCAAACTGTCATAGAATCTCAGAGCTGGAAGAGAGCTCAAAACAAGCGTTGGGAAATCCTCTCATTTTACAAATTTCTGAATGTGCCACCAGAAGGAAGTGACTTATACAGGGTCTCATGGTAAGTTTGCAGTGTGGGAAGAAGCAGAACTCAGATTTCTTTGCTCCCTTTCTATTGCTCTGCTCACCACATTGCATGTCTAGTCCAAAATTAATTGTCCTAGGTTGGAGTTGAGGAGAAGCTGTTTTTTTATTTTCTCTTTTGGGGGCAACCTGGCAGAGGCAAGAGAATGCTAAACATGGAATCAAGAAATCCTGGGTTTGAATCAGGGCACAGACCATATCAATATGAGCCTGGGCAAGTCATCTGTATATTCTGGCCTGTAAAATGGGCAGAATAATAACATCTGTTATTTGTTGTCAGGTTTAAATGATACAGGCTGTGTAAAGAGCTTTTAGAACCTTCAAGGGAGGGGGAACTATGCAGAGAACAATATTCATTGTTTCCCTTTTGAAAGTCAGCCTCTGTGAAAACCAGAAGGGTGGTGCTGTTTCCCTTCTGTTTTCTCAGGGTCAGGCATGATGGATTAGCTCAGTCCTAAAGGTGAGTGTAGGTCAGGCAGCACTGTCTTTTTGCTTTCAACAATGATCAGCTGGCTTTCCCAAATCTCTCCTGGCTAGACTCCATGCTCTTGTTCAATTGGTCTGTATCTTTTGTTCCCACTAGGAGGACCCCTGACTTTGCTGAAAGCTAATGATCTCTGACATTCTTCATCAATCATCATACAATTTAAGGCTATTTCATTTTCTAGAGCCTGCCTTCGGTTTCTTAAGAATTTTCCTTGAGTTTATGGTTTGAATATATTCAAAGGAACTCAGGCTTTCAACTCTTGTACTGAAATGATACAAAACCATCTAATAAATCTGGTAGAGGGAGGCCACCTTAGTTAGAGTTATAAGATCCATCTACCTTCTTGGCAATGTCAGTGGATTTGTCCCCACCAGTGATAACTGAGACCCTCTATCTCTTTTCCTCCTCCTGTGTGCTTCATCTTCTCCCATTCCTCAGTGGTGATACCCAGGTGGTACTGCAGACTTTGCTCAGATTCTTTTTAGATTTTCTGGAAACCATGTTGGATCTGAAGTTGTCCATCCATCTGTCTGTTCCTCTGCCTTCTCTCATGCTCATCACATGACCAACCCAGCCCTTTGGGGGTTGGGTCTTTCACTCTCCTTCTTATATCTCATCATCTTGGACAATGTCTTGCCTCCTCACTCCCATACATGTTCTTCCATTGGTCTTGGAGTCATCTGTAGCTTTGGTTCTTCTGAATCTTGGTATTCTGTCATTAACAGTCGTATTATCATCACAGGGAACTTGTCTGGGGGCAAGGGGTGCCCTGGGCTCACCCAACATGTACTATAGTCTTTCTGATGGGATCTAGGCTAAACTCTTTGAACAACAGAACCTCATAGACTCACCAGATTAGAGAGTTGGAGGAGGAACTTGGTGCAATCTCATCTAACTCATTCACCAAAGGAATGAACATGATAACATGCCTAATGAGCAGGCTTCCAGCATTTGTGTGAGACCTCCAAGAAGGGGGTTACTCTTCAGTCTCCTTCAAGGCATCTCAGACCACTTCCAGACAGTTCTGACTGTAAGGATGTTTTTCATGATATCACATATTAACACAAATCAAATGCATTCAATTCAACCAAATAGTAAGACAATAATAAGAAACAGTCCTCATTACAGCTACTACCATAGCACAACCTGTCAGAGTCCTATGCATTCAAAGAAAGACCATCCAACGAAATACAATCAACCTTTAGTAAACATCTACTATGTACTAGGCACTGTGTTAAGTCCTAGGAACTACAATGAATAGAAAAATAGTTCCTGCTCTCAAAGGACAGTCTCACAACCTAATGGTAGGAGACAACACAGAAAAGTAGACAGGAGACCAAGGACTCAAGCAGGAGGAGGACATAAAGTGGTATCCGAGTGGAAAAAAACCAGGCAAGGGAGCAGATGAAGAGTGGAGTGAGCTCCAAAGTCCAGTGCTACCCTCTATAAAGGAAAGGCATTAGGAGGAGCTTGGTACTCTACCTTCTAGACCTCCAATCAGAGAATAGTGAATTCTGAGGGAGATAGTTTCAGTCAAGTATTGAGTTAGCAACAAGGTAATAAGATATCAGATGACGAATGATCTTGGGCAAGTCACTTAACCTTAATTGCCTAGCCCTTACCACACTTCTGCTTTGGAACCAATACTTAGTATTGATTTTAAGAAGAAAATAAGGGTTTAAAAATATTAGAGGTGATGAGCTTAATCTGGGAAAGGTATTGAAACCAGGTGGAGCTGTAGATTGTGGAATGAACATGTATAACCTGCACAATGTATGCTGTTAGGGTTGTATCTTAGTTAAAATAATTCTTGTGCCTAAAGCAGACCAAAGGCTCCTTCTCTTTGGCTTCTGGCTCATCTGTGATGTTACCTGCTGTTTTTCTTGCTCCTTGAAGTCATCATCTGCCATTTCTCATTTGAATAATATCTGTCTTGTTACCTCTTCCTAGAGGGGAGTAGTTCTATCTTTGCGATATAGCCCAAAGCTACCTGAGGGCTCTTTTACCTCTTTTTTCTGTCATACCCACAGTCATACATAGCCAGCACAGGTTAAATTTCTATTGTTATCCAGTCTTTTTCAGTCATGTCTGACTCTTTGTTACCCTCTTTGTGATTTTTGGGGGGCAGAGATATGGCAGTGGTTTGCCATTTCCTTCTCCAGCTCCACTTACAGATGAGGAAACTGAGACAAACAGGGTTAAGTGACTTGGGTCAGGTTTGAAGTCAGGAAGAAGAGTCTTCCTAACTCCAGGCTCAACACTCTATCTTCTGTGCTACCAACCTGCCCCTAAAGGTCACCTTCTTTAAAAGCAAAACCAACGTGACTGTGTTTCCCACTCAGTGGCAATTCTTCCAGGCTTTCCTAATATTTAGATTGGGGTATGTAAGGTTCCTTTGACTTTTATCATCCCTGACAGGTCCATACCGAATATCCTGGAGCTTTAATTAGAAAGATTGGAAGGAAGGGATGTGATGTGACCAGCGACCTTTCCCTTTATCCCTGCAGTTATATCCACATGGCTGCTTCCCTGAGAGAAGTGTAAAATGTCAAAGATGGCAGGAGCCTTAGTCATCATCTAGTTCAGGTTGTCTTCACTTATGGTCTGGGAAATTTTAAAAAATCGCTAACTATATTGCAATTGTTTTATCTTCTGTATTTTACTCTATTCATTTACAAACACTTTTGGGAAGGGGTATAGAGACTAACACCATATTGCCCAAGGGGTTCCGGAAATAAAAATTAAGAAACTTTTAATCAAAAGCCCCCATCTAGGCAAATTCCATATTTTAACTGTTAGAGAAACTGACGCCTAGATATTGAAGGAACTCATTCCTTACTTTAGTAAGCTGGAGTTAGAAGCCTAACCAAATCTCCCAACTTCTAACTCTTCCTCTAGCATTGATGGTTCCCCCATTCTTGTACTATACTGGAGAAAGTGTTTGAAAGATGAAAATGTCCCCAGGGATCTGTTCTAGGTTCTTCTTCTCTCTGTTTCTTCCCATTCTCCCTTGGTAATCTCTTCCACTTCTGTAGATCAATTGTCATCTCTAGAGAGATGACTCCAAATTCTGTGTTGCAAGTGCAGCTCCGTCTTTGCTGACCTTCAGGCAATCAGTCAGTAAATATATGTTCCAGGCACTCTGCTAAGTGTTAGGGAAAGAAAAAGAGGCAAAAGGCAGTCCCTGCCCTCACGAAGCTCATCATTCTTCAGCCCTGCATTACTAATTGTTCACTAGACATTTCAGCCTTGACATCCCATGGATGAATCCCAAACTGCTCTTCGTGATCACAAGTACAAATGGAATTCAGCTTGTTTCTGCTTTCTAACTCACCTATTTGGGGTGAGTATATTTCTATCCTTCTACTGCACATTTCAGAATTACTGAAGGGATTCTTTTCTCTCCCTCATCTGATTATCCAATCAGTTACTTATATCTGGCTCTTCTCTCCACTCACATGATGGCTGCTCCAGTTGGAATTCTTATCTCCTCTTGCTTCAATTATTAAAATGACCTCCTCCTTTCCCCAATACATCTTCCCTTCAGCTGCCAAAATAATCTTTCAAAGGTTCAAGTCTGACCATGTCCCTTCTCTGCTCAAGTATCTACCATGGCCCCCCTTTGCTCTTAGAATAAAATACCACCTCCTGAGGCTGGTCTTTAAAGCTCTCCTTCTGAATCTGTTTTCCTTTCTCCACTTTATTTTGCATGACTCCCCTTTATACACTATGTTTTTACTGATAGATCCTGGGACCAAAATCCCTTTTCCCCTTCTCCAATCACCACCAAGACCAATAGCGACCCCTCTTCCCCTGCACCAACTGGAACTCCATAACAAAGAAAGTAGTTTCACTTCATAGGGCACTGTTACTTTCCATGCTATAATCTGCAAGCAAATCCATGATGGATCGATGTTTTGGACTTACACTGTCTCTACCATACTAAGGACTACAAAAGCCTGGAAACCATAAGCCCCCATCCCCAAAGCCAACCCCCTTGGGGCCATCCAATCATCTGTACACAAGTACCCCAATTTTGACCAATTACAGGCAGCACAGGTTATCTCATCCCAGACCAGCATCCTATAAAATAGTGCCCCCTTCCCCTGTGAAGATTAAATTTAACTTTCCCCTGATTATAACAATGAAATTAATTAACTCTCCCCTGATTGTGAAAATTAAATTATAACCCCTTACTATTTTTAGAACACCCTACTTAAAGTTGAGTATGGAGATCTACCTATTTTTAGATATAATCACCAAAAGTATAAACATTCTACTTAATCATTGAGTGGAAGGTCTGTGACCCAGATGTGTGCAATAGTGGGTGATGAATCAGAATCGATTGACTACCTTCTGGGCAGTCCTAGAGCAGAGTGTCAACTGTGATTGGTAGATGTAAAATTAGGGGAAGACAGAGGAAGTGACACAAGAGAAAATGTCTTTAAAGAGAGTGACAACTTCTTGAAGGGAATTCAATTCTTTTTTTTTAAACCCTTACCTTCCATCTTGGAATCAATACTGTGTATTGGTTCCAAGGCAGAAGAGTGGTAAGGGCTAGGCAATGGGGGTCAAGTGACTTGCCCAGGGTCACACAGCTGGGAAGTGTCTGAGGTCAGATTTGAACCTAGGACCTCCCATCTCTAGGTCTGACTCTTAATCCACTGAGCTACCCAGCTGCCCCCAGGGAATTAAATTCTTCATGCTTTCAACTTGAGACTGGTGAAGAGGGGTAGAAGGATCTGCTGACTGGACCTGAGACTTTGTTCCTGACTGGACTGACATGTGGTGAGTGAGAAGCTGGCTCTTAACTTCTGGTTTTTCTCTGAAGAAACCAGCCTCAGGAAAGACCTATCCTCTTGAGAAACTTCCCAGATTCTTGGCTTTGTCAAGGCTGGCTGAAACTACCTCTCCCTGAGGGGTAGGGGTGGGTGAGATAAATTACTTAGTGCTCAGGCTAGATATCTTACCTTATTCTCTGATTTCTTACTTCACTCTTTGTACAATTTGTAAATAAATTGTAAATAAATCCCTTTGGAATTAATTAAATTCCTGGAAGCCACACTCTTAAATAATCCAGTCCAACCCTTTTATAAATAGCCCCTTCCCCCTTACAACCCCAAGCCATCTACTGGTTGCAGGCTCCCTTGTTGCTCTCCCTTCCTCTTCTACCCCTCCTTCCCACAGTAAAGCCTCATTGCATAACTCAAAGTCTCATTTGCCTTAGGTCGAAGCCCCTGTCAGCCAGGTATGACACCCACCAGACAGGATTCTGAGCTGTTCTCCAAAGATGATGTTCTAGGTCCTGTCTCTGTCTATTTGTAGGAGATGTCATTGATGCCTGTATCACCCTCTTTCTTTGTTTCCACTTCTCAGCTCAGCTTGGCTGTCATCCCTTTCCTAGGCTTTCCCTCTCCCCAAGCTGTTAGTGTTCTTTCCATTCTTCTCAAAAGCCTTTGCCCCATCCAGTGGACGGTAAGGCAGGCAGGGAGTCCTGGCTGCCTCTTGGTCTCTGTAGCCTTGGAATCTATCTGGCACCGGCTCTGGCTCTGCTACAGATACTTACATACTGTTGGTTGAGTCCAGCTGAAATGCTGACCGCTTAGTGGATGCAGATTTACACAGGGCACCTGACCAAGGAGGCCTTAATCCATACTTTGATTAATTATTGGATTTTGAGCTCTGCAAAGGAAATTTGGAGACAAAAGCCCCTCCTGGGGTTCCCGATGAATCAGCCTCCCAATGGGCATTGCTCATCTTCCCAGAGACAGCAAGTACAGAAGGAAGGGGACTGAGCTTGGCTAAATAGCTAGAAATCTGTTTCTCCTTTCGGACCCAAGTTCTTGCTTCATTCCTTAGTCCAATCTTAGACTGCCTCCAAGAGTCATTCCTGGAACCCTGAGTGGAGAACCTCTGGAGGTCCCTTCCTATTCTAACAGTCTGTGACTCCGACTCCATTGGGAAGAGGTAGGAAAGTCAAAGAAGCTATGGGGTGGAGGGCCCACGTCAGAAGCATTGCAGAGGCAGAGGAATCTTGGGCTAGGGAGGAGAGGAAGAACGTGGAAAGAGAAAGGCATCAGAAAAGAATCCAAGGCCTCGAACCTGGGACACGAACAGAAACAGGAAATTATAACAGAGGAGATGATTGAGGGATAGAGAAAGACTAGCACACAGATAAAGGGGCCTCCTAAGAATAACATGATCAAAGGGGCAGCTGGGTGGCTCAGTAGATTGAGAGCCAGGCTTAGAGATGGGAGGTCCTAGGTTCAAACCTAACCTCAGACACTTCCAAGCTTGTGTGACCCTGGGCAAGTCACTTGACCCCCATTGCCCAGCCCTTATTGCTCTTCTGTTTTGGAACCAATACACAGTACAGATTCCACGACAGAAGGTGAGAGTTTAAAAAAGAAAGAGAGAACAACATGATCTCTTGCCAAGATACTGGGGACTTTTCACATTTTCTTTATTATAGCCTTGGGTCCTCAAAACAACCCTTTGAATTAAGTGGGCAGAGCTAGTGGGACCAGATAAGAAAACTGAGAATGAACAGAGAGATGAGGGGTTTTCCACAGTCAATTGGTTGCAGAGGCAGGATGAGGGCTGGTCATTTGCCTCAGTTGTACCTGATCTTTTGTGGCCCCATTGAAGGTTTTCTTGGCAAAGCTACTGGAGTGGTTGGTCATTTTCTTCTCTAGCTCATTTTAGATGAAGAAAGAGAGGTAAAGGGTTAAGTGACTTGCCCAGGGTCACACAGCTAGCAAGTATCTGAGATCAGGTTTGAACTCAGTTGTTTCGGATTGCAGACCTAGCACTCTATCCATTGTGCCACCCAGCTGCCTCTAAACATGCATTAGACACTATGCTTGGTGCTGGGGACAGATAGACAACGATGAAGCTGTCCGTGCTCTTAAGGCAAGGTTATCACACTCTAACCAGGAAAATAATGGACATGCAAACCCTTAGCTGTCGGCAAAATTCAGCTCGTCCACATTTAGATCCCTGACTTTGTCAAGGGGAAGTCTGGCCCTTTCAAGTTTGCAAGCCATGCTCCAAACCTCATCCTACTGGGCTTCCCTGGAGCCTGGAGGCCTGATCATCATCTCTACTTCCCGTGGCTCCCACCAGGTGCCAGGAACAGTGCTGGTAACCCAGAGAATGGCTCTGGATTCGATTTTGACTTCCTTCCCAAGGAAAAGAAAGGAGAAAACACGCCACGAGTTTCAAATTCGGCATAGAGGAAACGAGGGAACAGTTGGGAATTGAGGATAAATATTTGCCCTCAATCCCTTCTGTTCTATATATGTGTGTGTGTTGTGCCTTTTTGTACGCGTGTATGTGTGTTTGTGTGGGAGTGTGGGTGTATCCACCCCAAAGAAGGAAGCTCCAGAAATTGAGAATGACAGGAAAAAAAGAAGCTGGAAGTCTATTACAGTAGGACAGATTCTTGCTATAGCTGCGCAATGGATGACAGAGGTAGCAGGGACCCCAAAGGTCTAGTTCACTCGCTCATTTAACAGAAGAGGAAACTGAGGCCCAGGGAGACTTTGAGTCAACTTGCTTCAAGTTGGATGGCCCCCGATGGATCTAGGATACATGGCCAAGGTCCCCTCTCTAAATCCTGGGTTCTCTTCAATCTCATTTCCCACCAGAGAATTCTTAGTGAGTCTCCACCGGAAGTGAGGGCAAATGAACGACACCCGAATTAAGAAAGGCCAAGCAACAACCAGCAAATTGCCCCCAACCCCCCTCCCCCATCCAGGCCATAGAAAAGGGTAAGAACCAGAGCCTACAATCCCATGTTCTTTATTTAAGAAGAAATCTGTTTTCATTGAGTGCAACAACCACACCAAATGAAAACACAAATACAACAGGGAAATGCAAAAGATCTACTTAAAAAGCAAACAGAGCTCCTATTTTAGTAGGGAAGGGAAGAGCTCCAGGCCCTAGGGGTGGACCCTTCCCATGCTCTTTCTGGTTCTCTGCTTTCTGGTTGGGAGCTCGAGGGAAGGAACCCTAAAGCAGAGCATGGGGGGATGGGGTAGACAGGGTTGCTTTCCTCCTCCTCTTTAGCTTGTGGTTCTCCCGGATTTCCACCTGCTTGCTCCCTTTGTGGCTGGTCTCCTAGTCTACCAGGGAAGGGTGATCTGGGGCTATTTTGCAAGGTAACAGGGCTGGGAGAGATGGCTGGACACCACAGCCCTCATCCTGCCTCTGCAACCAATTGACTGTGGAAAACCCCTCATCTCTCTGTTCATTCTCAGTTTTCTTATCTGGTCCCACTAGCTCTGCCCACTTAATTCAAAGGGTTGTTTTGAGGACCCAAGGCTATAATAAAGAAAATGTGAAAAGTCCCCAGTATCTTGGCAAGAGATCATGTTGTTCTCTCTTTCTTTTTTAAACCCTCACCTTCTGTCTTGGAATCTGTACTGTGTATTGGTTCCAAAACAGAAGAGCAATAAGGGCTAGGCAATGGGGGTCAAGTGACTTGCCCAGGGTCACACAAGCTTGGAAGTGTCTGAGGCTAGGTTTGAACCTAGGACCTTCCATCTCTAGGCCTGGCTCTCAATCTACTGAGCCACCCAGCTGCCCCCTTGATCATGTTATTCTTAGGAGGCCTATAAATAGTTTTAACCTCTCTAAGCCTACTATGTGCCAAGTACTATATTAGATGGTGAGGACACAAAGACAAGTCACATAGTCATAGTGTCCCCCTCCTAGACGTCCCATTTCTGGATGATGTTGGAGGTGGAAGGAGACAAGTGTCTCAGACCATGCAGCCCTTTCTGGGGCACCTAAATGAAGCTGCTGAAGTGGGTGGAAGGGGAAGATGGCTGGAATATCAGGAAGTGACTAGGACTAAAGAGAATTTTTACCATTTCCTAAATCAAACAGAGGATTGGGATATAGACTTTGATCTTGCTAGAAATAGGAGTTAAAAAACAAACAAACAAAAACAACCAACCAAAGAGCCAAACAGCTTCGGTGCCTGTGGGCTCTAATTAGTTGGCTGGTTGGTCTGGATTCCAAAAGAGCTTAGCCCCTGGAGCCAGGACTATGAGATTTGACAAACCTCTCTGTAGTGCAGCTCAGGATCTTCCCCAGTCTGCGTACTTGGTGTGTGAAGGCCTAATAAAAATGCACTAATGCAATCTCTGGGCTAAAAGCTAAAAACAAAGATGGCAAAACGAATTCCTCTTTTACCAGGGAGATGTAGCACTTGAACTGGAGGTAGAAGCTAAGCCCCAGTAGAGGGAACCAATAAAAATGACCTAGAACAGAGAGAGAAGGCAGGGAGCACTGGAGACATTCTTACCAGTGGCCCACTACAGTGGGGTGGTGCCCATCAGGGAACAGGGTCAAGAGAGACCTGGTCATTGCCAAAATGCGTTGGCATTTCTGCAACAAGCATCAGAGGCACGAGTTGCCCTTGACACATGCACAATGGCCACATATGCTTCTTACATGTGTCTTCTACCTAAGATCCTTTTTTTTAAAACAAATTTTAATTTTTTTAAATTTAGAATATTTTTCCATGGTTACATGATTCATGATTTTTCCTACACCTCATCCTTCCCCCCTCCCAGAGCTGACAAACAATTCCGCAGAGTTATATGTGTATCATTGTTCAAAACCTATTTCCATGTTATTCATATTTACACTAGAGTGATCATTTAAAGCCCAGATCCCAGTCCTATCCCCACCAATCCATGTGATCATTCTATGTTTTTCTTCTGTGTTTCTGCTCCCACAGTTCTTTCTCTCAATGTGGTTAGCGTTCTTTCCTATAAATCCCTCTGGATTGTCCTGGGTCACTGCATTGCTACTAGTGGAGAAGTCAGTTACATTTGATTGTGCAACAATGTATCTGTCTCTGTGTACTGTTCTCCTGGTGCTGCTCCTTTCACTCTGCATCAGTTCCTGGAGGTCTTTCTAGTTCACATGGAATCCCTCCAGGTCATCATTCCTTTCAGCACAGTAGTATTCCATCCCCATCAGACACCACAATTTGTTCAGCTATTCCGGAATCGATGGACACCCCCTCATTTTCCAATTTTTTACCACCACAAAGAGCACAGCTATGAATATTTTTGTACAAGTATTTTTCCTTATGATCTCTTTGGGGTAAAAACCCAGCAGTGGTATGGCTGGGTCAAAGGGCAGGCAGTCATTTAAAGCCCTTTGTGCATAATTCCAAATTGCCCTCCAGAATGGTTGGTAACCATTCCCAACTCCACCAGCAGCCTATTAGTGTCCCAATTTTGCCACATCCCCTCCAACATTTATCACGTTCCTTTGCTGCCATATTGGCCAGTCTGCTAGGTGTAACTACCTAAGATTCCTGTTGCCTATTTTCCTGGTGATGGCATACATATCTGTGGGGAAATGTGGTCAAGTTTAATGTGGGTAATGCTTCATTTCTACCTTTCTTTCTAAGTATGCTAATAATTCTTTGCTTTAGAATAATTGCCTCATCTGGCTGAATAGTAAAAATAATTACAGTGGTGGGGGTCATGAACTATAATATTGAATGAAAGTAAACCCAGAGAGAACCTTGACATTTCCAATGAGTGATGGGCCCTAGTGTTCTACATCTGTCAAATCAAACTAGAATAGTATAGGGAAGCATCAGCCTTGCTTATATCCCTGGAAGTGCTGAGTGATATCTTGTTTTCCTTTAATGGAACTTCACTGAAACAGCAAATTCAAAGGGAGAGGTGCAGTATGCTTTTCTTGCCCCCATGGGAGACAGGAACTTTTAGTCCATGTGGATTTAGCTGGTGGATGGCTATAGTCTCTGGGAAGGCACCTCCTCTACTTGCCTGACATCAGAGGGAACACAAGACATTGGATTACTCTGTCTTCAGAGGATAGAAAGTGATTTGCTTTGCAGGGAGCTACTGAAAATTCCATGGGGATCAGTAAAAGAGATAGAAAAGAAATAGGGTTGTTCTAGGGCTCCATGCCTGCAGAAGTACAAGGTGAGGACACAGCAGAGTTTTGGGGACAGCAACAGCAGAGCCTGTCAGCTACCCTAAAATAGAATCATTTCCCATTCTCACCAAAGTTCTAGAAGCTATTTTTTTTTTCTTAGCAAGAGTTCTTGATTATGTAAGTAGTCTTATACTAGAGAGGTAATAGTCATTGTGGATAGAATTCTTAACTTGGAGGTAGGATGGATGAGCTGGGTTCTAGTTCAGCCTCTGATATGTGCAAAAGCAAGGGATGGGAATATTCCTTTTCATAGCACCTACTATGTGCCAGGCATTGTACAAGTGCTTTTCTTCTATCCCTAGAAACATATGTATAACTTTTTCTAGTTTGTTTATGATATACCCTTTTATAGCTTAGTCATGTAACTATTTGGAAGTATCTTCATATAAATTGTGACATTTTGGTCTAAAACTAATTTCATACACAAATTGTTATCTGATTTTCTCAGAAATTTTTGTCAAACAGTCAGTTCTGATCCCCATAACTGGAATATTCATGTTTATAGAATACTGGCATACCAGTTTCATTTCTGTATATTGTATGGAAAATCTGTTCCATTGATCAGTCTCTATTTTTAAAATTAGTATCAAGTTGTTGATTAAATGATTACTTTGTAGTATAACTTGAGATCTGGTACTTCTGGCTCTACCTTCTTGTCATTATTTTCCTTATGGTTATTTTTTCTGCCATGCCTTTTATTTTTTAAATAATATTGTTCTCAATTGCATGTAAAAATAATTTTTAACATTTGTTTTTAAAAATTTTGAGTTCCAAATTCTCTCCCTCCCTTCCTTCCTCCCTCTTCTCTCTCCTCCCTGAAATGGCAAGCAATTCGATATAGGTTATATATATGTAATTATGCAAAACACATTTCTATATTAATGATGTGAAGGAAAACATAAACAAAAAATAAAAAAGTAAGAAACACTCTGCTTTGATCTCCATTCAGATTCTATTAGTCCTTTCTCTGGAGGTGGGTGGCATTTTTGTTTTTTTTTAGTTGTGAGTCCTTTAAAATTGTCTTGGATCATTGTATTGCTAAGAATAGCCAAGTCTTTCACAGTTGATCATTGCACAATATTGCTGTTACTGTGTACAATGTTTTCCTGGTTCTGCTCACTTTACTTTGTATCAGTTCATGTGAGTCTTCCCAGGTTTTTCTGAAATCATCCTGCTTGTCATTTCTTATAGCCCAATAGTATCCCATCACCATCATATGCCACAACTTGTTCATCCATTCCCCTATTGATGGACATCCCCTCAATTTCTAATTCTTTGCCATAGTAAAACAGAGTGGCTATAAATATTTTTGAACAAATAGATTCTTTCTCCCTTTTTAAATAAATATCTTGGATACTGTAGCAACTGGAGTTACTGGAGAGCCAACCTCTACTTTGCTGAGATCATCTGAGAACACTATACCTGGGATTCCTGAAATCTGGGCAACCATTGACTCTGTGAGATTTGGGGTTTGCTGTGGGATTTAGTCTTGATAGTCTTTAGTTAGATAGGCAGTCAGAGTAAGCTTAATTAGATCATTAAATACAGAGGGATAAGAGTCAGATGCTAACCTTTTCCCCTTTATTCCATTCCCCAAACCTTTCCCTTAACTGTTAATAAATTCAATTTTATTTATATGTGCCTTTTCTCTCTGTATAACCTTCCATTCCCCCTTTCCTAAAATCATCATAATACAGACCTCATAGTGGTATTATTGGTTCAAAAAGTATACACAGTTTTATAGCTCTTTGGGCAGAGTTCCAAATTAGTCTTCAGAACGTTTGGGTCAGTTGGCAACTCTACCAACGAGTGAGTCCTACTTTCTCTACGCCCCCTCCAAAATTTATCATTATCATTTTCTGTCACATTAGGAAATCTGATAGGTGTTAGGTGGAACCTCAAAGTTGTTTTGATTTGTACTTCCCTAATCAATAGCAGTTTAGAGCATTTTTCATATCACTATAAAGAACGTTGATATCTTTATCTGAAAACTACCTATTTATATCATTCGATCATTTATTGATTGAGAAATTACTTGAATTCTTATAAATTTGACTCAGTTCTCTATATTTTTGAGAAATGAGAGAAAACTTTACTCCTGTCCTCCTTTCTGTTATCCTTCTTATCTTGGTTGCATCAGTTTTGCTTTTGCAGAACCTTTTTTATTGAATAAAATCTAAATATCTACTTTATATCTCATAATGCTCTCTATCTCTTATTTGCTCATGAATTCTTTCCTTAGTCATGGATCTGACAGGTAATCTATTCCATGCTTCTTCCCCTAAGATTCTTGACCTTTTAGTTGCCTTCCTATGACTTATTATTTTTTTCCCCTTGTTCTATAAAATAATGCTTTGGTAATTTGTTATGGCATTGAATAAGTAAGTTGGCTTAGGTAGTATTGTCATTTTTATGATATTGACTCAGACTAACCATGAACAATGAATATTTTTTCAACTATTTAAAATCTTTTTTTGTCAACAGTAATTTACAGTTATATATATACATATATATGTGTGTATATATATATATATATAGTTCTTGCTTGTATCTTGTTAGAATCCCAATTATTTTATATGCTATAATTATTTTAAATAAAATTTCACTGTCTCTTCACTGGATTTTATTGGTGTTATATAGACATACTAGTGATTTGTGTAGATTTATTTTCTATCCTATATGTTTATTGAAGTTAATTGTTTCAATTCATTTTTTGAGTTGGGGTTCTTTATGTACTTGGTTATCGTTTTCTCTTCTAGTGGAGTGTAAGGTCTTTGAGGGCAGTGACTATTTTTTTTCCATATCCCCAACATTTGGCAAAGTACCTGGTACACAGAGGTGCTTAATAAATGCTTGTTGACTGATTGACTTACTGAAGATTCCCCTTCTATATAGACCTTTCCTGATTTTCTACCCACTAGAGTGCTCCCCTCCAGCATTGCCTTCTATTTGATTTTACATGTCTTTTTTGTCCAACATGTGTGCATATATTTATGCATGTCAGCATATGCAGACACATATGTCTCTCTCTACGTGTGCACACACGTGTTGTCTCCCCATTGGACTGCAAGCTCCTTGAGGCTGGGTCCTGACTGAGTCCATGACATCTGTTGTAATATTTGGCACATAGTATGTAATCAACACATGGGTTTTTTCATTCATTCAGTGCTCTATGATACATCATCTTATTTGTACCGATAACAATGCTTGAGTTAGGAATTCTGGGCATTTTGATGATTGCCTTTTAGTGGATGAGGAAACAAGGTTGTATGGCCGACGGGGCCTGCATCCCTGGTGCAGTAAGTAAGTGTCACAGGTCCAATTAGAACTCAGGTCTCCTGCCTTTAGTCCTGGGGCTCTTCCCAGGCTGAAATTCATTTGGAACCCAAAGGAGACAGATTCTGTTCCCTTCGGCTAACAAGTCTTTAATGGCTGAAATTTGCGGTTGCCTTGGTTTTAAACTTCCAGTATAATGATGCAGCAGACTTCTTCCCTGAGTGCTGAGTGACAGAACTTGGCATACATTAAACTCTTTTCTCTCCCAGGAGCTTGGGGGGGGGGGGAATGTTCCATAAATATGGTCGAGTCCCTGCATGGTATCTGCTCCTTCTGGGCCTCAGTGGGCTAAATCCTGCGCCCCTCGGCGCAGGCAAACGTTTTTAAAGGACCCTCGGAAGGATGGGGGCTGGCGGAGCAGCAGCCACATCTCACATGGGTGACGAAAGGAAGTTTCCTCTAGCGAAAGGTGGAGTTTTTCTTCGGCTCCCCTTTGGGTAGACTCGGGCTAAGTAGGTCGAGTCCAGATCTCTGGGTCACTGTTCTGTTTCAGTGCTGAAAGCTGAAATGTCCAAAGCAGCATCTTTAACACTCACCCTGACGTTCCTCTGGTGGGCTTTTATCCTGAGGGGTGCCGGCCCTGTTGTTCTTCTTGGTCTTACCAGAGCCCGAAGGGACCGAGGGCTTCCTGGTGGAGGCAGGTCTGCTCGGAGATGAAAGATGTTGCGGTCGGTCCCTCCAACATTGGACCATGCAGTATAGGAAGTGCGTCCTGTGGCAGGAGGACCAATGGCGGGGTAATGGAGTCCCAGAGGAGGTCCTTATCAAATTAGTTTGGATTAGGCTGTTGCCAAGGCCCCATCTGACTCTAATTTAAGAACAATTTTAGAGGGCGAGAGGCGGCGTGGTGTAATGTAGAGAGTGGTGCCTGCCCTTGGAGTCGGGTCATGGATTCAAGTCCCGTCTCCAGGATCCGACCGCGAAGGGACCCCGCACAAATCACTTCAATTCTCAGCGGCAGACAATTCTCCACCACTAAAAACCACATCCGGGTTGTTGATGGACTTTGGTGGTGAGACGTTCCACACTGGGAGTTACTCACACCGAAGGAATCAGGTCCGTGGCCCTTTGAGAGTCAGGGTCCAGATTTGTCTCTGGTGGGTCAACATCTGTCAGTCACGCCGCAATCCCCAGGTAATCTCTGCGATGGGGAGATGCAGCCAAGCCGCGGGCGTATCTCATCAGGTCTGCCCGCTCGATGGAAATAGCGGCGCTGGGCATCTGGGCGCCTGAACCTCCAGCGGTAGCAGATAGTCTCTCCCTGTCAAACCCCGGCTATAAACGTGACAAGCTGTTTGCCTTTTCAAGTCCATAAAAGCGATTCCACTTGCTGGGCCCAAGCACGTTCCGGCAATGAGCTGCTTCTCTCCAAACAGGCCATCGGGGAGACCAGCGAAGCTCGGAACCCCCCTGCAGCTTCTCTGCTGCCTCCACAGCCACTAATGGAAGTTTGTGTTGTAACTGCCAACAACACCCAAAAAGGCAATTCTGTCTGGGCTGAGGGGAGGAACTTCTGAAAACGGTGGGCCGCTCTGGGTGGCACGTACCAGGGATGAGGGGAGAGTTCACAGGCTCCTTATTCGGATTGGGGACGAGCCAGGGGCTCCCAAATGAGAAGAAGAGTCTCCGAAGAGACTCGTTACAGGAAAACACGATCCTGCTAGTGGGGAAGTCGGGCCTCTCAGATGATGGCTGGAAGATACAGATCAGCCAACAGGTTGCTACACTCTCACCGAGCCACCGAATAGGAGAGAAAAGAATTGCAGGTGGCCAGAAAATGAACCAACTTTGGAAAGAAGGTCATGGCTTCGACTTGGAGTCCCTCTGTTAGGAAAGAGAAAAGCCAGCGTCCTCTACTGAGAGAAGCCCAGTGGTCCATCGCCATGACTCCCTGGAGAATTATTGAGGGACCACTTGGCGGCTGCTCGTATTGCCAGCCAGGGTCAGAGCAGTCCCCAAACAGAGGCTCATCTTCCCAAGCTTTTGTTTTCTGTTCCGAGGCAGGAATCACATCGCCGTTATTATCACCTGCTGAAAAAGCCCAAGGTTTCCAGGACCAGGGAAAAGGGATCGGACAAGGCTGTAACGGCATCGAGAGGGAAGTGGTCAGCTTTGTTCTCAGCCCAATGGCCATGTAGCTCTCTCTAAGGTGAGAGAAGCCACAAGGTAGGAAGATAGAGACAGGATAGAAGTTTTGATACCACGAGGGAAGTGACGGAGTCCTAGTAGAGATATGAGGTGTTCAGGATGAGTCTTTATTAATTATCAATGAGCCACAGCTGAGCTCTGATCAAAGGACCAATTCAGTAGGCTATTCCAGTCCTGAGATCCATACCACGCAGGTCAGAGAGGTGAATAGAGAAAGATTAAAGATGGAGCTTGGCCAGAGGCCAAGCTCCTGCAAGGACAGCCATCAGGTAGCCTGAAAGAGAAGGAGCGAGCAGAGAGCAGAGGGCAGAGAGAGGGAAGGCGGAGCCTGCTGGGCTAGATATAGTTTTTGATATGCAAATATACACAGTACATAGGGATGATTCTCATTGGTTAATGACAAGGCGCAGGTGTGGTTTCTCTTAACCAGGTGAGAACAAAGAAACCTGTTTTCCCGCCTAACCTGGGAGAAGCTGGGGTCAAGGGTCAGAGGCCTTCCCAGCCGTGAGCACTACTGAGCATGCCCAAGACTGAGCAATCTGCACATACTGTTTTCCCCTTGCCCATGGCCAGGAAGCGGTCTGCTACATCTCCCCCTTTTTGTTTTACACACAAATGAATAGTGTAATATCAAAATGTAGCAACATTACAGCATTAACAAATACAAACACTCTGGTGCATAATCATGTTCTGATACAGAGATGAAAAACCCATCCTGATTGTATAACTTAGATATCCCAATCAAGAATGAACATCAGCATAAACTGATTCAGTGATCAATCTTAAAAATTCCCAAACTGATCTTTCTATCTGTCTGTCTGCATTTCAAGATCAATGCAACAGTCTTAGTAGATATAAAAATGTTAAGAAAATAATTTCCACGCTACTGATCCTGGTCTAATGAGGTAGAACTCCATGGTTCACATGACAGGTGCAATAACCAAACATACCACCATTCACAGTCTGGACTATCAGAAGTTGTCAGCCTTTTCAACAGTTAGCAAAATACTATCCCTGGAGATGAAGGATAAGTCCTTCCTTTCTCTTGTCCTGATACTGCATCTTGGGGATCTTTCCGTGCTCACTGCCAGATGCCTGCCACATAGAAAACTGGTTGGTAGCTCGATGCCAGGACATCCAGCGACTGAGGGTGTCAGTACGCCATGTCTCTGCATTTCCCAACCTCAAACATCCATTTCACATGGAAAATGTAACCGTGGCTGAGGCTGTCTGGTCCATAATGAAAGATTCATTATGATTCCCCTTACATGCAATCAGACATCACTCTCCAGTATGGTCATCTGAAAATTAACAATTGCTGTCATGTTCTCATGTTCACCGACTGTTAGGTGACTGTAATTCTAGAAATCTTTGCACCTTCATAATTCTGGATCAGAGCATTAACAGTACCTTCCTTGTACTTAAAAATTCTGGCCTTAATAGTGTAAAAGAAAAATTCAAGGTTGATCAATCAAGAGTGACTTTAAAAAGTTTCCTCTAAAAATATAAATACTGATCTCTATAAGATTCCTCTCCCTTTTCTTTTTGTTTGTGTGTTGGGAGAGATCCCTTCAAAGAAAAACATCCTCTCTTAACAATTCTGGAGGATCATGTTATCACATGTCAAATGATCTCAGAAAATTGATCCTGGGAACCTGATCCCAAAATTAATACAAGATTCTCTTGGCTCACTGTCTATGTGGAATCTTTGAAACTGAGCCAATGTGAAATATCAGAACTTACATTCCCAATGATTTCTAATTCCTGATCTAAATAGATCAAAATTCGCCTTGTATATGAACATAATTTTGCACCATTACAGGCTTTGCAAAAACATCAGTACGTCAATCACAGTGCAATTTTTAACAAATACCAATATTCCCATCCATTTTACATTCTCAATTGTAGCTTAAATAACCATGATGGTGATAATGAAGTAAAAGTTCAAGTTCTGACTGCATAGTCCTAATGTCTTCCTTATTTTAAATCTCTGTTTGTATAAATAAACCCATCAATATGATAACCAAGCCTATACCATTACCAATTTTTGCAAAATTAATTCCACCAAACCAATGTTTGGGTAAATAGAAGCTTAAGTTGTTTCCCCTGTAGAAACAATTTCTACAGTTTCTTGTACCTACAGCATTGAACATAGCTTTTTCATTCCTAGTTGTCAGTGTATAATATTCAATGTGCTTTTTCTGCACGCTTATCTGTGCCTATTGTGTCATGTTTTTAATCCATACTCCAAAACAGTAAAACTTAGATTATACTTTGCCCTTGCTCCATGTTTTTGTGCAATAATAATTTTTTCCACCTAGGAGAGACAATGACTGCGCGTCCACAGAAATTGTCAAACCTAGAGCCCTCAGTTTTTCATGAGGTCTTACTTCCATATACCAGAACGTCTTCCAGTATATGAAAGGGAAGCCAATAGATCCCGAATCCAGCGGCCGTCTGAATTCTGGGACTGTTGGAGGAGAGCAAGACATTTTTCCTATCAAAATATTACCCACAAAAACAGGGTATCAGGAGTAATGGTTAGCAATGGTATTAACACTCAACTACTGCTATGGTAGCCAGCCCTTAATGTAATGTCAGGAACATAATCTTTGCCTGGATGTCAATGATCTCTTACAATAACTCAAGTTCCTGATTAAAGATTTCCTAACGTCTTTTTCCTGATCTCTCATTCTTTCTCGAGAGTAACATCAGTGTCATCTGTCCATTAAACCTGTCTGTGCATCATTTTCTGCTTAGCACCTCATTTTTGATGTCAGAGGTATCAGATCTATGCTATGGATGAGAGTTTTCTATCTCCTACTCTTTGGAGAGTCCTACCAAGGTCTATACCCTTGTTGATAACAGCATCTCTTACAATACAAGTGGTAGCTCTACAATGCATACAATTCATAATGCATACAAAATTCCCTTTGACAGTATCATACACAAAATACAAGGTATACTTTAGTAGCTAGACAATTTGTAGCTATGTCATCTCAATCCCATCGCAAAGTCTTTGGAATGTGGGATGTATCTGGTGTCTTGTACAGACACAAGTGTGATTTAGTCCTTCTGAGTTAGCATACTTGATGTTGCTCTGGGTACCCCATCTCAATGGATGTCAGCATGACAAGTGTCCTTCAGTGGCCTAATAGCCAATGTCTCTAATAGTGTAATGTCATTGTTCTGGAGTGATATTAGTCACCAAAGAAGTGTCCTTCCAGCGAGTCTGGATTGTGGCTGGCATGTAGGTAGCTGATGCCATCACCTTCCGTCTGCTTCTCTTCCTGGTCTGTATCAGCTGGCATGAAGCATGACGTGGGAGACCAGATGTTTTCATTATCTGTGAACATACAAACAAGACCTCGACCCAACGTTATCATCCCCTTGGGTCCCTCACAGTCTTAATATCTTGATGATTTTTAACCCAATTCAGGTATCTCACACAATGTGATCTTTATCATTAAATTCAATATTGATTGTTACAAAGCTTTAACTTATATTCTTTCTGGGGTGTAGAAGAGATAGATGGTTAGTGATACCATATCCACCTCTTTTCCTTATAAAAGTGGAACAGTCACAGCTTAACAAAATTGACTTCTAAATAAGTCTGATTCTAGCAAAAACATATTGTTTGCAAATATAATGTACCCTTTAAGACAATAATCATCAGTACATTTTGGATAGTAATACCCATTTGTGCTACAAGTGGACAGCATTCCTTATACTGTCATAATATTCCCAATTATACCCTTTTGATATTTGATCAAATTCGGCTAACATGGAACAATTCCAATAATATCATTTCAAGTTACACATTGTACCAATACCATTCAAAATTTCCAGGCATATAATAGTTAGATCTTTTACCAAATACCCATATATTCCTAGAACAGAATATCTGTTAGTGACTCAATGATACTCTTCTGCATGTACATTGTTTCTCATACAATTACATGTGTGTGTGCATAGTGTGTTAAACCTGCCTATAGGGCAGTCTTTACAGTCCATGTGCTGCTTTTCTGGTGTCCTGTGCCAGACACCTCTGCCTTCTGTCCTTCTTGCGGGCAGATTTTCTTGCCATCAGATGCTCTTAATCATCTTCCATGGACTCCATGTATCTGAGAAAGTAAACAGAAAACCTCGACCCCAAATGAAAGCCTCATTGGGTCTTAGAAAGTTAGAAAGTGACAGAACATATATACCTTCAGTTTTTGAACCTTGGGGCTCATGAATTCCTTTGAGCTCTTTGTACCATAGCTTGCATGTAAGCCATGAGCTATGCAATTTAGCCCTTGCATTGCTGTTAAAAGCCCTGCTATTCCAAGCTGTTTGGAATAGACAGTTGTGCACAGTTATTCATAAAATCTGCAATCACTTTGCTCACTTCTTCATTTGAGCTTGAACCCATAAACCAGGAGAGTAAGTATCTCCCATCATTTTTCACAGTTCAACCTTTGTGCCAGGAGCATACTGAAATATACCTTTGCTCCAAAATATACAGTGGATATCTATCAGGGGTGAAATTAATCCACAGCAGTTTGCATTGATAAGCGATATCACCTGCTTGTTCAGGATATAGATGTACAATAGATTTTGCAAAGCAGCATGTATAGATGCTTAAATATTTGCTTTTTCAAATCCATAATCATAAAAATATCATTCTATAAATCACTTATGAATTGACCCATGTGTGCTGGGATCTTAAGCCTTTGTCTGCCTGCACACAATTTTTGCTTTTTGAAAAAATTTCCACCTTGTGCAGTTATTAAAATTATAGCATTGTCTTATGCTGTACAAATATGCACAGAATTATCAAACAATTGCACAGAAGTTGTTATTTCTGAACTACTGCCCTTAGCTTCATAACTGAAAAGATCTTAATACTGTGACTAAAATCATTACTTCCATCTGCTAAATCTGCAAATCTTCACTGCAGAAGTAAATCAAATTATGCCAGTAACCTTTGAATTTGCATTACTATCATAGGTCTCTTTTCAATATCATGATCAGCTTCAATATCTGCAATTTCAATACATGATAGCATTGCCTCTTTCAAATCCTTAATAAATCACTGTACTGAGTAACAGAGTTCCTGATAACCTTAATAATTAACCACTGGTAAACAGATTGAATCCTTCTAACCATGCTTTTACTCTGCTGAGCATGTGTCTTAATTTTCCATAGTAAAAGCTATTCTAGTTATAAATCATTTGCTTTCTGGATACAGGTATGTTAATATGCCCAGTAAAAAAGATTCTGAACTGCATACAGGCTGTTTGAATAAGCTCTGCTCAAGATTCATCCTGTTGCTTTATGTCCTGCTTAGAAAAGTGTTAATAATTCCTCCATAGTTAAAATTAGAAAGCTTTAAAAATTCCTTTAAATCATATTCCAATTCATGCTTATTATATCTTAGTATTAAAGTTTTCCTTCTAGCCAATTACAGCCTTAGTGATACAACTTGCAACCTCAGTTGCTCTGATGCTTTCTTCCACGTGGCTCAAGCCACGTGGCCAGTAGAGAAAAAACATTTCAAGCTGCTTCAGATTTAAACTCAAACCTTAAAAGTTTTCTGTTTGCACTTTAATTACCTCGTGATTTATACCAAAATTTCTCTACTGATAAAACATTTCTAGTCCTGATATTCTGTGGCATATAACAAAAGTCAGAGAAAGATATTTAATTCTCCTTTTTAACTTCCTTTATCAAAAAATATAAGCAGACATTCCTTTATAATTTTGCCTACATCCAACCTAAACTAAAATTCAAATTCCCAAATCTTACTTTACTGTATTTGCAATCGCCCAGGTAAAGCCTGCCTTTACCTGGCTGGACCTCAAACAAAAGAGTTCCTAGGAGCTTTTTCACATGCTAAATGAGTTCGGAGGCTTGCTTGTTTAAAAAAGATCTTCTGCCTTTGGTTACAGAATGGCAATATCTTTTTACAACTTAGGCTGTTCCGAATTTAACCTAATTCAGAATTATTACCTTGATTCCTTAATTTTGCTGAGACCTACGGTTTTATTAGTAAAATTTTTTGTTTTTCATCCCATATTCCAAGTAATTCTGATCTTTTAAATGCCCTGAAAGCAACCACTTCCTGATAGGCCTTTCAAATGCATCTGAGTCCGACCTCTCCTGAAAAGGCACAGGGAGTTTCTTGTAAAGATTAACTTGCAGAACTTTTGAAATAAGAAGTGCTTAAGAAAGAACTCCTTAGCATTCTGCAGCAGTTTCTGCCTTGGGTCTTCACTAGGCTTTTCCGCTTTTGCGTATGAATAGCAGGTAAATTTGACTTTGCTTTCCTGATGAAATTTTAACTCCTGCTTTTTCTTTTCCCAGTTGCTCCTTTTGAAATTCACTAGGCTCTAGCAACTGTTTGTTTCAGACTGATTTCTCAAGTTTTCAATAGCTCCTAGTGAGGGTTTCCCTGGGTCAAATGTCCTTTTTCTTCCCCTCCCCCTCAGACCACTCCTCAGGTGTTTCTTAACCTCCGGAGATCCAGGTCCGAGAGAGGAGGCCTCCGACTAGCAGACCCAGGTGGGGGAGGGAAACTGCACCTCCCTGACAGAGATAGTTTAAGAATCCCTCTCTGACCGATCGTGTGCTTCCCTCATCCTGATTCAGTCTCAGGCAATTAAGCTCTTGAGACTTCCATTTCTCCCCCATCAAGCTACGACATTAAGAGTCGAGCAGGGTTCAGAGGGGAGACCCACCTCAAGCAGAGGAGGACTTACCGTCCTTGGCCAGAGGATCGGCAACCTTCCTGGACTTCCGGCACCCGCCTACTATTAGCCTCGTGTCCTCGAACGCGTTCTCCCATTCGCTGTGTGAAATAAAAGAGTGGAATGCCACGAGAGTGCTAGGAGTGGGCCCTGAGCACGTGGGCGCCATCTGTAGCTCTCTCTAAGGTGAGAGAAGCCACAAGGTAGGAAGATAGAGACAGGATAGAAGTTTTGATACCACGAGGGAAGTGACGGAGTCCTAGTAGAGATATGAGGTGTTCAGGATGAGTCTTTATTAATTATCAATGAGCCACAGCTGAGCTCTGATCAAAGGACCAATTCAGTAGGCTATTCCAGTCCTGAGATCCATACCACGCAGGTCAGAGAGGTGAATAGAGAAAGATTAAAGATGGAGCTTGGCCAGAGGCCAAGCTCCTGCAAGGACAGCCATCAGGTAGCCTGAAAGAGAAGGAGCGAGCAGAGAGCAGAGGGCAGAGAGAGGGAAGGCGGAGCCTGCTGGGCTAGATATAGTTTTTGATATGCAAATATACACAGTACATAGGGATGATTCTCATTGGTTAATGACAAGGCGCAGGTGTGGTTTCTCTTAACCAGGTGAGAACAAAGAAACCTGTTTTCCCGCCTAACCTGGGAGAAGCTGGGGTCAAGGGTCAGAGGCCTTCCCAGCCGTGAGCACTACTGAGCATGCCCAAGACTGAGCAATCTGCACATACTGTTTTCCCCTTGCCCATGGCCAGGAAGCGGTCTGCTACAGGCCAAGCTCAGGGACACCTCTATGGACCATTTCTCAGGACTGCCTCCACTAGGGAGTGATGTGGGGAAACTTGGTGGGCCTTAACTTGGCTTGATAGGAACTCTGGGTGACATTTGTCTTTCAAGGTTTGGGATGAAGGAGCAGAATACGATAGGATCAAAACCTGCCAATTCCCCATGAGACTCTGGGCTAGTTTCCTTCCAGCTCCAGACCTGTGACTCTGTGGTCCATCTGGTACTTTCATAACTGGCAGCACCAATAAACTGGACTCTAGTGGAGTGACCCAAGCAGAATCGAGCACCAAAGCATTTATTAAGCACCTACTATGTGCCAGGGATGGTGCTTCATTCTTAAGCTCCAAAGAAAGGTATTTACAGTCTTACCTTTAGGGAATTCCTACTCTTCTCGGGCTTGGCCTTGAACTGTTTAATGCTTCTAGAAATGATTTGGAGAAAGGCTCCATTCATGAGCTCATCCAATTTTCAGGTGGCCGCAGGTTAGGAGGTAAGCTATGACCCTGAATGTCAGTCATGATCCAAAAGGATCTTGGAGAATGGGGATTGGGAGAAGGAAACAAGCATTTATTGAGCATCTACTGGACGGATGCCAGTCACTTTGCTAAGTGCTTTATAAACATTAATGCATATTTATATAATAAATATATACTATATGTTAAAATAAATAATAAATATATATTCTACAACTTATGAAGTTTCCAAGTATTTGATCCTGCAGGGGTCTGTATATGACCACATCTAACAAGAAGAACTTGAACAAAAGAAATCTAAGCCTTTTGACAGGGGGACGTAATAGACCCCAGGAAGTCCTTGGTGTCATCCTATGTTATTTTGAACAAATCATTTCATTCTCTGGGCTTTTCTAAAATGAAAAGGGTTTTATGAGATGACATCAAATGTCCATCTGGCTTTTTCCATGATTTTATGCAACTATTTGAAAGATTGAGGGGAAACATAATGTAATGAATGGAAGAATTTAGGAGAATCTGAGTTCAAATCTTGCTTCTGATATATACTCCCTACTTAGCGATAGGCAAATCATGCAATTTCCAGGTTCTCTAAGACTGTAAGTTAAATCTGACTTGCTAATTGCCATTGGTGAAGGCAATTTCTGCAGTGGGAATTGGCTATGCCATTGAAGTTGTTGCCAACCTGCCTCCCCCCCCCCCCGGTTCCTAGAATTTTACACCTTGGCTCAAAAAATCCTGTGCCTCTGCCCCCTGCCCTGGTCAGAACCCCCCAGGGTCACTGTGGTGAGCTTTGGGTACTATGTTTCAGTTTCCTTCCTAACCTGGAGAATTCCTGGAGGAGCATCACCGGGAGGGTGAGATCTCGTCTGACTCT